>NC_083890.1:48938982-49276482 GCF_032452875.1 Bos javanicus
CCACGTCTAAGTCCTCTCTTTTCCCAAGCTCGTCTCTTCCAAGCGTGGCCACAGCCCCCTGCATCTGCACAAGTACAGCGGCTCTTCACACCTGTAGACCCTCAAGCTGACTTTGGGGCATCCCTGCTCAGCCCTCTGTAGGCTTCCCAGACTGGGGAGGGGGCACTTCAAGGACTAGCTAGACTCTCTTTTCTCTGTGCTCCTCCTCACGGAAGCACAGCTAGGAACCCTGGGAATAATGCAACAGAAAACCACAGGAAAACCCTGAAAGGAAGAAGAAGACAAATCTGTTCGGGGTCCTGGGACTGGAGGAGTAACAGGGGTAGACAGCTTATGTCCCTTCCACCCAGACTTGGCATTTCCCATCTCAGCCCAGCAGTGAAGGCAGCCCTGGGAGGGCTGACCCCTCCCCTACACCCAACAGGGGTCCAAGTGACGACACCCACCATCCTCAGCGGACCCCTGGGAGTCCTTCCAAAAGGCAGTAGGGGAACACTCTTCCCTGACAGAGAAATCAGTGAGCTTGAACACAGAATAATAAAACTCATCCATATAAATGACAGAAAGAAAAACGGGCAGAAAATAAATGAACAGAGCTTCAGGGACTACGGGGTAGTAAAAAGGATTCAACATCTGTATCATCAGAGTCTGAGAGAAGAGCAAGAGTGTGGGCTGAAAGAGGGTTTGAAGAAATAATGCCTGAAAACTCCTTCCATTTGGCATAAGACACAAAAATAACAGACCCGTGAAGATAAGAGAACCCCAAACAAGATAAGCCCAAAGGAATCCATACGGAGATATGTCATAATTAAATTCTGAAAATGAAAGACAAACGCTTGGAAGCAGTCAGAGATGAACAGCATGTTATCTGTGGGGGAAACTTGGTTCAGATAAGAGTGGATTTCTCCTCGGAAACCTCAGAGGCCAGAAGGAAGTGGCATCATATTTTTCAACTGCTGAGTGAAAAGAACTGTCAATCAAATTCTTTATCAGGCGATACTGTCCTTCAGGGATGAAGAGGAAATAAAGACATTCTGAGACAAAGGAGCATGTTGCTACTGACCCACCCTTAAAGGCTGACTAATGGAAATGCTTTCAGCAAAAATGATAGAAAGGAGAATCAAAGACCAACAGGAAGGAAGCAGGAGTAATGGAAAGAGTAGAAATACAGGTACGTACATGGACTATCCTTTTCAATTTGCAAACTGTGGAGTAAAGAACGACGCTCACGGAAAGAAAGGTCTGGCCTTTGCCCTTGGCTCCTGGGAGGTAAACTCTATGCTCTTGGAGCAGCTTCTCTGATAGAAGCGGCTTGGTTTACTGGGGACCTTGAGTCACATCAGAGAGTCTATGCTAGCAGTGGCTTATGGTGGGGGCTCTGGGTCACCTGGGCTTCCCAGAACCCGCCTGCCAATGCAGGTTAGACATAAGAGATGCAGGTCTGATCCCTGGATCAGGAAGACCCCCCTGGAGGAAGGCATGGCAACCCACTCCAGTATGCTTGCCTAGAGAATCCCATGGACAGAGGAGCCTGGTGGGTTACGGTCCATAGCGTTGCACAGAGTCAGACACAACTGAAGAGACTTAGCACGCAGACGTGCGCTGGGTCACCTGCTCTCACTGCAACAAAAGTGGCAAATTTAAACACTAACATATCAGCAATTACCTCAACTGTAAATGACCTAAATACACCAGCCCGTAAGTCAGAGGCTGGTAGAGGATATATATATATATATCCAATCTATATGTTACTTCCAAAAACATCACTTCAAACTTGATGATGTAGGGTGAAATTAAACTGATAGGAAAAAATATATCATAGAAATATTAGTAAAGAAATCACAAGTAGTTACATTACTTTCTGATAAAGTGAACTTCAGAGCAAGAAGAAATTACTAGAGAAAAAGAATACATTGCTTAACGATAAACGATCAATCCCCCAGGGAGACATTATGATCTCAAAGGGGTCTGCACCAAGAATAGCACTTCAAAATACGAGTCAAAACTGACAGAGCTGAATGGAGAAACAGAGAAATCTGCGATTATAGTTGAAGACTTCACCTTCTCAGCAACAGATAGAAATGAGTGGACAGAAAATCATCAGGGGAATAGAACATCTGGTCAACGCCATCAATCAACAGACCCACATACATGGAACACTCTATCCACAGATTAGAGATTACATATAGACTTTTAACGCCCCTAGAATATTCACCAAGATATATCATACTCTGGGCCATGAAACAGACCTCAGAATATTTGTTTCTATTTTTGGATGAGCCACACTGCTTGTGAGATCTTAGTTTCCTGACCAGGGATTGCCTGGTCTGGGCCCTTGGCAGTCCTAACCTAACAGAGTACTAACCACTGGACTGTGAATTTAAAAGAACTGAAATTATACAGAGTGTGTTTTCTGACCCTAATAGAATCAAACCAGAAGTCGATACCTGAATGACAACAAGAAAATCTCTAGACACGTGGAGATGAAGCAACACACTTCTAAATAATCCATTGTCCAAGAAGATACCCCAGAGGAAGTTTAAGAAACAACACAGGACTGAATTAAAACGAAACCCAGGAACCAAAACACGTGACGTGCAGCTAAGGCAGTGCCGAGAGGGGAATTATAGCATGAAGGGTTCATGGGAGAAACGGGGAACGTCTCCAATCAGTGACCTACATGCACAGTGCAAGAAACCAGAAAAAGAGTAGAAAAATAAACCCAAGCATAACGAAGGAAATGATAAAGAACAGAAATGGAAAAGAGGACAGTAGAGCACATCGGTGAAAGAAAAAACTGGTTCTTTGGAAAAAAATCAATGAAATGGAAAAACCTCTAGCAAGACTGACAAAAATAAAAAGAGTGAAGACACGCAGCACCGACACAAGGAACAGAATAGAGAGCGTTGCTGCGGATCCGCCAACCATTTGAAAGACAGCAAATGAGTGCTATGAACAATGTTATGCTTGCAAATTTGAAAACTTGAAAGAAAGGCACAATTTCCTTGAAAATAATGAACCACCAAAACACAGGCAAGAAAAAATAGATAACTTGAATATACTTATAACCATTAAAAAAGCTGAGTTTCCCAAATTTTCTGGCATATTGAGTACAGCACTTTCACAGCATCATCTTTTAGGATTTGAAATAGTTCAACTGGAATTCCACCACCTCCACTAGCTTTGTTCATAATGATGCTTCCTAAGGCCCACTTGACTTTGCATTCCAGGATGTCTGGCTCTAGGTGAGTGATCCCATCATCGTGATTACTGGGTCGTGAAGATTTTTTAGTATAGTTCTTCTGTGTATTCTTGCCACCTCTTCTCAATATCTTCTGCTTCTGTTAGGTCCATACCATTTCTGTCCTTTATTGTGCCCAACTTTGCATGAACAGTTTCCTCGGTATCTCTAATTTCCTTGAAAGGGATGGGCATACCAGACTACCTGACCTGCCTCCTGAGAAATCTGTATGCAGATCAAGAAGCAACAGTTAGAACTGGACATGGAACAACAGACTGGTTCCAAATTGGGAAAGGAATGTGTCGAGGCTGTATATTGTCACCCTGCTTATTTAACTTCTATGCAGAGTACATCATGAGAAACGCTGGGCTGGAAGAAACACAAGCTGGAATCAAGATTGCCGGGAGAAATATCAATAACCTCAGATATGCAGATGACACCACACTTATGGCAGAAAGCTAAGAAGAACTAAAGAGCCTCTTGATGAAAGTAAAAGAAGAGAGTGAAAAAGTTGGCTTAAAGCTCAACATTCAGAAAACTAAGATCATGGCATCTGGTCCCATCACTTCATGGGAAATAGATGGGGAAACAGTGGAAACAGTGGCAGACTTTATTTTTTTGGGCTCCAAAATCACTGCAGATGGTGACAGCAGCCATGAAATTAAAAGACGCTTACTCCTCGGAAGGAAAGTTATGACCAACCTAGACAGCATATTAAAAAGCAAAGATATTACTTTGCCAACAAAGGTCCATCTAGTCAAAGCTATGGTTTTTCCAGTGGTCATGTATGGATGTGAGAGTTGGACTATAAAGAAAGCTGAGTGCCAAAGAATTGATGCTTTTGAACTGTGGTGTTGGAGAAGACTCTTGAGAGTCCCTTGGACTGCAAGGAGATCCAACCAGTCCATCCTAATGGAGATCAGTCCTGGGTGTTCATTGGAAGGACAGATGTTGAAGCTGAAACTCCAGTACTGTGGCCACCTGATGCGAAGAGCTGACTCATTGGAAAAGACCCTGGTGCTGGGCAAGATTGAAGGGAGGAGGAGAAAGGGAAAACAGAGGATGAGATGGTTGGATGGCATCACTGACTCAATAGACGTGAGTTTGAGTAAATTCCAGGAGTTGATGATGGACAGGGAAGCCTGACAAGCTGCAGTCCATGGGGTCACAAAGAGTCAGACATGAGTGAGCGACTGAACTGAACTGATTAAAGAAACTGAATTTGCCATAAAAACTATTCTGAAAAAGAATACATATGTGCTGTGGTAAGTTGCTTTGGTTGTGTCTGACTGTACTCAAAATGCAACAGTCAAAAAAACCCAAACAACCCAATTAGAAAATGGGCATAAGACAAGAAGAGTTACTTCACCAAAGAGGACTTACAATTAGATAGTGAGTGTTAGGCGCTCGGTCGTGTCCGACTCTTGGCGAACCCATTGACTGTAGCCCATGGGATTCTCCAGGCAAGAATACTGGAGCGGGTTGCCATTTCCTTCTCCAGGGGATTAGATAGGAAGCACGTGAAAATGTCAACATCAGTAGCCAGCAGGGTGAACAACACTGCACCAACGGTCACGGAAACTTCATTTAAGGGCTGAATCTTAAATCAATCCAGATGTTCTTCGGTAGGTGAATGGTTTAAGCAGACTAGTGCATGCAAACTGTGACTTGGATAAATCTCCAGGGAATTATACTCAGCAAAAACAACAACAACAACAAAAAAACCCAGTCCTCAGAATATACATTCTATATTATTCCACTCATTTCATATTCTTTGAAATGACAAAATTTTAGAAACGAAGGACAGATTATCGGTTGCTGGAGGCTTGGGAGCGAGTTGGTTTGGTTATAAAGGGGCCTGGTGTCTTGAGTGGTTGTGGATTTCTAAATCTACAGGTGATAAAATTGCATAAACACACACACACACACACACACACACAGGAGTACCAGTAAAATTGGGGAAATCTAAGCAGGACCAGTAGGTTGTATTAAAGTCAGTATCCTGGTTGCTATATTGTACTACAGTTTAGAAAAATGTTACCATTAGGGAGACTCCATTAAGCAAATGTGAAACAGTCAACATTACTTCTCACAGCTGCCTGTGAATCTGCACTTATCGCAATAAAAATTTCAAAAGGAGAAGGAGGAGGAGACGTGACCTTCCCGAGAGGAACGATGTTTGGGAGGCGCTAACGAGATTCCTGCATCTCCTGGGGCAGAGGCGCCCAGGACTCTCGGGTTCTGGGTCGAGGGGCCGCCCTCCTGCCTTCCTCGGGAGGTCCGCCCGCCGGGAGGTGCCTTGCTGCCACCCACGCACACCCCGACGGCATACTGTGGCCAACAGGAAGCTCAGTTCCCTTCCAAAAGCAGATGAACGTTAAACGATGACTATTCCTCTTCGCTTGGCATCGTCACATTATTACTGCTTTCTAAACATCTGCGGAAGGAGAAAATAAACAGTTTGATAAATTCTGTGGAATTTACCAGAAATCTTCAGGGACTAAGCCCTCTGGCGCTGGCAGATGCCAACAGGGAGCCCCCTAGTGGCCCTCAGGCTGCTCTGCAGCTTCTCACAGGGCTCCAGGCGATGGTTTTTCCAGTGTCGTGTATGGATGAGAGAGGTGGATCATTTTTTTTTTTTTAGCTTTTATTTTATTTTATTTTTTTCTTTTTTTTCTGAACCCTCCTCCCTCCCGCCTCCCCATACCATCCCCCTGGGCCTTCCCAGCGCACCAGCCCCAAGCATCCAGCATCGTGCACTGAACCTGGACTGGCATCTCGAGAGGTGGATCATAAAGAAAGCTGAGCGCCGAGGAATTGATGCTTTTGAACTGTGGTGTTGGAGAAGACTCTTGAGAGTCCCTTGGACTGCAAGGAGATCCAACCAGTCCATCCTAAAGGAAATCAGTCCTGAATATTCATTGTTGAAGCTGAAACTCCAATACTTGGGCCACCTGATGTGAAGAGCTTACTCATTGGAAAAGACCCTGATGCTGGGAAAGATTGAAGGTGGGAGAGAAGGGGACGACAGAGGATGAGATGGTTGGATGGCATCACTGACTCAATGGACTTGAGTTTGAGTAAACTCCGGGAGTTGGTGATAGACAGGAACCCCTGGAGTGCTGCAGTCCATGGGGTTGCAAAGAGTCTGACACGACTGAGCGACTGAACTGAAATGACTGAAGTCAAGAGGCTTCCCAAATGGCACAGTGGTAAGGGTCTGCCTGCCAATGCAGGACACACAGGAGACGTGGGTTTGATTCCTGGGTCAGGAAGATCCCCTGGAGAAGGAAATGGCAACCTGCTCCAGTATGCCTGCCTGGAGAATCCCATGGACAGAGGAGCCTGGAGGGCTCCAGGTCATGGGCGTGCAGAGAGTCGGACACGACTGAGCGCAGAGCATACCTGAGTCAAGAGGCAGGTTTCCTGGGCTTCCCTCTGCACAGATATCGTGAGGTGGAGCCTGCTCTGCTCTTTGGCACCTGGTCTGTGCAGGCTGGGCACTTCCAGACCCTGGGGCTCCAGGGTATAAGCGTCCTCAGTCGGGGGACCAGCGTGGGAATGAGAAGCCATGCAGCTATGCTCTTCGTGGGGGTGTCTCTTCACCATGCTGCATGGTGGCAATCCACTCAGCCTTGGAGAGGGGTGCTCGGGGGGCAGGCTGAAGTCCCTGAGCAATGCCACATCTGTTGGACATACGGCAGAGTTTACTGTTACCAGAAAACAGTGCACCCGGAAGGGCTTGGCAGAGCAGATGGCGTGAGTGGGACCTTTGGTACCCAGGGCCAAGCAAAGGATGCCGGTGCAGAAAAGAACTACTGACGCCTTCTGTTCCAGAAAATCATCCGAGGGCCTCTGGAGAGGCTTCGCCATCCTGTCTATCCATTCTGGTACGCGCTGGGACAGTCATCTCAGGATGCTATTTTGGCCCTGGGAAGCCAGATGGACGCAGCACAGGACGGCGAGCTGGAGGTGTTGGAGGGGAGTGGATGAGTCACTCCGTGTTTCCTCAGGAATAGTCAGGAGCGCTCACATCAAGGAGCCCTCCCTCAGAGCTGGTGTTTTTCTAACAGCTTGGGGCATAGCTGGCTGTGTCTGGTGCTGTGTGTGTGGGCCACAGTCTGCTGTTATGATGCTGAATGAATCATAATTAGTGTACTATAAATTTGAAGTGGAGACCAAATAGCCCAGGAACTTTAATGCAAAAGTCTGGAATTACTTTTTTTTTTTTCCTAGTCACCAGGCAGTGCATCACATCCCCATGACTTATTTATTTTATAACCCCAAATTTGTACCTTTCAACACCCTTTCCCCATTTCACCCACACCCCATCTCCTGGAATTACATTAAAAAATTTTTTTAAACAAGATTTCCACTCCTGCCCTGCCCTTCCATGAGCTCCCACAAGGATGAAACTGCACTCCATTGGGAAGCGCTCAGTAGAACCAGGTTCTACCATGGATTCCGCAGAAGTTAAAAAAAAAAAAATCCAAAAGAAACAGGTGAGCCATGGGTTCTGCAATCAGACTGTTACAAGGTACTTGAGATGAAGCATCAAGAAGCAAATTAGCTAAAAATACAAGGGTGTGGAAATTTGAGGTATATTGTTGGGTATTTGTTGAGATGCTGTTTTACAGAAACATTGAGCATTCCTTTGTCACAGCAGTTCTTTCCTCTGTTGGGGGAAACAAACATATCTCTCATTCATTTCAGTCTGATGTTGTGCTTGGCTCAACATGCTGAACTCAGCAGGCTTTGAATTAATGTTATTGATTGATTGATTGGAATGTTTGACTCAGTCTAAACAGTCTAACCCCTCTTATTCTGTTCCCTTGGTGGGCTGTCAGCTAGAACACAAGGGATGCTCCTTTATGGGCCCAGTTCCCTCCTTGGTGAGTTAATGTCACACAGACCCAAGATTCGTCACGTGACCACCTGCCTCCTCCTCCTCCTCCTCCTCCTCCTGCGACCACCTTAAAGAAAGTCATCCTAGGAGCCTCAGCGGGGCGGGATGCGGGGAGTGCGTGGGACTCAGCCTAGACCCATTGCTCCCATTAGAAACATGCCTTAAATACATGGGGTGATGGATTTATGATGGTGGATTAGAAAGTGATATCTATAAACAGTGTATCAAAGAACATTGTGTCAGATAGACTGGACTGTTTCAGTAACACATGCATGCTGAAATCTCAGGGGTGAAAACAGTAACAGCTTATTTCTCAATCACTTAAGGGGCACTAGATGATGAGAGACTCTCAGGGTATCCACCCTCCCCGGGTTGACTCAGCAACCCAGGAGGCAGCCGCCACATTGGAATGCTCTTCTCCACAATCACCAAGGTTGGGGACAGAGGGCTGGCAAGTTGAACCCTGGTTCCTAAGTGCTTTCGTTGAGAAGGGACTCGAATCACTCCCACGCACAGCCTATTGGCTAGAATAGGACCTACCTGATTATAAGAGGTAGACATTTGGTGATCGGTAAATTTCATCCTCCAGATAAAATTGAGTGTCAAAGAATTAACATAGATTTCAAAGTTACCTAATTAACAATCTTGTCATGGCAAGGTAATCTGAAACAGAACGCTGCATATTTGGAATCTCCGTTGCTCACCCAAAGTACGACTAAGCTGATATGAATTTATGGTAAAGAATACTGGCTAAAGATAATAATTAGTTCCTGCCCAGTCAACTTTCCTTCCATAAATAAATCATGCCATTCAGGGCTGTCAAGCATTGCTTTACTCTGACAGTAATTGCATTTTCTTTTCATCATTACCATACATTTGTGTGTACAATGCATACTCTATGAGAAGTAAGGGTTGGGGGTGGGGAGGTTTCCTTATATATGAAATCAAAAACATGCTACATTTTGTTTTTTAAAGGAAAACAAATGATATAATTCCCAAGAGCTTATCACCCCAAAGGACAGTGTCATTGCCTCACCCTCATTTAGATCCCACTCCCTGTTCTAACTATTTGGTTGTCTCCTTGAGGACAAAGCTTCAAACACACACATGACCACCTTATACTGCTACATCTTGCTTTTCTCTCCTAGGTTTTAATATATGTGTTGAATTTCTACCATGGGGGGATGAAGATTTGGAGCTCAAACTCACACCTGCCTATTTCACATGTCCCATCATCCCAATACAATTATATATATATTTTTTGTAAATTCATATTAGAAGTTTATATTATTCTGACCACAGATGCATAATTCACAGTTGAACCTAGTCAAGCACAGTGATTATATTTCCTTTATTGTCGAACCTTTTGCTTCTCCTGGAGTTCATAGTTGACGTATCTTCACATTGTTATTGCTCTCTTAGTTTTCCGTGTCACTATTAATAAGACTATTGTGTCACTATCAATAAGAGTCTCAGACTCTGGAGAGTCCCTTGGATTGCAAAATCAAACCAGTCAATCCTTAAAGAAATCAACCCTGAATATTCATTGAAAGGACTGTGGCTGAAGCTGAAACTCCAGTACTTGGGCCTCCTGATGCTAAGAGCCAACTCATCGAAAAAGATCCTGATGCTGGGAATGACTGACGGCAGGAGGAGAAGTGGGTGGCAGAGGACGAGATGGCTGGATGGCATCACCAACTCAATGGACACGAATCTGAGCAAACTCTGGGAGATGCGAAGGACGGGGAAGCCTGTGTCCTGCCGTCCATGGGGTCTCAAAGAGTTGGACATGACATATCGACTGAACAACAACAGCATCAGTGATTCATTCCCATTCAGCCAAAGACTTTCCTCCTAGTACATTCCATCACATTTGCCAGTTTCAGCTTCTGGAAGAGATTCTATAGGAAATCTCTGTGCCTTGGTCTACCTTCCTTTCCTTCTCACCTCCAGGACTGGAAGCTTGCAAACCACCTTTTTCAGACTGTGTTACCAGCTGAATGCTACTTAAGTCTGACAGTTGGAGGCATCTGCAGAAGCTAGAAGGAGTGAAAAGATGGAGGCCGTTATGTTTCTGGCAGGCCTTGTCTCAGCAACAGCATCAGGCACTCCAGCTCAGTGATGGTGGAGGGTGCCTGCCAGCTGCTACGGTGCCAATGGCTGCAATCTCCAGCATCTCCAGGTGGGCAGGCTCTGGCCTTGGGTGGCCTGAGCTTGACCATGAGCTCTCAGGGCTGCTGAACAGCAGAGCAGGTGAGTGGAGTGGGCTCACCTGAGCTCTGGCTCCTGTAGAGGGGGGCGGCAGCTTTCTGCAGCTTTGAATTACAGGACCCACCACCTTCCTGCTTTGCTCTTCCAGTCTTTATAACAATCTGGCAACCAAACTCCCCATATCAAATCTCCAGCCTTTCAAAATACCTAACGTGATTTCTGTTTTCTATTTTGGATGCTGAAAGATACAGCCAGGGCCAAGCCTGCTGTCCTGAAACCTTGTGATAAGAAAGAAAGAAACAAAACATAGAAGTAACTAGGTTAGTGACTGGCTCAGTAATAAATCTCTTTGGACCAGTGCCATCCAATAAAAATACAGCACGACCTACGTTTACATACTTTTCTAGCAACTGCATGTTACCAGGGCTGCCAAGGTGGTGCCAGTGACAAAGAACCTGCCTGCCAATGCAGGAGATGTGAGAGACGCCAAGGGTTCCACCTCTGGGTCGGGAAGATCTGTCGGAAAAGGAAACGGCAACTCCCTCCAGTGTTCTTGCCTGGGAAATCCCACGGACAGAGGAGCCTGGCGGGCTGCAGTCCATGGGCTCACAAAGAGTTGGATACGACTGAGCGACTGAACAGCAACAAGGCTGCTGTGTTGGTTAACTCAGCTTTAGGCCCCCAGGGCCCATATGGCCTTCTTGCCTTCCACCAACCCCTAAACAGTCTAACAGGCAGTGATCTCATGGTTCAGAATTCTGATCAGGACTCCTCACATCACAGGTTCCTGATATCCCTGAACTGTGAGGAACAGGGAAGGGTCCAGAGGATCGTGTCCACTGGACCTGATCCATGTCTGCTTTAACACTCTTGAAAATCCTAGTCACTTTTAAACAAGGGAACCCACATTATCATTTTGCACTGAGCCTTTCAAATTGTGTCGCTGATTTTGCCTCTGACTTATGTGGTTGCTATGTTTCTAATTTTTAATCATATATCTTTCTGCCTTTTTGTCCAACTTTCTGGGGTCTCCCTAGAGTTTGATTTGAACTCTTCCTTTGAATATGTCATTGTTTCAATCATACTTTTTAATTTCCAAGAGGCTTTTTTCCCCTTTCCTCCTAACATTCCTTTTCCTGTGGCATCCTTTTCTCAGGTATGCAATATCTATTTTTTTCATGCACCTGGGAATATTATTGATAGTTTCTTAAAGTTTCCTTAAGCTTCTTGATTTTTTCTCTTTTGAGCTGTTTTTCCTTCCTGTTTTGTTTGGGCTCAGTATTTTATGTTAGAGGTAAAAGTAGATATTTGGTTTGGAAAAAGACAAAGGACTTTTTTTTCCCCCTTGACATACAGGAGAAAGAGAAGATAGGAGATGATATAAATATTTTAAAGGCAGAAGAGGCACCATGGAGGAAGCTCCCATGCGGGCAACTTCATCTCTGGAAGGTGGGAGAATTTGTTTTTCACGTGGTGAAGCACTGCAAGGGCAGGAGCTGAGGATCAGAAGGAAACATCTGGCGAGTCTGCACCGCAGGAATCAACAGATGTTGAAAGCCCTGAACTGCAGGGAGGGCTCCCAAGTCCAATCACCTAAATTTGCCTCCGGCCAATCAGTCCCCAGAATGGTGACCTTCTCATTGAATGAAAGTGGAAGTCGATCAGTCTTGTCAGACTCTTTGGAGACCCCATGGACTATACAGTCCACGGAATTCTCCAGGCCAGAATACTAGAATGGGTAGCCTATCCCTTCTCCAGTAGATCTTCCCAACCCAGGGTAGAACCCAGGTCTCCACATTGCACGTGGATTCTTTACTGTCTGAGCCACCACGGAAGCTCAAGAATACTGGAAAGTGCAAGTCACTCAGACGTGTCCAGCTCTTCCCAACCCAATGTACTATATAGTCCATGGAATTCTCCAGGCCAGAATACTAGAGTGGGTAGCCTTTCCCTTCTCCAGGGGATCTTCACAACCAAGGGATCGATCTCAGGTCTCCTGCATTTCAGGCAGATTCTTTACCAGCTGAGCCACCAGGGAAGCCCAAGAATGCTGGAGTGGGTAGCCTATCCCTTCTGCAGGAGATCTTCCCTACCCAGGAATCGAGCGGGGTTCTCCTGCCTTGCAGAGGGATTCTTTACCAACTGAGCTACCAGGGAAGCTATTAGGGAAGAGCTTCTCCTTGAGCCTTGGCCGAATTGGTTGCCAGACATGAAGCAGCTGAGGATGTCAGCTGGGGTTCTGGTCAGGGGCAAAGAGGGGGAAAGCAGTGGAGGGGTCAGAATGCGCCGGAGGGAGACCCTGCCCCCCGCGTTTCAGGAGGTGAGCTCCCTGCCCTGCAGTCCTGGGAGAAGGAAAAAACTGGCTGGGGTCAAGGGATCAGGATTCCCTGTGGTCTCTTCTCCTCTCCGCCCCTTCCCCCAGCCCCAGCTGACACCCTCAGCTGCTTCCTTGTCTGGCACCCGATTCGGCCCAGGCCCGATGAGAAGGTCACCACGCGGGGGACTGACAGGCCTGTGCCCGGGAGACCAGCGGGCTTCAGAGCTGCGAGTCAAGGTTCGTTTTTCATCTCCTGTCCCTTTCAGTTTCAAATCCAGCAGCCCTAGAAGAGACTGCAGTCAAAGAGGGAAGTTTCGGGGGCGATATATATAACCTGGGTCCTATGGAGAAGCCTCTGGCACGATGACTCCTTTACAAGACAAACTGCGGTAAAATCTCCGGGCGACGCGGGCCCTGCCGCAGAGCCCGCTCCGGAGCAAACGCGGACCCTGACGTCACCCGGCCGGTCTCCCGGCAAGGCCCGCACATGCTGACCATGAGCACCAGGTGGCGGTGTTGGCCCGCGAGCCAGCGCCCTGCGGGCCCGGAGGGGCCGGGCGAGCCCTACCAGAATCCGAAACATCCCGGATCGCCGCCGCGGATTCCACCGCGAAACGGCGGAGACACGCGGCGCATCCCACGGAGGCCAGGGAGTCGCATCCCACGGCGCTGCGCGGCCCGCAGCAGATCAGCAGTGTAAAGCCTGATTTTAGGAAATGACTTGGAAATGCCGAGTCAGGGGGGCAGCGAGCCCGGCGGGCGGCCCCTCCCCGTAGCCCCGACGTGGAGCCGGCCCGCAGCGCGCGGGGGAGGCCGGCGCCGGGGGCCCACGCAGCGGCTGTCTGCGCGGTGCGCAGATGGCAGGGGCAGCGGCGGCCTCCGGAAACCTGCGGCGCTGGGCCCCGCGCCCCCTCGCCACCCCGGCCCCGGGGGCTGCAGCACCCGCCGGGCTCCGGCCACCCCCGCGCCCCGAGGGGCCGTGCGCTCCGGCTGCGGGAGCTGGCGGCCAGCGAACAGGCCCTGGTCGGGGGCCCAGTTACACACTCGAGGGGCTTGGGGCGCAGGGGGCGCTCCCCACGGTCCTTTGAAGAAGAAACTGTCTGGTGGGCCTACACCTCCCCGCCCCCGCCCCCACGCTGAGCGTCGCGGGGCGCGGCCCGGGCCTGTGCTCCGCGCCGAGCTGGGCCGCGGACGAGCGGAGGCCGAGGATGCGTTCTTCATCGCAGTTCACTTGGCTGCGGATCTGAAGGCGTCTCGGGTGGGGGCAGTGAGGGGGGGCGCTGGGACGTCGACTGCGGGTCCTCGACCCTGGACCGGACCGCGCCAGGGGCCGCCGCTCTCCGCCCCGCCGCGCTGCTGCTGACCCGGGAGAGCCACGGCGTTTCCTCGCCCCTTTCCTCCTCTGGTGTCCTGGCGCAGCTGGGGGCCGGGGCTTCCCGGAGCGGGGCGGCCGGGGGGCAGGCGGGTGGCAGGGGAGGGGGAGCAGGGGCGCGGGGAGCGGGGCGCCTGTCAGTTGAGTCGCGATGGCGCCAAGCGCACCCCAGGCGCCCCTCGAGCTCGGCCTGGGGTCACACCCCGCGCTGCGGGCCCTGCGGGCTGCAGGCGAGACCGCCGCAAAGCAGGGGCCCGACAGGTGGGCGACAGTGTGCGAGGATGCCAGCAAAGGCCAGCTAAGTGCGGCTTGGGGGTCCAGGGGAGAGGCGGTGGGGTGCGTGGGAACGGAAGGACGGAGAGGCAAGGGGCGGGATGAAGGAGGTCTCACCCGGAGAGGGGCTGGGGAGAACGCGGCACATGCTCCTCAGACCCCCTGACGCGCAGGTAGAGCCACCGGAGGCATGGAACCAGTGTTTTCCTGATGCCCTCCCCCGCCTCCTATTACATAAAAATACAGATCTATACGGAGAAATCACTATCCGGAGAACATCACCGTTTTTGAGGGGAGAAGTTCTGTCCGGGGTTGTTTTTTTTTGCCCTGTGAATATTTTTTACATGTTTGTGTATTAAAGATGCATACATACATGGCATTCATGGTGTATGGTAGAGTTGTTTTTGTATTTAGATACTTAAAAACACGATTTCTAATTATAAAAACTTGCATGTACATGTTTTGGAAAATAAGGAAGTAAATGAAGACAAAAATAAAAATCCCCCAGACTCCAAGCACATTATAATCGTTTTGCTATGATTTCTTAAAATATTTTTACTGTGCATGCTTCATTTAGTTGAAACCATATGATATGAATTTTTAGACACGGTCAATATACAAACATTTATGGAAGGCGATGTGGAAAGTGTTGCCTAATCTCAAGATAGGTGCATCTCAGTGGTTTTGAGGGTTCCATTGAGCTCCCCCAATGACTCACACTTGAGGTGAGAGAGTGTGGAACTCACACACTCCAGAGGCACCTCCCCCGACCCCTGTCCCCCACACAAATGTCCTCCTTTCAATTCATCCCAACTTCCCATCCTGTTTGTGGGAGGCTCCAGTTGTGAAATTCCTTATTATCTACCCACTCGGAAAATCTATGCAGCCATTGCCTTGTAACTGATACCATTCTTTTTGATGTCTTGCCAGAAACATTAATTTAATTAATTTTAATACTTGTTACAAAGGAACAAAAATCAGACTCACCTAAGCGTTTTCCTCTGACACATTAAATGCAAAAAGAATATGGAGCAACATCTACAGAATTTTGAGGAGAAGGTGTTTGTGAACCAAAAATTTTGTTCTGTGTCAAATTATCTTTCACGTTTAAAGCCAACAGAAAGACATTTCCATTAAGTAAGAAAATATGCCACCTGGTACATTTCTAGGGGGAAAAAAAAATCCTTGAAGGAGATTTCCATTTTTGGCAGTGAAGAAGTATTTTATATCAGGATAACCTTGTGTGGGGAGGAACTGTGAAGCTGGATAAAATACGATGTAAAGGAGTCTGAGAGCCTTGGAGATTCAAGGTTGCTAGGATTCGAAGGGCCAAGCGGTCGGGAGAGAAACGCACTGCCGAGTCCTTTCTCTCCAGCTGCTGTTTTCCCCCTGGACTATCTGCTGACTCAGGCCCTGTCACCACGGGGTGCAGACGCCGACAGAAAGTGGCCGCTCAAGGCGTGCCACAGGCGGGACAGTTGGTGTTCAGAGTGCAGAGCTGCTAGGACTTGAAGGGCCATTAATGCAGAGAAAGCAGAACCAAAGGGAGTGGAAGTTGAGTCAACATGCAGTTTCTCCTCAAGGTGTTTCCTCATTTCTGAGGAAAACATTGAGACTATCTCCACAGATGCAGATTCCCTCAAGATCTCTTCATAATTAACAGTATTGCGTGAGTACTTGGTAACTCAGTTGTGTCCGATTTTGCAACCCCATGGACTGTAGCCCGCCAGGCTCCTCTGTCCCTGGGGTTCTCCAGGCAAGAAGACTGGAGTGGGTTGCCATTTCCTCCTCCAGGGGATCTTCCCAACCCAGGAATTGAACCCGCGTCTCCTGTGTCTCCAGCATTGGCAGGCAGATTCTCTACCACTGAGCCATCTGGGAAGCCAAATTATTAGGAAACCAGAAGCCATTGTTCTGATACAGTGGATCTACCACAAATCTTCCACAAATGCAATATGGAATGGTGAAATATTAGAAGTTTCCTTCAACATGTTTCACACAGCGCTGCATATTGTAACCGCTTCTGGTCTTTAACCTCGTTCTGGAGATCCTGGCTGGTTCAGGAAAAGGAGTGGGGAGGGGGGAAGAGGGAGGGGCGGAGACGGCAAGACGAGAAGAGGTGGATGGAAGGAGAAAGAAAAGAGAAAACAGGAAGAGCCGAAAAGGAGGAAAGAAATGACACGTGCATTATTTTCACATAGTATAATTTCTTACAGGGTAATTTGAAAAGAAACAACTGGGCAAGTTATGAGATCTGAAAATATGTAAAAAACTGGGTAGATTTAAAATCAGCATAAAGAAGCCAGCAGTAAACACCTTGAAGACACGTTAAAATGATAATAATTTTAATAGCTAAAAAATCTTGTCAGCCAATAATTTTGTTGGTGTTGTTCAGTCGCTAAGTCTTGTCCAGCTCTTTGCAACCCCATGGACTGCAGCACGCTAGGCTTCCCTGTCCTTCACCAACTCCCAGAGCTTGCTCAAACTCATGTCCATTGAGTCAGTGATGCCATCCAACCATCTCATCCTCTGTCACCTCCTTCTCCTCTTGCCTTCAGTCCTTCCCAACATCAAGGTCTTTTCCAATGAGTCAGCTCTAATGATAAATCTGTCAAAAGATTATGGGAGAAATTATAAAACTATACAGAGAGTTATTAACTAGGAGAAGCAAATTGAGAGGTATACCATATTTATGAATAGGAAGTCCCAATTTGTAAAGATACTAGCTTACAACCAATATAATTTGTAAATTCGATGCAGTACTATGGTTTGAATCAATGCTGATTTATAATCAATGCTGATTTTTAATCAATACTAATTCTGAAATGTGTGTGAAAAAGCAAAGATCCAACAATCACCAAGACATCCCTGCATAAGAAAAAGATGTGGGGGACACTGCCTTATCATATTCCAGGGTTACTGTAAAGCCATAATCATTAATACAGTGCAGTGTTTGTTCAGATCAATAGAAGAGCAGACCAATGAAACAGAATTGAGAGCCAGAAATGAACCCATTCACAGAAATGCGATTTCCAGTGGGGGTCAATACCAATTAATGGGATCGAGGTGATTTTCATCTATGCGGAAACGACGAAGTTGAATACTTTCATCACACCATATGCCGAAATCAATTGCATTTGGATTAGAAAAAAATTGAAGAGGATGTCCATATGTTCTTGCAATAGGAAGAACTTATTAATCAAGGCTGTAAAGGAATACATAAAATAAAATAAAAACCATAAAGGAAGAGATTGATATCTTTAATCACAAAGAGACAGGCAGGGGCCAATCAAGCAGAGCATCGTAGCCTCTAGAAGGAAAGCTGGTGGTTCTACTGAGCCTTGTGGGAAGATACTGAAGGGTTTTGAGTAGGAGATTATTACCATGTGATTTATATTAAAAAAATCCCATTGGCTGGTTTGTGGAAAATAGACCATAGAGGGCAGGAGTGGAGGAGGGGAGCTGGTGAGAAGATTATTAGAGCAGTCTTTGTCAGGAGTGATTGTGGGAGTGATGGGGTGACTGTGGTGAGGGGTGATGTGGGACTTTGTCAGGAGTGATGGGGTGACTGTGGTGGAGACAGAAGGGAAGAGATTCAGACATACTTAGGGAGAAAAGTGGAGAGAGTAGGCGTAGGTTATAATTGAATGAGCCAAAGAGAAACAAATTCTGAGGGTTTTGGGCCTGAGCAACTGGGCAGCTGTGATGCTATTTACTGAGACGGAGAACCCAAGGAAAGAACTATTTAAGGAGTGGCTGAGAAACAATTTGAGAGTTCTGTTTTGTCGATTAGTCAACCAGACAGCTGGGTAAAGAAGGCATTTAGGTGTACAAACACGGCGCTTGCTGCTGAGGTCAGGAGTGGAGAGACCGAAATTCAGAGTGTCATCAGCATACAGACGGCATTTATAGCGAAGGGTAAGGGAAGGTAGTTTGGGGTCACGACACAGGGTATCTAGATGCCCCAGGGATCGAATCTGGGTCTCATGCATTGCAGACAAATTCTTTACCGTCTGAGCCACCAGGGAAGCACCTATCTAGATGCCAGACAAAGACATTTTACTCAGTCTTGGCTCCATCATGCCTGCGTTGATGTTTAGCACAAATGTGAGCTCAGAAATATTTGATGATGAAAAGTTTTTGGACTGGTTTTGCATTAGTCATCCTACTTTCTTATAATGCATAAAACAAACAGGATTTTAGGCTTTCCCTACTGGTTAATATCAGCCAGTGTTGGAAGGTTTTGTATTTGTATTTAGTAATAACAAACGTCAGACAGAGTTCAGAAGAGTAGGGTTTCCCTGTTAACTCTGCTACTACTACTAAGATATAAGACCTTGGGGTAAAGTCATTTATTTAGTCTTTATTTTTTAGGTATTTCTCACCTTTTAAGACAAGGGTCTTGGCCCAACTGATTCCTAAGATTCTGTGATTACAATGAAGTTCAGTTCAGTTCAGTGGCTCAGTCGTGTCCGACTCTTTGCGACCCCGTGGACTGCAGCGCGCCAGGCTTCCCTGTTCTTCACTACTCTCAGAGTTTGCTCAAACTCGTGTCCATGGAGTCGGTGATGCCATCCAACCATCTCATCCTCTGTCACCCCCTTCTCCTCCCGCCTTCAATCTTTCCTAGCATCAGGCTCTCTTCCAGTGAGTCAGTTCTTCGCATCAGGTGGCCCAAGGATTACAATGAAAATGGCATAGAGACATTATTAATAGCAGTAGCATTCCTGTTAGGGGCAGATGTCTTTGCTTTAAACAATAACATCATAAATCACATGGGGTTAGCAGGAGAAAAGGAGAGAGAGAGCTAAACGTGCTGTGCTAGAAATAAACCATTCTTGGTACCAATGCTGTGAGAGAGGGGCTGGGAGGAGGGGTGGAGGACGGGGGGAAGCTGGAGGGATGCTGAGGGCAGAGATTTGCTTGTGTTGCTGTGACTGGTGAGCTTTCCATAAGCAAGTGGTTTGGGAACAGGCTTATACTGGGTTTGGTTTCTGTTGTTTGCCTTGCTGTGATGTAAATTCTTTGAGCTTCCCTAACTTTGGGGGAAGTCTGCCGGGTTGAGTATTGTTGTGAGCCAGGCTTTCACTTTATTGCTTGCTTGGTGAATTTCGTTTTTTTGTGAAAAGGAAGGAAGGCACCATTTCTATATCTGGAATAATTTCAGGCAGAACAGAAAGAGGATGTAGGACATTGTGATATGATTCACATTTACGACTAATTCAGTAGGAATGAGGGGCTTATGGCCAAGAGTAAGCATGGGAAGGTAGGGCTCCCCTGGGAAGTCACATAAATCTTTGGCAGAACATCACCGTCTACAAATCATGATATTGTTCAAGCCAAAGGAATGAAAAGATCAGGGTGACCCCAGGTTCTTGCCAGCTCTCACAGCCTCTCTATTCATCAAACTTGCTGATTTTTGGAGGATTACTCAGTAAACAGAAGAGTACTTCATATAATATTTATTTTGCGATGAAAAAACATTTTTGCAGTATTTGAAGCACTTCCACATATGTATTTTTAACATTTCTGATTGGTGTTAATAAAGAGATTTACAAAATCTTTCACGTGGTCATTTATGTTTTTGTATAGGTCTTAACGGAGTTTGTGGAGAAAAATAGCCTGAGTTTAAAATGTGTGCTTGTATTTACAAGTGAGTCAAACGTTAACACAAATTTTCCAATTCAGAGGAAGCAGCAGCACACTTGTGGTTTTTGTTATCCAAGGTGTTTCTTTGTTTTTCTCTCCAGCAAACAAAGACCTCTTCAGCATCAAGAGGAAAGAAGTGAAAAGGCTGACCTCGTTTGAAAGGTGCTCCAGAGTGACCTAAGTTGTTTTCGAATTTCCTTAGTAATTATATCTGCCATCCAATTTTCCCCTAATTACTCCAAAATGAAAAGGGAAAAATAACTTACTTTTGAATTCATGTAAAAACAAAAATACTTCTGCTAGTAACTTCTACCCACTGATTCTGTGGAACAATGGAAGTTGAAAGAGGAGAGTGAAAAGTGGCCAGATGGTGAGCAAGCTCTTAGCGGCTCCAGTGGCTGAGCCTCTGGGCTGGAAGCGCTCAGTCTGCAGGAGCTGAGGGGTGGGCATTAGGGTGAGGAGGGGCCGGAGACCAGAGCCAGGCAGGGGCAGTCTTCAGAGTCCTCCCAAAGGGGGCGGGGATGGATGCCTAACCCTGCCAGTGAGCTCATCACGGTCCTTTCTCCTTTCATTTTGGAACGCATCAGTCCATACCTGGACATCCATGACTTAATTCTTTTTTTCGTTGGCACGTGGTTGATTTACAGTGTTGTGGCAGTTTCTGCTGTGCATCAGAGTGAATCGGTTATACACACCCAAATAGCCACTCGGTTTTAGAGTCTTTTCCCACGTAGGTCATTACAGAGCTGGGAGCAGAGTTCCCTGTGGTACACAGCAGATCCTCGTGTTAAGCGTTAGTCACTCACTTGTGCCCGACTCTGCGACCCCATGGACTGCAGCCCACCAGGTTCTTCTGTCCAGGGGATTCTCCAGGCAAGGATACTGGAGTGGCTGGCTATTTCCTTCTCCAGGGGATCTTCCCAACCCAGGAATCAAACCTGGGTCTCCTGCACTGCAGGCAGATTCCCTACCGACTGAGCCACCAGGGAAGCCCAGTTAGGGAGAAAGGGGGATAAACTGGGATTGACAAAGACACACACTATATATCAAAAAGATAATAAAGACCTATTGTGTAGAACAAGGAACTCTACTCAATACTCTGGTTTAGGCCTATACAGGAAAAGAATCTAAAAAAAGAGTGCATATACATATAACTAATTCACTTTCCTGTGCGCCTGAAATTAACACAACAGTGTCGACCAACTATGCTCCAATTAAAAAAAAAAAGCACCTGCACTTTAAAAACAGATGAGGTAGGATTTCCACCTTCTTAAAAATACTACTAGAGTTACTAAAGGACTTGCGTTTACAAAATAATTGATAAAAAGATTCCTCTGGATTGTATGAGAGAATAGACAGGGACCGCTGATAGACTCGGGTGTGTGATATTAATCACACATAACTTCTTTCTTTCCTGCTCCATCAGAGGCTGGGCTCTCCTTGTTTTCAGTCTCTCCATTTGATTCAGGTAAATCTTTAGTCTCTTGGTTGGTTGGCCAAGAGTCTCTTGATCAAACCCAGGTCTCTGCATTGCAGGCAGATTCTTTACCATCTGAACCACCAGGGAAGCCCAGTAAGTCCTTGATAGTTATCTGTTTTATCAGGAAGATCCCTTGGGTAAGGGCATGGTAACCCACTCCAGCACTCCTGCCTGGAGAATCCCATGGACAGAGGAGCCTGGAGGGCCACAGTCCATGGGGTTGCAAGAGCTGGATGTGACTGAGTGGCTGAGGTTGTCCGCAGGCACTCAGTGTGGTGGCTATGAGTGCAGAGGTGGGGCCAGGCGGATAATTTTGGAATTTTTGCTCTATCACGTGTTGTCTGTCAGACCTTAAGTAAAGCAACATCTTTGCACTTGAAGTTCTTCATTTATAAAATGTGGATAATAACATCCCCTTCATAGGGCTATGGAGGGGATTACACATGTTATGACAAAAATATTTAGCAGTGTCCTGCTCATTGTAAATACTGTAATTATTACTGTGTATGAATGCCTGCTGAGTCACTTCCATCGTGTCCGTCTCTTTGTGACCCAATGGACTGTAGGCTGCCAGGCTCTTCTGTCCATGGGATTCTCCAGGCAAGAATACTGGAGTGGGTTTCCATGCCTTCCTCCCGGGGATCTCCTCAACCCAGGGGTTGAACACTTGGTTCTTGTGTCTCCTGCATTGGCAGGTGAGTTCTTTACCACTAGCACCACCTGGGCAGCCCAATTATTAGTGTAGCTAACTCCAAGATTTTTACTGGGTATCTAGGTATGGCATCCCACTCCAGCACTCTTGCCTGGAAAATCCCATGGACGGAGGAGCCTGGTAGGCTGCAGTCCATGGGGTCGCTAAGAGTTGGACATGACTGAGCGACTTCACTTTCACTTTCCACTTTCATGCATTGGAGAAGGAAATGGCAACCCACTCCAGTGTTCTTGCCTGGAGAATCCCAGGGACGGGGGAGCCTGGTGGGCTGCCGTCTCTGGGGTCGCACGGAGTCGGACACGACTGAAGCGACTTAGCAGCAGCAGCAGCAGCAGGTATTGTTGCAGTCCATGGGGTAGAAAAGAATCAGACACGACTGAGAGACTGAACAATAGCAACAAGATATTGCTTCCACTTTTCTGTGAGCATAATTAATGTTCTGATGAACATTCATTTACAAAAGTCTTTGAAGACATTTCTGGTTATTTCCTCAAGGTAAGTTCTTAGATATGAAAACATTTGGTTAAAAAGTATGTGCAGTTTCAAAGCTTTTGATTCTTATTTCCAAACTATGAGAAAAGCTTTTCTCACCTCTCCTACCAGCAAAACACTAGGCCTTTCCACTGAAAAATAAATATATGTGTGTGTATATCCCAATTTGCCGAGGTACAGGAATGAGGAAATAGTATTTCACTGTTGTTTTTATTTGCATTTCTTTGACTAGGGCTCTTTCCTCGATTCACGGTCTAGCCCACTCTTCTATAATTCTAGTCCCACTTGCTAGTCACCCCTATTATTTCAGGTAGCTATCTTATTCCCTCCCTGGTGGATATAGATCACCAGTTCTTTCAACCATTTATCATATGAAATAGTTTCCAGAATACTTTGTCCTATTCGGAATATTCCAGTTTGTCCTTGTTCCTCTTAAAAGATGGCACCAGAATCAAGCACAATCTTCCACGTGTGGTCAGACCGGCTGCTACGTGTGCCAAGGAATAAGATGTTTCAATTACAATGTGCTTTTCTTTCATGAACCCCTTACTGTGAAGTTCCCTTTCAGTTTCTATCGAGTCTTGTGGTGACTTGGAATGAATCTGGACCAGAGTAGTTTTTGGCTGACGGATTATTTTTGAAAGTCATATTTTAAATGACTTTCTCTCTTGTCTTCTGCTGCTTTAAGATCGCATGATGTAACTGTTACCTTTAAGGCTCTGGATTCTATGCCTCTTCTAGGGTAGCACTGGGATGTATTAGCTATGTTAGCAACCTTCCTACATTTTGCATCATCTTGTAAAGTGGATAGTCAAGGCATTCTTTGTAGAATGACTGAGGCATGCATTGGAGAAGGAAATGGCAACCCACTCCAGTATCCTTGCCTGGAGAATCCCAGGGACAGAGGAGCAGGTGGGCTGCCGTCTGTGGGGTCGCACAGAGTCAGACACAACTGAAGTGACTTAGCAGCAGCAGCAGCAGCAGAGGCAGGCATGAGATGCATGGAGGTAGGTGGGTCTGATTCTGAGAGATTTGATTCAGCCAACAAACCACCTTGGAAAGGGGGAGAGGAAACTTTCTGGAGTTTCTCTTATTGCTCTCTGGGCTTATCAAAGAGGCTTTTCAAAACGCATATTCAGTTCAGTTCAGTCACTCAGTTGTGTCTGACTCTTTGCAACCCTGTGAACCACAGCACGCCAGGCCTCCCTGTTCATCAACAATTCCCAGAGTCCACCCAAACCCATGTCCACTGAGTCGATGATGCCATCCAACCACCTCATCCTCTGTCATCCCCTTATCCTCCTGCTTTCAATCTTTCCCAGCATCAGGGTCTTTTCCAATGAGCCAGCTCTTTGCATCAGGTGGCCAAAGTATTGGAGTTTCAGCTTCAGCATCAGTCCTTCCAAAGAACACCCAGGACTGATCTCCTATAGGATGGACTAGTTGGATCTCCTTGCAGTCCAAGGGACTCTCAAGAGTCTTCTCCAACACCACAGTTCAAAAGCATCAATTCTTTGGCACTCAGTTTTCTTTATAGTCCACCCCTCACATCCATACATGACCACTGGAAAAACCATAGTCTTGACTAGATGGACCTTTGTTGGCAAAGTAATGTCTCTGCTTTTCAATATGCTATCTAGGTTATAACTTTCCTTCCAAGGAGTAAGTTTCTTTTGATTTCATGGCTGCAATCACCATCTGCAGTGATTTTGGAGCCCAGAAAAATAAAGTCAGCCACTGTTTCCACTGTTTCCCCATCTATTTGCCATGAAGTGATGGGACCAGATGCCATGATGTTCGTTTTCTGAATCTTGTGCTTTAAGCCAACTTTTTCACTCTCCTCGTTCACTTTCATCAAGAAGCTCTTTAGTTCTTCACTTTCTGCCTTAAGGGTGGTGTCATCTGCATATCTGAGGTTATTGATATTTCTCCCAGCAATCTTGATTCCAGCTTGTGTTTCTTCCAGCCCAGCATTTCTCATGATGTACTCTGCATAGAAGTTAAATAAGCAGGGTGACAATATACAGCCTTGACGTACTCCTTTTCCTATTTAGAACCAGTCTGTTTCACGTCCAGTTCCAATTGTTGCTTCCTGACTTGCATACACATTTCTCTGTGAAATTAATGTCCTATGCTCATTCATTTTACTAACTGCAAAGCGTAAGGAAGGAAGTGGTGGGTCGCTGAAATCTTGAGAGAAGGTAACATTGCACATTTATGTGTGAAGGTGCTTTACAAATTCCAATAGGTTTTATCCTATTCATTCTAAGGTCTGGGAGTTATTATGACCTTTGTGACTGTGTTAAAGGAAGAGCCCATGTGTCAGAACCAAGAACTGACTGTTTCATTAGAGTGTTGTTTTGGGAACTGAATAATGAGACACAAGATACCAAACATGGGGTAGTGTAAAGGTAGGGATTGTGGAGTGACAGGCTATTTACTCAACTGAGTATCTGGCTTGATTCCGAAAACTAAGGTTTTAAGAGCTGTCTGGACTGTTGAATCTCAGAGGGGAAGCAGAAATAGAGGAGACAGCCCAGTGGGCTCAAGTGCTGAAGAATAAGAGAAACACATGCAGGCATTTGAAACACAGATTCTCTCGCCAAGGTTTTCCGTCGTCAACTGGTGTCGGTCTCCTAAGACCACGCCCTCCTCTACCTTAAAGCCGTGGAGTCACGTGGTGGTTTTGTGATTTTATGAGATGACTGAGGTATAACAGGTTCAGATCTGTGGAATGAGAGACGTCAAGAAGCCTAGGATAGGGGAGGGAAGAGGGACAAGCGTGATAAGGGAGAACTGGGATTGAATTCAGGCATGGGGCCAAAGCTCACCAAGTGAGGTCCAGTGGGGTTACTTACATGTCATGTACACAGGGATTGTTTCATACCATGATACACTGATGACTTTATATAATCAGTTCCTTGGCAAAAAGTCCTAATCCAAATGGTGATTTGTGACTGGGAATAGAAACAGCCTGGTACTTTGAACTAAAAAAAAAAAATAATAATTTTAACTTTTAAGAAATGTAACTTTAATTTCTATTAAACGCTGCAGTAAGCGTGCTCTTGGTGAGAACTTTAATGGCGTGGCGCACTCTTGCATCTACTGCTTCTACCGCATGCTTTCTAGTTGATGCTAATGTTTTAAACTTTTTAGTGTGAACAAAATGTCTTACCAATAAAACCGATTATTTTTTTAGCACCTGCAAATGCCATTTTGTTGGTAGAATTTGGACTTTGAGACCTCAGCTTTCCCTGTCTGTGGAGTCCTAAAAAGTATAATGGCTTGTCCATTGTTACAGTGTTTTACCTTAATTTTGCAAACTCATAGATCTAAAATATGCTATCGTATGAAAAGAACTCCATTAAGAACAGTAGAGGAAAAGGAAATCTAAGCTCATTGCCTCAGCCTTGGCGACCTGCTCACTCTGGGGAGACTCTTCCTAACAGACTGTGCCTTTCGAAGGCAGAGCTGCTTGGAGATGCATCTCCTGGTGCTGGGTTTGGCAGAACATTCTTATAAAAGGAGCAAGCTTCCTTGCTGAACAGGGGTGTTAATTTTTCATGGACTTACACTGTGGTGAGGAGCTTGAAAAAGATGAGAGAGCTTTAGGAAACCAGTGTTGAAACAAAATAAAGGGAGTCTCGCTCTGGCCCAAGAAAGAACATGGACAGTGCTGCTGAAAGTTTGCTTGTCAGCAGAGACGGAAGTTAAATACAGAACATTTTAATGCAATTAGCTCTTCGGTGAGAATTTCCTGGGAAAGGCAGGAAGGCTGTGCCAAGTCTAGCCCACTTAGGATCAGACCAGCAGCTCCTTGGAGACGGGAATGATCACTTTTATACTCTGGCAGGAGAATCTGCTGGATAGAGTTTGTTGACCAAAGGCAAGGTGCCTGTCATGCCCTGAGCTAAGTCACTGGCCATCCGGGCCTCTGATCACCCACCTGTTAAGTGAGGACATGTTGAAGCTAAGTCACTGGCCATCCGGGCCTCTGATCACCCACCTGCTAAGTGAGGACATGTTGAAGCTAAGTCACTGGCCATCCGGGCCTCTGATCACCCACCTGCTAAGTGAGGACATGTTGAAGCTAAGTCACTGGCCATCCGGGCCTCTGATCGCCCACCTGCTAAGTGAGGACATGTTGAAGCTAAGTCACTGGCCATCCGGGCCTCTGATCGCTCACCTGCTAAGTGAGGACATGTTGACAGTCTTCTCCTATTTTAAAATTACCCAAACCTACATCAGAGGAGTTTAGCACACAGTATTTTTTACTTTAAATCTAAACTGGAGCTGTTTTGTTCAATAGAGTCTATATTATTATTCATCTAAAAAAAGGCCATGATTTTTCCTGTTTCTTAATATTTGTATGTGCGTGCTAAGTCACTTCAATCATGTCCGACTCTTTGCAACCCCATGCACTGTAGCCTTCCAGGCTCCTCTGCCCATGGAATGTCCCAGGCAAGAATACTGGAGTGAGTTGCCATTTCCTCCTCCAGGGCATCTTCCCAACTCAGGGGTCGAACCCACGTCTCCTGTGGCTTCTGCATTGCAGGCAGATTCTTTACCACTGCGCCACTGGGAAGCCCTAATATTTACATACTTAAAAGAGAAAAAAGTGGCCTACATAATTGTCTGTTAGCTTTATTTACTGTCAATTAACTACCACTTGACCAACGAATAAAAAAATACTTGGTGGCTCAGATGGTAAAGTGTCTGTCTACAATGCGGGAGACCCAGGTTCGATCCCTGGGTCGGGAAGATTCCCTTGGAGAAGGAAATGGCAATCCACTCCAGTTCTATTGCCTGGAAAATCATGGACAGAGGAGCCTCATAGGCTACAGTCCATAGGGTCGAAAAGAGTCGGACACGACTGAGCAACTTCATTTTCACTTTGACCAACAAATACGTAGTGGTGAAAGGTACGTGGGTACTCCTTGCCACTTGGTCTTATTTTCAAGTTTTGGACTTCTGTTATGTATAGTCTGTTACACAAGGTTGAATTAACGGTACTGCTCGCTTGGTGGTAACTGACCGTTGCGGGTCATGGTGTTGATGACAACGTGGAAGGGCACTTCTAAGATGCTCCCCACCCACCTCCTGGGCCTCACGCCCTTGTGGACTGCACCTAGTGAAGACTAATCCCTAACAAATAGGATGTGCAAAAGTGGCTGCCGACGGTAGATACTCTGTCCCACTGCTCCGAGGGCATCAAGTTGCCGTGCCGTAAGCTGTCCTGGAGAGCGCCCCAAGTGGAAGGAGCTGGGGAGGCCCCTGTGGCCAGTGGCCAGGGAAGAGCTGAGACCCTCAGTCCAATGTCCTGCAAGGAGCAGACCCTGCTGGTCACTATGTGAAGGAGCTTGAAAGTGGATCCCCCACCTGAGCACCTGCAGTGACGCTGTCGGCATTTCCCCTTGGATATGTGTGAGTTATTGGAAAATTTTCCATTTGGCCAAGCCAGATCTTATGGCCATGTTTAAAGGCCAGGGGCAGGGAAGGGCCCAAGAAGCCACTGTGAGACCAAACTGAGTCACATGGCCAAGTCCAAGGGGAGACAAAACATATCTGCTTGTGGAAGTGGTGGAGAGGCGGCAGATATGTTGGAGTGATGGTCTGGCATGGGCTCCCTGGCAGCCCGCTGCAGCGTTCCTGCCTGGGAAAGCCACGGACAGAGGCGCATGGCGGGCTACAGTCCATGCGGTGGAAAAGAGCTGGGTGCTACCGAGCAACCAAACCACCATCACCGCCAGTCTAACACTAAAATCAATATTCTCTCACACAGGTAGTGCATGAGTTTCTTATATGGCAACATACTAACACTCGACGGCCACATTTTTGCCAACAGAATGGGCATAAATTCATTTTAATGTTATGTGTCTCTGATTATTGGTGAATGAAGTTGAATATTTCTTAATATTCTTATTAGATTTTGAGTTTCCTCCTCTAATTACCTGTTTATATCCATTGGGCATTTCAAAATTGTTTCCTATATTTTTCTTGTTAATTTGTAGGAATTCCTTCTATGCTACTGATATTACCCCAATTCATTTCAGATGTTGCCTTTCTCTTCTCCCATCCTGTCCCCTGTAAATATACTTTGTGGTATTCCACATTGAACAGAAATCTTCAATTTTCTTGTCGTTGCCATCTTTTTCACCTTATGTCTTTGGAGTATGAGTGTTAGAACTTCTCCCACACACCCTAATGTCACAATATTTTTAAAAATATTGCTTTACTGTTTTGCTTTTCATATCTAGGTTTTCAATCAATTTAGGTTTGTATTTTTACATTTCATTACGTAGACATATTTCTTCATGCTGTGAACCAGTTTTCTTGACATCAGTTACTAAAAATCCCATCCTTCCCTACAGATTTATAAGGCTATCTCTATCATAGAATGAGTTCCCACGCTTCTTCTGGTTTGTTTCTGAGATCCTTATTCTATTTCATTGATCTGTCTTTTCTGATACCAATATTACCCTTTTTCTTTCCAAGTACTTCATCTTTGAGGTAAAACAATATCTGGTTGGGCAAGTTCCCCTGCTTTGTTCTGCCAGATAACTTTTCAGATGAATTTGTCAAGGTCATCCAAAATCCTATTGGAATTTTGATTGGAACTGAACTTGGTTTATAAACTTAATTTATAGATCGATTTGGGAAGAATTGTTTTGTTGAAACAAACTCTTTGAAAACAACAACAGCAACCGCAAACAAGTCTATTGAAAACGTGTGAAGAATGAACAGTATCTGAAATCAACATATTGGAGCAAATTTCTTTGGGTTGAATTGGACAGTCTTTCCTACTTGTCTGGAATAAGCCTGAGACCTCTCAATGGACTTGACTTGGATTACCTTGATAGAAGCAAAACACCCAAGAAGGCATGTATATATTTTGGAATTGTTCATTGGTGGTTCAGTTCAGTTCAGTTGCTCAGTCATGTCCGACTCTTTGCGACCCCATGAATCGCAGCACTCCCGGCCTCCCTGTCCATCACCATCTCCCAGAGTTCACTCAAACTCATGTCCATCAAGTCCGTGATGCCAGCCAGCCATCTCATCCTCTGTCATCCCCTTCTCCTCCTTCCCCCAATCCCTCCCAGCATCAGAGTCTTTTCCAATGAGTCAACTCTTCTCATGAGGTGGCCACAGTACTGGAGTTTCAGCTTCAGCATCACTCCTTCCAAAGAACACCCAGGACTGATCTTTAGACTGGACTGGTTGGATCTCCTTGCAGTCCAAGGGACTCTCAAGAGTCTTCTCCAACACCACAGTTCAAAAGCATCAATTCTTCAGGGCTCAGCTTTCTCCACAGTCCAACTCTCACATCCATACATGACCACTGGAAAAACCATAGCCTTGACTAGATGGACCTTTGTTGGCAAAATAATGTCTCTGCTTTTTAATATGCTATCCAGGTTGGTCATAACTTTCCTTCCAAGGAGTAAGCATCTTTTAATTTCATGCCTGCAGTCACCATCTGCAGTGATTTTGGAGCCCCCCCAAATAAAGTCTGACACTGTTTCCACTGTTTCCCCATCTATTTGCCATGAAGTGATGGGATCAGATGCCATGATCTTGGTTTTCTGAATGTTGCGCTTTAAGCCAACTTTTTCACTCTACACTTACACTCTCATCAAGAGGCTCTTTAGCTCCTCTTCACTTTCTGCCGTAAGGGTGGTGTCATTGGCGGTAGGTGGCAATAATTCCTTAGCACGAACACTCACTGTCTTTACAGTCTCTGATTATGAGTGAAGTGCCTATCCCGTTCATGGTTTTAGTTCTTCAAAGCTGAATACCACGTCTAGTTTTGTATTTATCATTTAGTGGAGCTAGTTATATCTCTTCAGACTTGCTCAGTGTTGCCTGTGCTTGGTGAGGTTACTGAATTATCTTGCCGTGTTAATGAGACCAAAGCTCATTAGAATCATCTCTTCCGGAATCTCTTCACTTCCCACTAACCCTGGCCGACCATCTTGCAAATGTGCTTTCTGAGGACCAGGGAAACTTAGAGAGTGTGCCTGAAAAAGTTCAAATTCTTCACCAGTCTTGGAAAACACCTCAAGAGTCACAGGCTCACTAATGGCCTAATTTTCATATGTAAAGGACAGGACCTGATCATTAGCTGTAGCTCATTTAAGGGAGTTAATGAGGAGTAGAAAAATGAAGAAGCTAGAAAAATATAGCACAAGGGTGGTCGTAAATTGGCTTACTCATCTTTGTCCAGTAAGAGTCTATTCATTTTCTTTAACCCTCCAAAGAGTGTCAAAGGGGCGAACCATTTGAATATTTAGCAACATGTTAAATTCAGTTCACATTCAGTATTGTAGGTTTAAAAAAAAAAAAACACTGTTTAATGAGTGCATTTTGAACATATAACTCACTGAGAGGATAAACATGCCTATTCAATGTGCTATTTAAGAAAGAAATGTCTTAAATGAGCCCAGAATTGTTAAACTTAGCTCCATAAATGTTCAGCAGTTTTATACTTTTCCCTTGCTTTGTCTGCATATCTCCCTTTCCTTTCCAGACTCAGTAGGGTTCTTTTTAAAGTCACTGTCTCCTAAATCATGTAATTTTAAGTAACAAGACAGCTAGGTGACATATTGCAATACAGGAATTGTTGAGTCAGGTCTTCTTCATAATTTCACAACTGTTAAAGTCTCCATCGGAAATATGACTAATTCTCTCTAATTCTCAAAATTCTTCTCCAGAGAAAAATCACATTTTGTGCTACTCAGATGTCAAAAACCGCTCCCTCGCGGCTCCTAACTTAGCTCATTGTGGTCTAGTCTAATAGTACATTGGTGCTCCAAACCTACGGACTAAAAGCTCTCCTTATAATTGTGTTTGAGAGATGAACAGGGCAGAAAGCACCGTACAGACCTGAAGGTGAGTTTTAGCTAAAGGAATGCTTTGTGTGCAATCCAGACAAGTGGGTTTCTTCTTTCCAATGTGCTTTTAAAACTCCTCATAGAGGTTGTCCACGTTCATTTCACCTAATGGAGACCTATAATTTCCAGGTGAGTCGGATTCCATTGCCACGTTGCTGAGAGATGGCAGAGATCTCTGAGACCTTTGTATACACATGTTTTTATTGTTTTTTTTTTTTTTTTTGCAAAATCTAACCTGAGCCACATGCCCAGTTGGAATTACTGTTATGCTTGCCTCTAAATAATTGCAATAGCTGATCTTTCTTAATGCCTGGTATGTGTTGTCTATTTCATCCTTACAATAACCCAATAAAGCAGGTATGATAACATTCCCTATTTTACAGGTAAGGAATCAGGGGTGCAGAGCAGTTGAGTAGCCTAATTTTGGGTGTTGGGAACCAAGTCTCTAACTAGAGTCTCTGCTCCTTGTGGCAAATGATGTCAAGGCTTTGCTCAGATCACCCCTACTCTTTCTGGTGTGTCTGTTGGTTACAGGGTGCTTCCTGGCCCGCACAGTCTGGAAGCAGGAAGTGCTGGGGGGATCTGTGGCCTCACTGAGGGGCAGGTGGGTACAGAAGAATAAAAGCACCAGCTCCCTTGTCTTACTGACTGATCCCTGCTCCCGAGCTCCCTGCAGGACCCTGCCCACATCTGCCTTAACTGCCCTCTTCCCTTCTTGTCCTGGTTCTACACCCAACCCCCTACCAGCCTCCCCCAGGAGCCCTTTCTCAAAGAGTCATCCGTACCTGAATCCTCATCTCAGGGTCTGTTTCTGGGAAGCCCAGTTAGAACTCTCCTCTTTTCCATGGTTTCACAGAACAAACTTTTCTTGGAGTATGAAAATGGAATTTAGGTTAGTATGTGCTCAGTCGTGTCCATCTCTTTGCAGCCCCATGGACTGTAGCCCACCAAGCTCCTCTGTCCATGGAATTCTCCAGGCAAGAATACTAGAGTGGGTTGACATTCCCTACTCAAGGAGATCTTCCCAACCCAAACAACAAACCCGCATCTCTTGCGTCTCCTGCCTTGGTAGGAGGATTCTTTACTACCAGCTCCACCTGGGATGCCCAGGTTAATATGTTCAAACTGAATTACAGAGTGTGAGTTTCAACTTGGAAAAAAGAGAGAGAACTAATCTTCATCTTTAGATACCTTTCCATCAGTTTGTAGCTTACATGGAGACACCAGATGGTTTGTCTAACCTCCCAAGTCCGTCATTCCAGGAAATAGCCAGGTACCCTGTGGTTCTCAGTTGAATTGTTCAGGAAAGGAAAGCCAGATCCCTGTATTCTTAGGGCATCTTTTTCTTCAGTTCAGCCAGCTCATCCTTTAATACTCTGTCACCCAAACTCTGCTCCATCCTTTCAGGCCTTCTGATGTTTGTCTCTGATGTAAAAGACCTGTCTACCTTTGAAAGCAGGATGAAACCTATTAGGATGTGGAGCTTTTCCTAAGAGTAATATGACTTATCCTAGGGCAAGAAGTGGTTAACTTTCAATGTTAGAAGGAAAAAGCCTCAGCTTCTGAAATTCTGGAGATGTGGAAGCTGGGGGACAGGGAGGCAGGTCTTGGGGAAAAATGTGTGTGTGTGTGAGTCTGTGTGTATTAACACAGCCCTAACATTGTGAGCCCAAGTCAGCTTGGCGTGGAGCAAGAGAGAGAGAGCGTCTGTCCGCTTCCACCCAACCCTGGGGAAGGGTGATGCTGGAGCAGCTTCTCCACGGCCAGGGAGACGGCCTGTGAGGGCTCGTTCTGGCGGGAATATCTGCCCAGGGACTGGTGATCACAGATCCTAACAGTGAGGCAAGAAGACGCAAGAACAGATGCTCTGTGATTCCAGACCTACTCCATGCAGCAGCCACAACAAAGGCCCCACAGAGCAAACCGTGCTCCCTTCTGAAGATGCGGAGGGAGGGCGTGAAATTTTAGGTTTTGGCGTTCGAACAGGTTCAGTTCAGTTCCGTCGCTCAGTCGTGTCTGACTCTTCTCGACCCCATGAATCGCAGCACACCAGGCCTCTGTGTCCATCACCAACTCCCGGAGTTCACTCAGACTCACGTCCATCGAGTCAGTGGTGCCATCCAGCCATCTCATCCTCTGTCGTCCCCTTCTCCTCCTGCCCCCAATCCCTCCCAGCATCAGAGTCTTTTCCAATGAGTCAGCTCTTCGCATGAGGTGGCCAAAGTACTGGAGTTTCAGCTTTAGCATCATTCCTTCCAAAGAAATCCCAGGGCTGACCTCCTTCAGAATGGACTGGTTGGATCTCCTTGCAGTCCAAGGGACTCTCAAGAGCCTTCTCCAACACCACAGTTCAAAAGCATCAATTCTTCTGCACTCAGCTTTCTTTATAGTCCAACTCTCACATCCATACATGACCAGAGGAAAAACCATAGCCTTGACTAGATGGACCTTTGTTGGCAAAGTAATGTCTCTGCTTTTGAATATGCTATCTAGGTTGGTCATAACTTTCCTTCCAAGGAGTAAGCGTCTTTTAATTTCCTGGCTGCAATCACCATCTGCAGTAATATTGGAACCCCCCAAAATAAACTCTGACACTGTTTCCACTGTTTCTGCATCTATTTCCCATGAAGTGATGGGACCGGATGCCATGATCTTCGTTTTCTGAATGTTGAGCTTTAAGCCAACTTTTTCACTCTCCTCGTTCACTTTCATCAAGAGGCTTTTTAGTTCCTCTTCACTTTCTGCCATAAGGGTGGTGTCATCTGCATATCTGAGGTTATTGATATTTCTCCCAGCAATCTTGATTCCAGCTTGTGCTTCTTCCAGCCCAGCGTTTCTCATGATGTACTCTGCATATAAGTTAAATAAGCAGGGTGACTATATACAGCCTTGATGTGCTCCTTTTCCTATTTGGAACCAGTCTGTTGTTCCATGTCCAGTTCTAACTGTTGCTTCCTGACCTGCATATAGATTTCTCAAGAGGCAGGTCAGGTGGTATGGTATTCCCATCTCTTTCAGAATTTTCCACAGTTTCTTGTGATCCACACAGTCAAAGGCTTTGGCATTGTCAATAAAGCAGAAATAGATGTTTTTCTGGAACTCTCTTGCTTTTTCTATGATCCAGCAGATGTTGACAATTTGATCTCTGGTTCCTCTGCCTTTTCTAAAACCAGCCTGAACATCTGGAAGTTCACGGTTCACGTATTGCTGAAGCCTGGCTTGGAGAATTTTGAGCATTACTTTACTAGCGTGTGAGATGAGTGCAATTCTGCGGTAGTTTGAACATTCTTTGGCATTGATTTCTTTGGGATTGGAATGAAAACTGCCCTTTTCCAGTCCTGTGGCCACTGCTGAGTTTTCCAAATTTGCTGGCATATTGAGTGCAGCACTTTCACAGCATCGTCTTTCAGGATTTGAAAAAGCTCCACTGGAATTCCATCACCTCCACTAGCTTTGTTCGTAGTCATGCTTTCTAAGGCCCACTTGACTTCACATTCCAGAATGTCTGGCTATAGGTGAGTGATCACACCATCGTGATTGTCTGGGTCATGAAGATCTTTTTTGTATAGTTCTTCTGCATATTCTTGCCACCTCTTCTTAATATCTTCTGCTTCTGTTAGGTCCATACCATTTCTGTCCTTTATCAAGCCCATCTTTGCATGGAATGTTCCCTTGGTATCTCTAATTTTCTTGAAGAGATTTCTAGTCTTTCCCATTCTGTTGTTTTCTTCTATTTCTTTGCATTGATCGCTGAAGAAGGCTTTCCTATCTCTCCTTGCTATTCTTTGGAACTCTGCATTCAGATGCTTATATCTTTCTTTTTCTCCTTTGCTTTCTGCTTTTCTTCTTTTCACAGCTATTTGTAAGGCTTCCTCAGACAGCCATTTTGCTTTTTTGCATTTCTTTTCCATGGGGATGGTCTTGATCCCTGTCTCCTGTACAATGTCACAAACCTCCGTACATAGTTCATCAGGCACTCTTATCCATCAAATCTAGTCCCTTAAATCTATTTCTCACTTCCACTGTATAATCATAAGGGATTTGATTTAGGTCATACCTGAATGGTCTAGTGGTTTTCTCCACTTTCTTCAATTTAAGTCTGAATTTGGCAATAAGGAGTTCATAATCTGAGCCACAGTCAGCTCCCGGTTTTGTTTTTTGCTGACTGTATAGAGCTTCCCCATCTTTGGCTGCAAAGAATATAAGCAATCTGGTTTCGGTGTTGACCATCTGTTGATGTCCATGTGTGGAGTCTTCTCTTGTGTTGTTGGAAGAAGGTGTTTGCTATGACCAGTGCATTTTCTTGGCAAAACTCTATTAGCCTTTGTTCTGCTTCATTCCGTATTCCAAGGCCAAATTTGCCTGTTACTCCAGGTGTTTCTTGACTTCTTACTTTTGCAGTCCAGTCCCCTATAATGAAAAGGACATCTTTTTTGGGTGTTAGTTCTAAAAGGTCTTGTAGGTCTTCCTAGAACCATTCAACTTCAGCTTCTTCAGCGTTAGTGGTTGGGGTATAGGCTTGGATTACTGTGATATTGAATGGTTTGCCTTGAAAATGAACAGAGATCATTCTGTTGTTTTTGAGATTGCATCCAAGTACTACATTTCAGACTCTTTTGTTGACCATGATGGCTACTCCATTTCTCCTAAGGGATCCCTGCCCACAGTAGTAGATATAATGGTCATCTGAATTAAATTCACCCATTCCAGTCCATTTTAGTTCACTGATTCCTAGTATGTTGACGTTCACTCTTGCCATGTCCTGTTTGACCACTTCCAGTTTGCCTTGATTCATGGACCTGACATTCCAGGTTCCTATGCAATATTGCTCTTTACAGCATTGGACCTTGCTTCTATCACCAGTCACATCCACAGCTGGGTATTCTTTTTCCTTTGGCTCCATCCCTTCATTCTTTCTGGAGTTATTTCTCCACTGATCTCCAGTAGCATATTGGGCACCTACTGACCTGGGGAGTTTCTGTTTCAGAATCCTATCATTTTGCCTTTTCATACTGTTCATGGGGTTCTCAAGGCAAGAATACTGAAGTGGTTTGCCATTCCCTTCTCCAGTGGACCACATTCTGTCCGACCTCTCCACCATGACCCGTCCATCTTGGGTGGCCCCACATGGCATGGCTTAGTTTCATTGAGTTAGACAAGGCTGTGATCCATGTGATCAAATTGGCTAGTTTTCTGTTACTATGGTTTCAGTGTGTCTACCCTCTGATGCCCTCTCGCGACACCTACCTTCTTACTTGGATTTCTCTTACCTTGAACGTGGAGTAGCTCCTCTTAGCCCTCCTGAGTCCACGCAGCCACTGCTGCTTACCTGGGACGAGGGGTATCTCCTCGCAGCCACCCTTCCTGACCTCCTCGAACAGGTTAGGGCTTATTGTCTCTCTGCAACCTGTACCTTGCTCGTGTGGGGTCTCTGATTTCTCTGACCTTTTTACGTAGAGTGTACAAGTAAAGTGCCAAAGGCAGGACCGCCTTGCTCCACTGGACTGGAGTTTCCCTGTCCTCAGCACACTCTATGTAAAAAGGAATGATTGTCAGTCTGTAGCACAGAGGCAGTTCCAGAAGTATTTCTAAAATTTTAAAAAGGAGGAGATGCAAATGAAGCAATGGGGCTGGTCTTCCACTTGTGGAAATTCCATGGAAGTTGGCGATATGTGCAGAAGCAAGAGGAGAGCCTCAGGATCCGTTTGGGCAGGCGAAGTGACGTGGCAGCTCCCGGAACCCGGGCACAAGGCAGAAAGCATTATGCCTCCAAAAGAAGCCACTTTTGGAGTCTCTTGGAAAAGACATCGAGAAAGGTGAACAGGAAGGGCTGCTGCTTGCCTGAGGGACCTTCCCCTGTTGCCTCCTGTGTGTGGCAGGAGAAGGCACTCTGGCTGGGCTCAGGCAGAGCCGGTTGCAGTGTGGGGACCAGTGATTGGAGCCCAAGGACTGCAGAGACCAGGCCAGCCAGCAGGCATCATGCAGACCTGAGCAGGGATGGCATTGGGCCTGGGGAGACTTCCCAGAGGTTCCCGGGGAAGGTGACCTTGCCTGGAATCCTGACGCCTTTGCCCCTAACACTCTAAGGCAAGACTCACATTCAGAGGGGTCGCACCCTGGTAAAAACTGAATCTGTGCTGTATTCCCCGAGATAAAATGTTGGAAACCACAGACTTCCTGGTGGCTCATGGAAAATAATCTGCCTGCAATGCAGGAGATGCAAGTTTGATCCCTGGGTTAGGAAGGTTCTCTGGAGAAGGGAATGGCAACCCACTCCAGTATTTTGCCTGGAGAATCCCCTGGACAGAGGAGCCTCGTGGGCTACAGTCCATGGGGTTGCAATGAGTCAGACATGATGGAGTGACTAACAGCTACAAAACCAAATCTAAAAAACCCAAAGTTAGACAGGGGAAGCAAGCATGGTCTCTACAATCTTTTGCTGATGAGCTGGACTTGTGAAATTTCTCACGTCTCCAAGAGTCAAAGGCTGCCCATAGCTCTCCTGGCAACCCAACAGGTATGAGAAGGAGCAGAGCGAGAGCAGGGGCGGTGGGCTGACCTTGTGAAGCCCCGAGGCAGGGCAGAGATGCTCCTGGTTTCCAGCCCCTTGCTCTGTTCCCTGCCAGACCTGCTGAAGCCTTCAGATCTTCTAAACCATCTCTGCTAAGTGAGCAGGACCACCCGTTTCCATTTAGAGATGAGGAAACAGAGAGGAGAAGAAGAACTGATCCTGGATCTCTCCACTCGCTGCCCAAACTCTTCACTGCATCTCCCAAGGTTTTATCAGGAGCAGAGGGCTGTGAGTTACAAAAGCTGAGACATCCACTGAGGGATGCTGTGGAAAGTAGGCTGGTTTTGATGTTCAGTTTCACTGCTGGAGGGGAGAGAACTGCTTCCTGAGCTGGTCTCCCCGAGATGTTGACCCTCTTCTCTTCCCCGGGACATGGACATCCTGGATTTCTGGGGTTTGGAGATGGGCAGGAGGGAGGTGCCCTCTTCTGTTGGGTGTTGCGAGGGAATCTATGGCTCTGACCTGGATGCTGTGTGTTCTCCTTCATCAGTGCGGGGTCCCTAGTCTCTGCAGGCACAGCTCACGGCCTGAGAGTTTGTGTTTCTCTAGAGCTCATTCAGGAATGGACTTAGGTTTGGAGAGGCAGCACCCTGGTAAAACTGCTAAGATCAATTTTGCAGAGCCAAACCGTAGCACCATCTCAGGCTGTGAAGTTTCTCAGCTGCTTCTGATCCAAAATTCTTCTGCTAACGACATCAGTCTTAGGCAAAGGTTTTGTGTGGTTTGATATTACAGATAAATATCACAGTGAAAACAAAGGACGATTTTAGAACTTTTTTTTTTTTCTGATCAGCAAGCTCCCCCCAATTCTCTTAGGCCTTGCCAAGCAAATTTCTTTCTTGTGCAACTATTGAAAATACCTGGATATTTCTTACAGAGCATGAGTGGAATGCTTGAAGGCAGTGATTCCTGAAGAAAGGGTCTTTGAATGGGATGCGCGGTGAGACTGTTGAAAATCAGATCCCTGGGTACTCTTTCCTGAGGTTCTAATTGAGTTGGGCTGGCTGGTCTAAGGAATCTGTTTAAGAAAAGAGCTTCCCAAGGTGATCTGCCCAGATGTGGGAGCCAGTGGCCTCAGTAATGCAGAGAGCTCTGGAGAAAATGTGACCTTCGCTCCCAGGGGCCCTTCCTTGGTTTGCCTCCTGTAAGCCCACCCCTGCCCTCTAGGGAAAGTCTGCCCTGGTACCAGCCATTCTCCTCCACCTGGCAGAGTCCCTGTTAGTGAAATAAAATGTAGCACTTTAAGAAAAAGTTCATTTTTCAGAAGCCCAACAGAGGAGAATTGAATTAATGTGAAAGTGTTTTCACGTTAATTTTTACTAAGCTGCTTCCAGACCTGTCATCTGAGGCCGGAAGAGCTTCTGGCAGGTGGAGAGAAACTGGGTCACCAGGTGTGAGAGCTTAGTGGCTTCTCCAGCACCTCTTAGCTCCCATCTGCAGGGAGGAAACTGTTGGAAATCCACCCACCTGCTGCTGGGATCCTGCAGAGTGCATCGGCCTTTGGGAGACACACTCAATCTTGGGTGAGCTGTTCCCCTTCTGGTCGGCTCACCAGGGTGAGGTCCTACCGTCCCCAGAACAACAGTAGCACCAGTTACAGAGGGGATGGGAGGCTGAAGTTGGACATCAGGTTCCCTACTCTCTCCTCTCATTGTCGCATGGTTGGGGCTCATCTCTGCCTGGGTCGTGATAACCCTTGAGTCTCTGGCCCTCATCCGTTGGGAGAGCCCCCTGCCCCCCACCTGAATTTCTCACTGCCTGCTGCCGCTGCTGCTGCTGCTAAGTCGCTTCAGTCATGTCCAACTCTGTGTGACCCCATAGACGGCAGCCCACCAGGCTCCCCCAACCCTGGGATTCTCCAGGCAAGAACACTGGAGTGGGTTGCCATTTCCTTCTCCAATGCATGAAAGTGAAAAGTGAAAGTGAAGTTGCTCAGTTGTGTCTGACCCTTAGCGACTCCATGGACTGCAGCCTACCAGGCTCCTCCATCCATGGGATGTTCCAGGCAAGAGTACTGGAGTGGGGTGCCATTGCCTTCTCCGCACTGCCTACTGAACACATCTTAAAGTAGAACACGTCGCCTGCAGCCCTAAACTGTTCTTCACTCTGAACTTTCTTCTCCCACCATGCTTCCTTCCCCTGCCACCTTCCTCTCCAGCCCGGCTCCCATCACCATTATTCCCAGACTGCAGAGAATCCTCCCGTCATGGGCACGGGCCCTTTCTGCCCTCAGCGCCATCCTCACGGTCAGAACCTTCACCCTCTCGTCTGTTAGGCTGTTTCCTTGACTACCGACACGATGGTTGACTGCCACTGCTCCAGCCAGCCCCATCCCTTCCCACAGATGCTGCTCTCCTCCCAGAAAGGCTCCCCTCTGCCTGCTCCTCATTTCCACATTCACAACGTGGCTCCTCAAGATGTCAGATGTCCTTGGTATTTCTCAAGCCTTATCCCCTCTTCTCCTGGGCGTCTCTATCAACGGTCATGCGTCCCGTAACCCTCCAGCTCTGCGCTTCTGTGAGTGCTGCCTCTTTCTTTCCGGGTGCCCTTCCTCCAGTCTTTGCTTTCTGAAACCTAACAAATGCCACTGGAGATTTCCCCGATGTCCTTTTTTTTTTCATCTGGATAAAGGATTGCCACCTCCTTGGTTAAATCTGACAAACAGAATTTAAGGGGGAAATGTGATGAACTGTTTGCAGAATTGCACACGAGCCCACAGACATACTAATCTAACCTATGCATAAATCCATACAGCATCCCATTCTTCAAATCCACACTTCTCCTTGATTGCTGGGACAGGGTGGCAGAGATGTAGTGATGATTTCAGTTAGTTGGCAAGGCCATCGAGAACATGCGGGGTGGTTAATAGGGGGGAGGGAGGGGGCGGCAGATCGAACATTTCTAGATTTAATCTCAGTTCTTGTTGCCTTAACAACTTGATGTAGATTTCAGAGATGGCCTCCCCACCCCCCCTTCTTAATAATCCTTTTGGAAGTCAGAGTTGTCATAACAATAGCACTGAAAATAGCCAACCCTCTGTCAAATGACTTTTGTTGCTGGTTTTTCTTTTCATGAAGGGCCAGTAGAACTTTCGGATTAAGATCCAATAAGGCAAAAGAGAAGAGGTCACTTGTGCTAAATGGAAAGATCGCATGTCTGTGTATATAATCTAATTCCAAACCCTGAACATGGAGATGGATTTATACTGCTCACACTTCTTCAGTCTATTCCACCAGCAGCTTTTCACAATGAAGCAGAGTCTTGGATGTGTTTTTTTCACTTCTATATCATGCTTAAACAAAAGGTTAACTGTATGGAAATGATTTTTTTCTTAAAAGTAAAATTTTAATCATGCGTTTCTCACCCACCCGCTGGTCCCTGGGCCAATGAGATAAATTTGCAGTACCCTGCTTGCCTGGACACCTCTCTTCCTAGCTGTAACACATTCCTCCTTGGCTTCTCTCCCTCTTTTCCTCAGCTCCCATGGTCTTCAGTAAGGGATTTATACTGTTACAAGAGTGCGAGTGTGATTTGCTTTGCAATTTGCTGGATTATAAATGCCCCGTGATCCCAGCGTCTCTCTTGTCCTGTCCTTACTGTTGTATGCTCCGTCTTAGTCTGTTCCGGCTGCCACAACAGAACACCACAGACCAGGGAGCTTGTAAACAGCAGAGATTTGTTGTTCCCGGTTCTGCAGTCTGAGATCAGGGTGCGGGCACAGCTGGACAAGGGCTGTCTTCTGGGCCACAGGCTTCTCGTCTGTCCTCCCACGGAAGGAGGGCCTGTTCCCTGACAGCACTGATTCCGTTCAGGAGGGCTCCACCTTCATGACCTGATCACCTCCCAAAGGCCCCGCCTCCTCATTCCATCACATCGGAGGTCAGGCTTTCAACAGGAGAATCTGGGCAGGGGGCACGCACATTCAGACAGCAGCTGGCTCAGTCAAGGCAGAGTGAGCGGTAGTCATGCAGGGTGTGCACAGAGTGTGCTCAGCGCTGCGGTGTGCTTGCCCCGACCACTTCCCCTGCAGGGCGCATCGTTTTTTGTGGATCGTTTCTCAGGGAAACAGTGATGGAATATATTCTGCCGTGTCCTTGACATTCAACCAGTGTTGACTTGGATCCCGTTTCAGGGCAGTTAAGCCAGTTGGCTGGGGTGTGGAAAACCTTTGGTGGTGCTTGCGCTAGGAGGAACGGCATAGAGTGCTCCCCTGTGCTCTGGGCAGACGCCCGATCCCATCAGCTGTCTCCACAGGAGTGTAAGCACAGCTCAGACCCCTGCATCCTCCAGACCGTGGGTGCTGATGTCCTCGTGGGCTGTGAGTATAGAGAGGAAACGCTCTTGCGTTAACAAACCCCCATGAATCTTCCCTGTTTCTCAGATTCCCCTTGGGAGTCATTGTTGGTCATTTCATTTTTCTTACTCGACTTTTAAGATTCTTGGGGAGGGAAAAAAGGAAATGTTTTTTTTTTCCTTCTTTTTTTGGTTATTTCCCAGTGGCAAAGCTTACAAAGAAATAATGGGGCTGAAAAATGTGAAGTGGGGCATAAATTCTGGAACACCCCAGAAGGTGCTGAGTTCAGAGTCAGTGTTGGCAAAATCCATCTAAAGCATAACTCCCCCAAAAGGGGAAAGCACCCTTCTCATGAAAAAAAGATACAAAATTTCTGCACACATTCAAATTTATGGTTTCTAAACGATTTTGTTGAATGCTGACATGTAATATGCATCATCAGTGTTTTGGTTTCTTACGGGAAGTGAGAAATGGTGTGCTGATGAATTATAGGCTTGGTGCAATGTGAAAAAAAGTGCTTTTTAGTCAGTTTTCTTTTGTTTGTTTTAAATTCAGTTATTGTCCTGCCCTGTTACAAAACGTAACATTTGTCATTGCTTTATAGGTTTGGATTTGCAAGGCCAGCACTCAGGACGTAGTTCAATGGCCACTGCCTACCTCCCCTGTAATTAGGAGGTGGGGAAAAGTGGGCAATAGAGCCTTACCCTCAGTGATGCAAATGTGAACAAAAAGAAAGCCAGGGTGTTTTCCATTAGATTTTGCTTCTACATTGTCATTTAGCCCCAAAGTAGCTTATCACAAAAGTTGTAATTTAATAACTTTCTCTAATACTACTAGTTCAGTTCAGTTCAGTTCAGTCACTCAGTCGTGTCCGACTCTTTGCTATCCCATGAATTGCAGCACACCAGGCCTCCCTGTCCATCACCATCTCCCGGAGTTCGCTCAGACTCACGTCCATCAAGTCGGTGATGCCATCCAGCCATCTCATCCTCTGTCGTCCCCTTCTCCTGCCCCCAATCTCTCCCAGCATCAGAGTCTTTTCCAATGAGTCAACTCTTCACATGAGGTAGCCAAAGTACTGGAGTTTCAGCTTTAGCATCATTCCTTCCAAAGAACACACAGGGCTGCTCTCCTTTAAAATGGACTGGTTGGATCTCCTTGCAGTCCAAGGGACTCTCAAGAGCCTTCTCCAACACCACAGTTCAAAAGCATCAATTCTTTGGCACTTGGCTTTCTTCATAGTCCAACATGACCATTGGAAAAACCATAGCCTTGACTAGATGGACCTTTGTTGGCAAAGTAATGTCTCTGCTTTTCAATATGCTGTCTAGGTTGGTCATAACTTTTCTTCCAAGGAGTTAGCATCTTTTAATTTCATGCCTGCAGTCACCATCTGCAGTGATTTTGGAGCCCAGAAAAATAAAGTCTGACACTGTTTCCACTGTTTCCCCATCTATTTCCTATGAAGTGATGGGACCGGATGCCATGATCTTTGTTTTCTGAATGTTGAGCTTTAAGCCAACTTTTTCACTCTCCTCGTTCACTTTCATCAAGAGGCTTTTTAGTTCCTCTTCACTTTCTGCCATAAGGGTGGTGTCATCTGCATATCTGAGGTTATTGATATTTCTCCCAGCAATCTTAATTCCAGCTTGTGCTTCTTCCAGCCCAGCATTTCTCATGATGTTCTCTGCATATAAGTTAAATAAGCAGGGTGACAATATACAGCCTTGATGTGCTCCTTTTCCTATTTGGAACCAGTCTGTTGTTCCATGTCCAGTTCTAACTGTTGCTTCCTGACCTGCATATAGGTTTCTCAAGAGGCAGGTCAGGTGGTATGGTATTCCCATCTCTTTCAGAATTTTCCACAGTTTCTTGTGATCCACACAGTCAAAGGCTTTGGCATAGTCAATAAAGCAGAAATAGATGTTTTTCTGGAACTCTCTTGCTTTTTCTATGATCCAGCAGATGTTGGCAATTTGATCTCTGGTTCCTCTGCCTTTTGTAAAACCAGCTTGAACATCTGGAAGTTCACGGTTCACGTATTGCTGAAGCCTGGCTTGGAGAATTTTGAGCATGACTTTACTAGCGTGTGAGATGAGTGCAATAGTACTAGTTACCATGCTATAAAAGGGTGATTTTTCCTAGAGTACTGTAATAAGGAATATAAAATTCCTAGCTGGGATTCTTTCTCATTGTCTGGGTTTCCCCTTCGTGCTACTACTTTACCAAAGAGTAAACTCAGAGCAAGGGCTTCCCTGGTGGCTCAGACGGTAAGGAATTCACCTGCCAGTGCAAGAGATGTGGATTTAATCCCCGCGTCTGGAAGATCGCCTGGAGAAGAAAATAGCAACCCCTTCAGTACTCTTGCCTGGGAAATTCCATGCGCAGAGGAGCCTGGCGGGTTACAGTTTATGGGTTCACAAAAGAGTTGGACATGACTAAGTGACTTAACAATGACAAACTCAGCACAGGAGTAAGGGACCAGCTGCAGGAGTAAGAAAGAAGGGGGAGCCAGAAGGAGACGCCCTAGAGAGCTGGCCTCAGCTCTGTGGGACTGTATCTGTGTCTCCTTCAAACTCATACGTTTGGGGTTGGGGGGAAGATTCAAGGGGGAAGGAACATTGTTGTACAGGAGAAGCCAGCACAATATTGTAAAGCAATTGTCCTCCAAGCTAGAACATGGAAGCAACCTAGATGTCCATCGACAGATGAATGGATAAAGAGGTTGTGGTACATATACACAGTGGAATATTACTCAGCCATAAAAAGGAACACATTTGAGTCAGTTCTAATGAGGTGGGTGAACCTAGAGCCTATTATACAGAGTGAAGTGAGTCAGAAAGAGAAAGAGAAATATTGTGTATTAACTCATATATATAGAATCTAGAAAAACGGTACTGAAGAATTTATTTGCAAGGCAGCAATGGAGAAACAGACATAGAGAACAGACTTATGGACATGGGAGAGGGGAGGAGAAGGTGAGATGTATGGAGAGAGTAACGTGGAAACTTACATTACCGTATGTGAAATAGATAGCCAATGGGAATTTGCTGTATGACACAGGGAGCCCAAATGGGGCTCTGTATCAGCCTAGAGGGGTGGGATGGGGAGGGAGATGGGAGCGAGGTTCAAGAGGGAGGGGACATATGCACACCTATGGCTGGTTCATGTTGAGGTTTGACAGAAAATGACAAAATTCTGTAAAGAAATTGTTCTTCAATTAAAAAGCATAATTTTTAAAAAGTGAATTAAAAAACATAAAAATAAATTAAAAAAGAAGAGAGAGACCAGAACTCACTCTTGACCACCTGAGGACCCAGTGAGAAGAGGAGAGAGACCAGAAGTCACTCTCTCCCACCTGAGGACCCAGTGAGAAGGCAAGGTCTGCAGACCCCGAGGAGCGCCCTCACTGGGCACTGATGCTGTTGGCACTGTGGTCTCGGACTTCCCAGCCTGCAGAAGCCTTAGGGATAGATGTGTGCTAAGTCCCCCAGTCTGTGGGACTTTGCAGCCTGAGCTGAGAGAGCGGGAGCAGAGTGGCCTTTGCACTTTGCCCCGCTGCGGGGGTAACTCCACTCCGCGCAACGCATATTCACAGAGCCGATGGAGTGCAAATAACTTCCATCCCGGGGAGTGTTTCACCTGCTTCCTTTCAGTGTTTTGCCCTCTGACATCGGTAGCTCTGTACGTGCATGCCTACATCAATACAGTTAGGCACTTACGAAGGCTCTGAAGATTTCCTGAGTCCTCTCTGTCCCCTAGTACCCTGCCCTGAGAAACTTAGCAGCTTTGGACTCACGAAATATGGAACTTTATTCCCCAACTCAGGAAGTCCACTGGGCTCTGAGGCTCCCCTTCTCTGTACCTCTGGCCGCAAGCGTACTGCAAACCTTAAGCTGGCCGTTGCTTTGTCTCCCTTCTCCCAGAGGTAACTCTTCTGGGATGTCTACCAGTCAGTGACTGAAAACCACTGTCTCATATATTTTGTCCAGCTGTTTAAGGTAGAAAGGTAAATCAGGTTCCTGTTAATCCACTGTGTGGAAGTGGAGGCCTGCATCCCACACTGAAGGCGTCCATGGACTTGGGAAGCCAGGCACACTACCAGAGCTGGGTTCCGGAGAAAGTGCCCACTGCAGAGCTGGGCCACCAAGCGCTCCAGACCGGGAAGCAAAGTCCTTTCCTCCTGTAAGTTCTCTCCAATGCCCTCTACTGACAAGCTTAATGTCATGCCGTCTGGTAGAGAAATATTTTAAGGGGCCCGTATCCATTTTCCTAGAGCAGATAATGAAGTATGAATTTAGAGCTAAGAGGTGATAAATTGACAACTGTCATACATATTGTGGAAGGTTGCTATCTATTAGTATTTCAAAATTATGTGGCCATCTGATAAAGTTTAGATCTATAGCATCAATTAAATGCTTTCCATGAAAAATTCTGAGCTCTAGTTTTAGGTAACTAAGATTTATTTCCATGGAATTCTCCATGCAAGAATATTGGAGTGGGCAGTCATTCCCTACTCCAGAGGATTTTCTCAACCCAGGGACCGAAATCTGGTCTCCCACATTGCAGGTCGTGTCTTTACCATCTGAGCCACTAGGGAAGCCTAAGGTTTATTCAGTTCTAAGAAGAGAATAGCAGCTCCATGCTTTCCTAGTAAAGAACAAAGCAAAACTTTACAATAGACTACTGTATTTGTCTCCAGTTTTCCTTGTTATTTGGTAGAACAGAGGAAAGGAGAGGAAGACAACCAGTGTCCCTCAGTTGCTTCTCTGCCTGGTGCTCTGCACGTGTGATTATCTGAAACCCTCAAAAGTGCCCTGTGATAAAGTTTGGCCTGTGTGCTGTTTTATAGATGAGCAAAACAGATTGTAACAATATGTGTGCATAAGAATCTCCTGAGAAGTTTGCTGCTGATGAAGGTGACTTGACCAGCCAATGGTGGTGTTAGGAATGAGGCCCAGGAATGCACATTTAAACTAACACCCAGGAGATTCTGTTGCACGTGGTTCACAGACCACACTGTCAGAAACACATATTTCAATAACTTGTTCAAGGCTAAAGGGTTTAGGGACAGGTTTCAGATTGAGCAGACTATTGTCTCTAACAATGTCCTTTCCCCTCTGCCACATCAAACTACAGATTAGTAGTGAGAAGAGGAGCCTAATTTGGGGACTTTAGTTAGTTAGCTTCAGGCCCACCTTGAAACTGTGTACAGCTGTCCCTTGGGATCCATCAGGGATCGATTTAAGGACCCTCTGGGGATGCCAATGGCCACAGATGCTCAAGTGCCTTACAGCTGGCCCTTGGTATCTGTGGGTTCTGTGTCTGATAATCCAAGTTCCGCTGATCAAACAGTGTTCAATCTAGGGTTGTTTCAATCTGCGGATGCAGAACCCATGGACACAGAAGGCCAACTGTATCAGGGAGATAACAGCTGATGAACAAGCAGTGAACCCAGAAGTAACAAACTGTGCTTCAGGAACAACATTTTATCGAAAGAGCACTGGGTGAGCTAGCCCACCAGTGTGATAATGCAGTATGTTTCCTCTTTTACTCTCAACTCACTGATAGACCCTCAGTGTGACATTAGAAAAAGCAGTTAATAGTCAGTGGGTGATCTCCTTCTTTATCTAGGAAGTTGATGGCAATTGATTAAAATTATACTATTAAATTGTCAGATAGTGTGAATATTCAATAATGAAAATTTCTGAGACCACCAGTTCTCAAAGAAACTTATCTTTCAAAGTTAAGTGTCGGATGCTAGTCAATAATGCTTACTTTCTGAAGTAGTTCCAAATGAAATAACTTTAGGTGTTTTCTTGTTGAGTGACATCATGCAGTATTAGAGATGAGAGCATGGAGCTAAGCTGTGTTTTGGGTTGGGCAGGCATACCTAATTTTAGAGCATTTGGAGATTGATGCATTATTAAAGGATGCAGTCCATGTGTGGGTGACTCATTTTGTCTTGGTTCTGCCCTTGGTGTGCAAATGTGACATTTGGAGACAGTTTGTGTAAGTGATGGAGTATCTTTTTCTATAAAAATGGAAACAGAGCATCTAAGACAAAGAAACATTTTCAAGTAAATGGGCCTGAATAAAATTCTCTATTAGGATTATGACATCCCTGACACGTAAAGACTGATTTTTATTTACCTTCATTTGATAAAGAACTCTACTTGAAAAAAGCATGGTCTTTTCATAAGCAGAATAACTCAATTTCATAAAGGTTAATCCATAAATGTAATGCAATTTTAACAGTCTCTTAACCAGATAAATTGATTGTAAGCATCATGTGAAAAAAAAAAAAAAGTGTGTCCAGGAACAGTGATTTAAAAAAAAAAAAAGTGGGAGAACTATCTCTATCAGATATCAAAACATATTCTAAAGCTACAAAATTAAAACAACGTGAAGTTGGTGCATGGCTAGAAAAACAGATGACTACAATGGAATGGGAAGCCCTTTTATACACACATGTATACACATATGTAGTACACATATGGATACACACATGCAGTGCAAACACATACAGGACAGAGGAGCCAATAGGGGTGCAGAGTAAACGGTGTGGGGTCACCATGATAATCTTCTGGGAAAAAATTGCATTCCCATTCTTCATATTATGTACACAGAAATCTACAGATTGATTAAAATTTACATGTTACAAATGGGAATTAAGCATTTTAGAAAAATATATAAAATTTTAAAAATTAAAGAGGGAAATACTCCCTAAGAATGAAAAATGCCATAAAGGAAAGACTGATAAATTCAAGTCCATAGGAAAACTAGTTTCCCAACAGGAAAACGGACAAAAGATGCGAAAGGAGAAATCATAGTAAAGGAAATAGTTCCCACACAAACAAAATGGTGTTCAATTTTATTTATAACGAGGGAAACAGTAATTAAACCCATAACGACACTTCGTTTTTGTGCCTATTACATTAATGATACATGCCGTGTTGGCCACAAAGGGCAGAAGTAGCCTTTGCCTCCACTGCTGGTGGGAATACAATTGGAGTGCAGTCTCTGAGGAGTGCAGTTTGGCAACGCCTTTTAAAGTGTAAAATGTTTGTACCTTTTGACCTTCTCTGTATTTACCTCACACATACTCACATGTGGGCTTCCCTCGTAGCTCAGTTGGTAAAGAATCTGCCTGCAATGCAGGAGACCCAGGTTCAATTCCTGGGTTGGGAAGATCCCCTGGAGAAGGAAATGTCAACCCACTCCAGTATTCTTGCCTGGAGAATCCCATGGACAGAGGAGCCTGGCAGGGTACAGTCCAGGGGGTTGCAAGAGTTGGACATGACTTCATGACTAAAACCACCACTATACCCACATGTATGTATCTAGCAGAGCATCCTGTGTTGGAAACAATTTACAATCTGGTCAAGATTGTAAAGAAAGCAGTATTATATCCATATTAGGGAATGCTACACAGTTGTTGAAGAGAATGGGGCAGCTCTTTACATATTGATACAAGAAATATATTGTTTAGAAAAAGACACAGATCAATGAGCACAGCATGTTACTGTTGAAAGGTATGCCTGTGTGTGTGCCTGCATGTACAGTGTGATATGTATGTGCAGATACGTGTTGACGTATGACGTGTCTCTGGAAGAAGAAATTGGTTACAGTGGTTGCCTCATGGAAGGTAAACCAGGAGTCTGGAGGAGACAGAGGGAGCACTGTGACTTTGACAGCTTTCTTTTTGATCTCTTTCGGGTGTTTTGCCGTGAGAATGGATTACTTATTTTTTAAATGGCTCTGATTAAGTGAAGAGGAACTAAAAAGCCTCTTGATGAAGGTGAAAGTGGAGAGTCAAAAAGTTGGCTTAAAGCTCAACATTCAGAAAACAAAGATCATGGCATCTGATCCCATCACTTCATGCGAAATAGATGGGGAAACAGTGGAAACAGTGTCAGACTTTATTTTTCTGGGCTCCAAAATCACTACAGATGGTGACTGCAGCCATGAAATTAAAAGATGCTTACTCCTTGGAAGGAAAGTTATGACCAACCTAGATGGCATATTCAAAAACAGAGACGTTACTTTGCCAACAAAGGTTCGTCTAGTCAAGGCTATGGTTTTTCCTGTGGTCATGTATGGATGTGAGAGTTGGACCGTGAAGAAGGCTGAGCCCTGAAGAATTGATGCTTTTGAACTGTGGTATTGGAGAAGACTCTTGAGAGTCCCTTGGACTGCAAGGAGATCCAACCAGTCCAGTCTAAAGATCAGTCCTGGGTGTTCTTTGGAAGGAATGATGCTGAAGCTGAAACTCCAGTACTTTGGCCACCTCATGCGAAGAGTTGACTCATTGGAAAAGACTCTGATGCTGGGAGGGATTGGGGGCAAGAGGAGAAGGGGACGACAGAGGATGAGATGGCTGGATGGCATCACTAACTCGATGGACGTGAGTCTGGGTGAACTCTGGGAGTTGGTGATGGACAGGGAGGCCTGGCGTGCTGCGATTCATGGGGTAGCAAAGAGTCGGACACGACTGAGCGACTGATCTGATCTGATCTGATCTGAATGATGGTTTTGGAGAACTTCTAAGATGACCTGGTCTCAAGATGGCTCCCCCAGAACTCATAATCTCCTTTGCCCAGAAGTAGGAAAGACTATACTAGAAATGAGTATACCTTTGTTCTTTTTGTTTTTGTTGTCCAGTCGTGTCTGACTCTTTGCGACCCCCTGCACTGCAGCATGCCAGCCTTCCTTGTCCTTCACCATCTCTTGGAGTTTGCTCAGACTCACGCCCATTGAGTTGATGATGCCATACAACCATCTCAGTCTCTGCCACCCTCTTCTCCTCCCGCCTTCAATCTTTCCCAGCATCAACGTATTTTCTAATGAGTCAGCTCTTTACATCAGGTGGCCATAGTATTGGAGTTTCAGCTTTAGCATCAGTCCTTCCAATGAATATTCAGGGTGAATCGCCTTTAGGATTGACTGGCTTGATCTCCTTGCTGTCCAAGGGACTCTCAAGAGTTTTCTCTAGCACCACAATTCAAAAGCATCAAATTCTTCAGTGCTCAGCCTTCTTTGTTGTCCAACTCTCACATCTGTACATGACTCCTGGAAAAACCATAGCTTTGATTGACTATACAGACTTTTTATCTTGGTTCCTAAAGGACAACCATAAGTATTTCAGAAACAATCCTCCCATTCATGCAAAGTACATCCTCACGAACATCCCATTTTGGTCTCAGGGCAGTGTTGAGAAAGATATGAGAAATGATCCAGGCACAGCTCCAGGTGTGGTGAGCCCAGAGTCCCACAGTGAGTCATCGCTGAAACCAGCATCAGAACACAAGTCTGTGTTTCCCTTCCCTTACTATTTTATCCAATATGACGGATAATGTGCTAATAATAGTGACATCTGAGCACCTACTATGTGTGCTGCGCTTATTTGCTCAGTCGTGTTTGACTCTTTGTGACTCCAAGGACTGCAGCCCGCCAGGCTCCTCTGTCCATGGGGAGTCTCCAGGCAAGAGTGGGTTGCCATGCCCTCCTCCAGGGGATCTTCCCAGCCTAGGAATCCCAGGTCTCCCACATTGCAGGTGGCTTCTTTACCATCTGAGCCACCAGGGAAGCCCAAGAATACTAGAGTGGGTAGCCTATCCCTTCTCCAGGGGATCTTCCTGACCCAGGAATCGAATCGGGGTCTCCTGCATTGCAGGTGGATTCTTCATCAGCTGAGCTACCAGGGAAGCCCTCACCTACTATATACCAGACACTTAAATACACTCTGCCACTCAATCTACTTGTTTTATCACTGAGTTATGTTTTCCCATCTGTACCTCTTTTGTATATTTATCATCTTTCATCTCTCTAATGAGAAATCTGAGTCTCAGAGAGTTAAATAAGTTGTACAAGTTCAAGTGGTAAGAATCTAGAGCAGGGATTTGAGCCCCGGCTCGCTTAGCGCTGGGTCTCTTTCCTTTTCTGCAGGTGTCGCACACGATTCTTCAAACGAGCACCTGGCGGCGTGTCCACGTCCCTATCCCACAGGGGAAACAGCGTGTTAGATATCTGCCAGTCAAGCGCCTCTTCTCGAGTGAGGTTCAGTGCACAGAGCTGGTCTACGGCAGCTGTTCTTATTGCCAGAGGACGAATGCTCACGGGAGCCACCCCCACACTGGGGGCTGTCCTGTCACCCCCTTCTCTGCCCTGGACCGCCGGGGGAACCGGGGGTGAGGCTGCACACGTGTCTCTGTCAAGCAGGAGGCATCTCTTACTTATTCACCTCATGATATGCTTTTGCTTTTTCAAAATGAAAACGGCTTCATCTTTTCAATTCTAAAGATAATGTTTTCTTAAAGTGTAAGAGGCAGACAATAGAGAGTGATAAAGCGGAGAAAATGAAAATAATCTGAAAGCCCATCGCTAATACCTAAGTATTGTTCACATTTTGACAAGTGAACTATCAGACTGCCTGCTAAGCACAGAGAACAGATAGGTAAGACTCGTGTATACAGACCAAATCATTTTTGGATATTCTACTTTTCTCACTTAATAAATCACAGCCACTTATGTTATTAAATCATTGATTTTCATAAATGTATGGTGGTTTGGTCCCCTACAAACCACCAAAGTTTTGCTACTATGAACAAGGCTGAAAGGTAACATTTTAGCATAACTCTACACTCTAGTCCCGTTATTTCTGAGGGACTGATTCCTATAGGTGAAATTGCTGAATCTGTAGCTTCCCTGAATGAACTCCAGAGAAAGAAACTTGAACTTGGGGTCCCATTATAGACGCTGCCAGTAAAAAGGACTTCCTGCTCGCTCAAATGCTTCTTACTTTTCTCAGTGGTTTCTGCACCCGTGTTGTGAATGCCCACGTTTTCATTACAGTTTTTCTTGCCTTGCCTGAGCCGCTGTTTCTTCCCTTCTCCTATTTTCCTTTATGTAGCATTTATCTTCTGGAAAAAACAACGGTGGTTACCTTGGACTCTGTTTTACCGTAACTTTTCTTTTTAAACGAATTTCCGTTTGTGGTGTCTGATTTTCCTTCGTGAAGACAGCAGGGGTCTGCAGAGCAGCTTAGCGCAGCCATCTGTGTGTACGGAAAAGCAGAGACAATTAAAACCTGTTGACAACTTTGGGCAAAGCTGCAGGCCTCATGTTCTGTAATTTATGTGAAAAGCTGAAGAACAATCAGTTCAAGCTGGTTCTTCAAAGAGACACAGCCTGTTACATGCTTTTGGCAGTGGAGCCTCTGCACCACAGCAAAGGGTATCTGAGTCCAAGGAATTCTGAGATGTGCTGGAGAGGCTCGTGAGCAGGGCCTGTGACAACCAACGCACACTTTGCCACGAGGGGGGCTGGGAGCTGCTGCTTTTTCCGGTTTTCGTCTAACTCCGCTTCTGACTAATAGACAAGCGCGTGCCCAGGACCTCCAGCTCATTGCTTGGTGTTTGTCTCCATCAGCAGTAGGAAGAATCCTTGCCGGTATTTGCCAGTGGATGTGCTGATGTGGTTATGGACACATGGCTGAGCGGGATGCTTGGGAAGACAGTGGTGTGTGTCCAGATTTCAGCTCTGCTGTCTCCTCGCCGGGCTTCCTTGCTTTATTTTGTTTCCTATGCTTTAAAATGTAGAAAAGAACACTTAGCTTACAGATCAATACGATGGCCGAGGTCCTTTTTTTTTTTTATCATCACTTTTTCTTTGATTGCATGGTGTAGCATGCAGGATCTCAGTTCCCCAACTAGGGACTGAACCCTCACCCCGCATAGCAGGAGGAGGCAGTCTTAACCACTGGACTGCCAGGGAAGTCCCCAGCGGCTGAGGTTATGCAGAACATGCTGGTCGCCTTTGCATCTCTCCTGTCTCATCTCCCTGTTACCTTCCACATCCGCTTATGTGGGTCCCACCCCCATCCTTCCCCTGAAGCGCTGTGCCCAGATCACAGCAGCATCTGTATTTCTAGATCACTCTTTGTCTTAGGAGGCTTCTCAGGAATACTGACCATTTTCACTATCGTAGAGCATTTCTTCCTTTGGCTTTCAAGAACACTTTGATAGTTTCTTCTCCCTCTGTGGATGCTTCTTCTCAGTCTCTGGTGTCTTGTCTCCTTCCTCCCCTCTGTTTGAAAGTTGATGCTACTCAACTTGGTTCTTCTTCTTCTCTACTATGAGACAAAGGACATTGTTATACTGCCTGGTCCTTTTCTGTCAAGAGGGGTTATGTGACTAGTTTTGACCAATGGCGTGTGAGCAGAAGTCCCACTAGGGATTACTTCTAGGGGTGGGTCCTTGGGTTCTGGGTCCTCCAGAGCTCTCTCTTCCCTGTCGTGGGCAGTGACAAGGTTAGTAATGTGCTTGCTCTGTTGCTATGGGTATTTGAGAGCAGAGCCCTCTGCTGACCTATAATAGACATATAGCCAGAGTGAAACATAGAGTCTTTGCTGGCTTTATTCCCTACTTGTTACCACAGCAGAGCCTAACTTATCCTGACTAATACAGATCCTTCCCACTCGGGCACATACTCTTTTGAATAGTGTAGGCAAGTTTAAAAAGACATTTAAACACAGATGTTGTATTATACCCCTCTAATAAGATGGCCGTCTAGTCAAGGCTATGGTTTTTCCAGTGGTCATGTATGGATGTGAGAGTTGGACTGTGAAGAAAGCTGAGTGCCGAAGAATTGATGCTTTTGAACTGTGGTGTTGGAGAAGACTCTTGAGAGTCCCTTGGACTGCAAGGAGATCCAACCAGTCCATTCTGAAGGAGATCAGCCCTGGGTGTTCTTTGGAAGGAATGATGCTAAAGCTGAAACTCCAGTACTTTGGCCACCTCATGCGAAGAGTTGACTCATTGGAAAAGACTCTGATTCTGGGAGGGATTGGGGGCAGGAGGAGAAGGGGACGACAGAGGATGAGATGGCTGGATGGCATCACTAACTCGATGGACGTGAGTCTGGGTGAACTCTGGGAGTTGGTGATGGACAGGGAGGCCTGGCGTGCTGCGGTTCATGGGGTCGCAGAGTCGGACACGACTGAGCGACTGAACTGAACTGAACTGAATAAGATGGTGAAGTCCACACTAACCTAACTAAAGAGGGAACCAACCAAAATGCACAGGAAAGATCTGCATTAAGATGACTTTCTCTTTGTCCCAGGACCATGAAGTTGCTGGCAACTTGTCTCATCAAGGAAAAGAAAAGCCTCTGGTGATTGACGCTGTTAGGGTGTCTCTTGTCTCCAGCTTAGATCTCTCTTGGACTTTGAACACATCTTTGATTGCCTGCTTTACGTGGCTGTCTCACTGGCACCCCAGACACCAGAGCTGCAAAACATGCCCTTCTTACTGTGTTGTGTGTCTCAATGAATATATCCTTGTCCACCTAATTGAATCATCCCGACCCCTTTGTCTTCTTCACCCTCACACTAAATCTTTCACCAGACCTGTGGTTTCTCCCTCCCTGTGTCTCCACTAATACACTTTGTACCTGCCACAGCTATTTATTTTTTTTCTAGATCAGTATAAGCCTTCTCAGGAGTCTCCTCGTGTCAGGCCTCTCCCGCTTTCCTGTCCGCGGTTTGCATTGCAACCTGAGTGATATTTCTACAAGCAGATCTGATCAAACTACTTCCCCGTTGAGTGCCCTTTCATGGTTCCCCGTGGCTCTTAGAAGAAAGATAAACCTTTAGCGTGTCTACAGGTCTCTGATTCGGTTCCTGCATCTTTTTCTGGCTAGTCTTTGACTCGTGGCCCATGTGTAACCACGATGACTGTAATTGAAAGCTTCATATTTTAAGAAACCCTCTGGGCACTATTCTCTCCAGCTGGAACATTCTCCTCGCGTTGCTTGCCTAATAGTCATCCTCATGTATCCAGCCTTCTCTTACATCCTGCTTCCTCTGGGACGCCTTCTTTGACTCACTCAGACCAAAACAGGTGGTCCCTGCGGATCCTGTTTACGACCTGTTCTTGTGCTCACTGCTGTAGAACTCTGTCCTAACAGACAGTTCCTGCCCCTTGCTGAAATGATGCGCACCAAATGTTTAATCTGTGTCATCTAATCCTCACAACAATCCCTTGAGATAAATAATATTCCCATTTCAGAACAAGGACACCGAAGAACAAAAAGTGAGGTAAGCGGTTTAAAAGTCAGTCAACTCATTAGCGACAGTGTGGGTCTTAAACGCACGTGTCTCCATCTTGCGGTCTTAGGCGTAACCACGGGGGTGTCCTGCACAACTGCAGTGCTCACAGGAGGTCAATGTGTACTGCTCATTGCTGCATTCCCAGGACTTAGCACACTGTCTGGCACACAGCAGGGGCTCAGTAACTTGGCTGAATAAATGAATAAAGGAAAGAAAGGAGGAAAAGTTGCCTGGGTAGTGATGGCTCACGAGAAATCTAGCTATGACTTTTTTAACAGCTCTAATGCACAGCAAAGCAGAAAAATGGGAAGAAAACTCAGATAGCATCAGTTTGGTTTCCAGATAGACTCTTTGGAAACGTATCAGGGAAGATGCAGGAAGCAGGAAGTGGTCTGCACTGCTTTTGAAGCTGGGAGACAGCTTTCCAAGGAGCAAGAGCTTGCTGGGCTCACCGCCCTGTTCTTGTAGGTCAGGGGCTCATGCTACTTTAATAAGCTGCTGACTCACGAAAGAACCTTCCCAGCTTCAGCACCATTTGCCGGGATGCCGTACACTCACCTGTATTTCCTTCAGGACAACAGGATACGCAAAATTCTTCTCCTGAAATAAAAGAAAATCGGCATTTATGGGAGAAGAGAAGGTTTCTGATAAGTTCAATACCAGCTTGCATTTGGGTAATGTTTAATTATAAGAAAACTTTTTTTTTTAAGTAGGAATTTGTCTGTGGCAGTTAACACTGGTAGGGTTTTGGGTACTTTTGAATTTATATCATCGTTGAAGTGAATTTATATCAAGGGTGAGGTTTAACATTATGAGTTACGTTCTTCATCCAAATGGCACATGCATATGTGAAATAAAATCGAGGGACTTCCCTGGTGGCCCAGGGTTAAGACTTTGCCTTCCAATGCAGGGGGTGTCAGTCTGACCCCTGCTCAGGGACCTAAGATCCCACAAGCCCCACAGCCAGAACACCAAAACACAAACCAGAAGCAATATTGTAACAAATTCAATAAAGACTTTTAAAAAGATGGATGTTTTAAGGGTTTTTCTTAGTAGCTCAGATGGTGAAAGAATCCACCTGCAATGCAGGAGACCCGGGTTTGATCCCTGGGTTGTGAAAATGCCCTGGAGAAGGAAATGGCAACCCACTCCAGGATCCTTGCCTGGGAAATCCGTGGACAGAGGAGCCTGGCAGGCTACAGTCCATGAGGTCGCAAAGAGTCAGACACGACTGAATGAGTGAACCACAACAAGTACTGATCACAGCTCCTGTGCCGCACACCGGCTCCCAGAACCTACTCATCTTATAAATGAGTCTGTACCCTTTGATCAATATGGCCTCCACCCCAGCCACTGGTAACCACCACCAGCTCTCTCATCAATGTTATCTCTTGATTCAGCACTCCCACCATTCCCTCTTCATACTCTTCATGGGGTTCTCAAGGCAGGAATACTGAAGTCGTTTGCCACGCCCTTCTCCAGTGGACCACATTTTGTCAGAACTCTCCACCATCACCCGTCCGTCTTGGGTGGTCCTACACAGCATGGCTCACAGTTTCATTGAGTTAGACAAGGCTGTGGTCCATGTGATCTGTTTGATTAGTTTTCTGTGACTGTGGTTTTCATTCCCTCTGATGGATAAGGATAAGAGGCCTATGGAAGCTTCCTGATGGGAGAGACTGATTGAGGAGGAAACTGGGTCTTGTTCTGATGGGCAGGGCCATGCTCAGTAAATCTTTAATCCAATTTTCTATTGATGGGTGGGACTGTGTTCCCTCCCTGTTGTTTGACCTAAGGCCAAACTATGGTGGAGGTAATGAAGATAATGGAGACTTCCTTCAAAAGGTCCCTTGCACACACTGCACTCCACGCCCCCGACCCTGCACCAGGCCACCGCTGACCCACATCTCTGCTGGAGGCTCCTGGACACTCACGGGCAAGTCTGGGTCAGTCTGGTGATGGACAGGGAAGCCTGGCATGCTGCAGTCCATGGGGTCACAAGGAGTCAGACACGACTGAGTGACTGAACTGAAATGACCCTTCCTTTTGCCTCTTACCACCCTTTTACCTCCCATCTTCCCTCAGCTGCAGCTGTGTTTTTACTTTGTCCAAGCTGATATTTCAATTCTATTCTATAATCAGAATTAAATCTGTGTGCTTTATCTCTTGGTGGATTCTAAAACTGGAAAGCTAATAAGCAGCATTGACATTATTAAGACTGTATAAATGTTGACTTCAGAGATGAGGGGAAAGCTAATGATTGCATTTTCTGCCCTGCAGGTCCAGTGTCATGCTTTCTGTGCACTTGAAACAGAATGTTCTCAGCTTCAAGGTCATATGGATTTTTCTGTTCTTACACCTTATCATTCAAAATGAAGTCACGTTTTTCTTGCCCTCAGTTTGGGACTTTTGACTTTTTTTCTTTATGTCTACCAGGTGCTTCTAATTGGAGTTCTTTTTTTCTTAGTTAAAAAAGAATCTTGGGTCTTCACCATAACTTCATAGGTATCCAGCTTTTCAGTAGTCACTAGTGTTTGGAATCCCTTCCCTCCCTCTGCCCCTACCATAAGGTACCTGCCATGATGCCCCGGGCTTCCCTGCTGGCTCAGATGGTAAAGAGTCTGCCTGCAGTGTGGGACACCCGGGTTTGATCCCTGGATTGGGAAGATCCCCTGGAGAAGGAAACGGCAACCCACTCCAGTATTCTTGTCTGGAAAATCCCATGGATGGAGGAGCCTGGTCAGCTACAGTCCATGGGGTTGTAAAGAGTCGGACATGACTGAGCGACTTCTCTTTCTTTCTTTCTCTTTGTGTCAGGGTGCCCTAATCTGGGCCTGTTGCTTTCCAGACCTGTGTACCTTCATCATCCTTGGGCTTCTCTTCACTGAACTCCTGGATGAAAGGCCAGTCTGACTCCATGTTATCTTTTTGGTCTTATTGATTTTATAGGAAAATATACTCAGAAGACTTTAGACAGACAAAATGGTATATAAAGCGGGTCTTTGTGTGTCTGAAAATATTTTTATTTTACTTTCAAAATGCATTGCTAGTTTGCCTGGGTATAGAATTATGGGCTCAGAATGTTTGTTTTTTTTTTTTGCTCCTTTTAGAGCATTGATTTAGTATCTTCTGAATCTAATGTGACTAATGAAACGTTTGGGTGGTTCCCTTGCATTTTCCTTTGGAAGCCTCTGTGATTTTTTTCTGTTGACTTGGCTTTCTGAGATTTCAAGGGGATCTGCTGCTAGCTGTGCAGCTATTTCCAAGTTCATCCTGCTCAGAACTCAGTAGACTTATCAAAATGTGAGGATTTGCCTTTCTGCAGTTCAAGGAAATGTTTCTTAAAAAAAAAAAAAACAAAACTCCATCCATATTCCCTAGTCCCTTTCCCTGCAATTTCTCTTAGCTAACTGGTAGATTTCCACAACTTCTGCCACTAATCATCTATAAATCATCTCCCTCAAATTAGCTATTTCTTTGCCATTTGCTTTAAACATTAAGGGAGTTTTGGTGCTTTGTATTTTATCCCTTCTATTAAACTTTGTATTTTAAGTATTATATTTTTAATTCATAAGAATTTTTTCCTGTTCTCTAGCTGTTCCTTTTCCAATCGCACTAATTGTGTTTTATGAATAAGACATCTTCTCAAATATCTTTGAATATATTCATTAAATACTTCAAAATATTTTCTGTTCTTGAATTATTTCTGTTCTCATGAGACTTTATATGTTTTGACCTTTTAATTTCCTTCTGGGTGTTGCCCTCAAATGTCTGGTGATCATATTTGTATGTTCCCACTGGTAAGTGGGAGTTAGTTTCATAATGATAACTGTCCAGCATCAGTTTCTTCTGGATTTGAATCGACATCCTTTTGGACAGGCTTGTCTCCTGAATGAGAAAGCAGACAAGGAACTCCATGTAAGTGCTCAGGACTAACTCACTGGTAGCTTTTGTTTACGACCAGCCTAGGGTTGGGCGTTCCACTTCATCTCCTCTGAAAAATGCAGAACAAGGAGGCCGACACTCAAAAGAGTCCAAACAAGATCCCTCTTCAGCTGGTTCATTTCCTCTACAGAACAGTCCCCGGTTATTTTTCCTCTGTCTTCCGGAACTAACAGCCTGCGTGGAAGGGGGACTTCACAACCTACTCTAGATGGTCAGTGCACCCGGGCAGGGCAACTGGCAGTCACTCCCCTGAGGGTCCCAAACTCACATCTGGGGTTTGGCTTCCTCTGCTCTATATCATCCACTAACACATTTCCGTCTGCTTTCATATGCAAGAAACGTGTTGAAGTCTTTCATCTACAAAAGACCTTCCTTCCCAGTTTCTTCACTGCTACAGATTTATTGCTTTCCTCGCCCCAACACTGTCATTTTAGTGGAATCTCTGGCAACGAGGCCAACACACACACTTCTGATCAGTCATCTCACACCAGTCGTGTCCTCAACCCCGGGATGGCGTTTTTGAAAATGAATTTCCTTGTTAAAAGTTGACTCATCTCTTATCTACATTCTTCTGCTTAACATGAGAATTCTAGAGACAAGAATAGAATCTTGTTTAGAAAGAAAGCAGAACCGAGGAAGGAAGGAAGGAGGAAGGGAAAGAGGGAAGGAGGAAGGGAAAGAGGGAAGGAAGGAGAAAGGAAGAATTAAAAGGAAATAAGCAAATGAAAGGGATGTGGACAAAACCCAGGGTCCCAACCGTCTCTTCAACATTTCTCACCAGCAGTTAAAATAACCCACATTATTAATCTCATTGAAAGACTTCAGTCTCACTGACTACCTTACCATGTTCTGTTTTTAAAAGTGTACCTTCTACTGTATTTATTTCCTTTCCATGAACGAAATTTTGACCCTAAAACTCTATTTTATTTAGGATTCAGTAAACTGAGCCTCACTCGTTACTGCTGCCTTCTTTGGGCTGTGGCAGAATTGGAGAGCCCAGAATATATGAAGCCAGTGTATCCATTACACAAATGTTGACATTTTCCTTATTTTTTAAAAAATTTTAAGCATTTGTTTTAAGTGGACCACTTTTTTTTTTTTTTTTGTCTTTACTAAATTTGTTACAATTTTGCTTCTGTTTCCAGTTTTGTTTTTTTGGCCCTGAGGCATGTGGGATCTTAGCTCTCCCACCAGGATCGAATCTACACCCTTGACTGTGGGTATTTGTTGAGAAAGGAAGTTCAGAGCTTCAGGTACTGTTTTCCTCCAAGATGCAGTTAGCTCTTTGACGCCTTGCCTTGCACTTCGATGGGGTTTCTTTTTCTCGAGAGAGCTATAGACCTTTCATCTCGCCCTAAAACACTCTGTTGAGATGCTTTGGAATAATCTCCTTAATTGGCAGAAGCTTTAGGGACGGTAGCCTGCCAGGCTCCTCTGTGCGTGAGATTGTCCCGGCAAGACTACTAGAGTGGATTGCCATTTCCTCCTCCAGTCTACATGCAGAGACGAGTCAGTAAACACGGGCCATCGTTTTCTCTGTGCTATTTTAACTGCTGCCATTTTTGCTTTTCAGCACAGGAGCTGTTCTTAGCCAGAAAATGCCAGATGGCCGCGAGGAGTCACATTTGTACTATTCCAGAGCAATGTCATCCACAGAGGAGAGCCAACAGCTAATTGACAAAGGCACCCTTACTGTTTCTGTAGAAGTCAAGATGCTCTACCTCCACGACTAGGACTTTCCTTTTACAGTTGGCTTGGGTCTCAAGATCTCGTTGGAACAGTAAAGTTCCAGAATCTGGCCCCTAAATTCTGTCTTGATATGCTGCTCTTAAACTGATTTCTCTTTACTTCTTCTAGCTTTGGCTAGCCATCCCACTCACCCTCCAAGTTACTTCAGCTTCCCCTGTCTATTATACATCCTTGGACAATTTTCATTTGTTATTTGGAAATTTTAGCTATTTTTTAAAAATATATCTACTTATGTTCCCAACCAGCTGATAAGATCCCTCTGGATGACAACTAAATGTTTTGCTTCTTTTCCTCTGTTGGGGCCTCCATGGTAGTTTTTACTTTTTGTTGTTTTGTTCCTAAATCATGTCCGACTCTGTGGCTCCATGGACTGTAGCCCGCCAGACTCCTCTGTTCATGGGATTTCCCAGGCAAGAATACTGGAGAGGATTGCCATTCCCTTCTCCAGGGAATCTTCCTGACTCAGAGATCGAACCCCATCTCCTACACTGCAGGCAGATTCTTTGCTGCTGAGCCTCTGGGGAAGCCCGGTTTTCAGTTAGTAGATACCTAATTAATATCTGTTGACTGAGAGATTGATACTGTGAGACTTTCTGTATTCAGATTAGGGTGTTCCACAAGAGGGAAGTCACAGGAAAGCATGAGGCTTTTGCGTTAAGTCCTTCCACTGGTGAAAGATGAGCTTCCTAATAGTCTCACAGTATCTGTGCCTTTCGTGACACCTCTTCGGAGCACTGAGCAAAAAGGGAGAGAGTCTTGGAATTATGCTTCCCATGCTGTTCCCTCCTGGGAATGAATCGTAAGTCCTGGCTCCCTGATGGGACTGCGGAGTTAAGCATCTTCCACCAGAAGCCAGAGGTTTGTAGGAAGATGGATGGAAGGGAAGGAGCATTTCAGAGGGAGAGCATGGCATGTACAAAGGTCCTGGGGCTAAAATAACATGGAAAGTTTGTAGCAGTCAGGTATGGGATTTGGTTAGCTAATGTTTTGGCTTTCCTTTTTAGTTAAATTTAGGAGACTAAATTTTTATTTTAAACATTTAGAACGCTTTGATTTATAACTGAAAACTTTGAAAAGATTCCGCAGAAGACCGATAAACTATAGTTGTCATATCATGAAATAAAATGCATTCATATTGTAGATGCTAAAGCTGAAACTCCAGTACTTTGGCCACCTCATGCGAAGAGTTGACTCATTGGAAAAGACTCTGATGCTGGGAGGGATTGGGGGCAGGAGGAGAAGGGGACGACAGAGGATGAGATGGCTGGATGGCATCACCGACTCGATGGATGTGAATCTGAGTGAACTCTGGGAGTTGGAGATGGACAGGGAGGCCTGGTGTGCTGCGATTCATGGGGTCGCAAAGAGTCGGACACAACTGAGCGACTGATCTGATCTGAACTGAACTGAACTGATTGTAGAGCTTTATACTTATTTACTTTCTTTCTTATTTATATTCACATATAATTTATATTTACAACTTCTTTATTTGATTGATATATGAACTAGAAAAATATGGAAAGGCACTTCCCCGATTTTAACAAAGAATATATCTGGAATGTGAAATTATTGACTATTTTAATTTCATTTGCTTTGTGATTTTTTTTCCTCTGTTTTGGGGAGTGGGCCTGTTGGCTTTTACAACTGAAAAAAAAAGTCAGGGTAGATGTTATTGATGAGCTAGAGCCTCACATTTGTCTGCTGAGAGGGCACAGGGGATCTGGTCATTTTGACTCTTAATTGTCAGCCTGGGTGATGACACAAACACCCGTGACCAGCTGTCAAGATGAGCAGAGTGACTGGAGGAGGGGCGTTTGCCGAACGTTCCACAAATTGCAGTTTTTATTACTCACCATTTTATCTGCTTTCTGTAAACTCTGGGTTTTTTAAAAATGTAATGGATCTGATTTGAAAATTAAATTCTAAGCAAAGTAAGTGTAGCAACTCTTTCTAAACCTTTTATTGACTATTTCAGGATTGTTGAAAGCCACACGTCTCCTTACAGACCCTTTAGTGAGAAAGCGGTTTGGATTCATTCTTTCACCTCCTTTTATGCATCTGTTTATACAGTTTATGAAAGAGATGTTAACGTTCCCTTCCTTTGTGTTCTGCTGAATGAACCTTAAAAGTGAAGTCTCAGTAAGCGTTCTTCCCCTTCTGTTTTCTTTGGTCACATTTCCTGAATTAATTTCTCTTTAATTCGGAAATGCTGTGGATGTCTGCAACTTTTCCCTTGCTTTTAAAATGCAGCTTTGTACTCACTCTAGGACCTCTCTGCTTAGTCTAATCTGATCCTCACATACATTGCTGTGCCCACTGAGGCATGATCCCTGGGGGCCGGGGGACTGACAAGGTCTTCCACAGCAGTGCTCTCCTCAGTCCGCCACGCACGGACATGTCACGCAGGGTATTCAGTCGGGACGGGGACATCCAGCAGCTGGGTGTTCAGCTGCCAGTTCATCAACTTGAGAAGTGGATCTGTTTCCGCTCAAGTCATCGCAGGCAAGGCAGGGGATGGAGGGTGCTGGTTCTGTGCCCACGCTGACTTCCTCCAGAGTCTCTCTTCCAAACTCTCCCACCCTGGCCGGTGGCTGGAGGCCAAAAAACCGTCATTGTCATCACCTTCTCAGGCGGATCTCACACCCGGCGGGGCAAAGCAGAGACCACATGGGGAGTGGGGGGTCAGAGACCCTGCCTAGGAGACGAGACCCTGCCCCTGGAATTTCGGGGGAAAGAGGACAGGTCATTCCACCCATCCCTCTGCCTGAGACACTCCCCTTGGAGATCGCACGTCCATCCATGTGGAGGTGGTAAGGCTTGAGTGAACTCTTGGGAAAACACTTTGACAGGAACCGCCTCTCTCCCTCGTGGCCCAAATACTGGCCTCCAAAACAGACTGGTTAGTGAAGGCCACATATCCAGGATAGCTTGTGGGCCCAAGTCAGACAATAGGCAGGGTCAGACAGAGCAGAGAGGATGGCCAGGTGGAGTCTGGAGTGTTTGTGTGAAGCCAAGTGAAGAGATGGGGAAAGCCATACAGAAATGGGCAGTGTTAGTTCATTTCGGCTCCATCATGACCATATGAGGTAGCCAGTATGATCCCATTTCACAGATGAATTAGCTGAGACTCATAGAGACTAAGGGCTTTCAAGGTGGCACAGTGGTAAAGAATCTGCAGGAGAGCTAGGTTCAATCCCTGGGTTGGGAAAACCCCCTGGAGAAGGAAACAGCAACCCACTCCAGTATTCTTGCCTGGAAAATCCCATGGACAGAGGAGCCTGGTGGGCTACAGTCCATGTGGTCACAAAGAGTCAGACAGGACCACGAGATTAAGGACACAGAAACTAAATGATCCAAACAAACAGAGCAATCACTGCCATGCCTGCCGACTTGAGGATGTCTTACTCTGAAGCTGTACTCTGCATATAACACGAGATGCCGTGTGTGTGTTTAATGCATATAGCCAGGCAGAGTATTATACACGGAAACCATGATTAGTATTTGCACCTGTTTCCCAGGTTTAAATGAAAAGGGGTGTAAGGGAAGCACTGTTTACAGGTGTGGGCGCAGAGCTGAGGAAGCCAAAGGTATCGGCTAGCGCTCAGGGGCTCATATATGAGCGGAAAGCAGTTTCCAGCCCCAGGCCTGAAGGACCTGCAGAGCCCTAGACTCGGGAGAGGTGATCGAGCAGCTGTGACTGTAGAGACACTGAGCTGTGGCCCAGTAGAGGCCTGGCGGGCCCTCAGGGAGGGAGTGAATACCCTGAGCTGCCTTCTCCCGGCTCCCACCCTGCATCCTCCCCCCAACATAAACACAAGCTCCAGCAACAAGGGCTTGGCTGATGCAACCCACAGGAGGAAATGCCTGGGAGCCCAGGAGGAGGGCCAAGAGCAGAGGGGTAAGTGGAGAAGAAGAAGAAGAATCAGCTACAACTGTGCCCAAATCAGGCTTGCAGAGCGATGAAGCAAATAGCATGGTGTCGGAAAGGAAGCAGGAAGAGCAGCCCGGATGCAGAGTCCACAGCTTCACTGGCAGTAAACACAGAAGAGAAGAACCTCCGCGGTGTCACTCAACACTCGGGATGAACGATATACCGACCCTTCCTGGGCAGGGCGCCCCGAAGCAGAGCGAGGCTGACCGACTCCTTCCAGGTGACACTCTGCCCTGTGTGTTGCGACACACACTTTGTCCACTTCCTCTTCCTCCTTGCCCTCCTCCAGCCCCTCAGGAAATGGAGATGCCTCATTCTCAGTAGATCCCCTGCCTCCCTTATGTGGGCAGCCCCCGCCCCGGCTCTGACACAGAACGGCGAACGGGTGCCAAGCTGTTAGGTTCTACCCCGCATGGCTGGCTGGCTGACCCAAGGCCTGCGCTTGCGCCGACACCATTGCCGAGATGGGTCCTGGCGCGCCCTAACAGGGCCCTGCTTGACACAGATGAGGGTAACACTCGCGTCCCTGTGGTGTTCGCACCCGTCTCCTGTCGGGCTAATCACTCAGTGACTTCTGCGGGAATGAGCGGTTTGGAAACAGAGTGCCAGGTCTGATGAGCAGGCGCGTCAATCTCAGCCTGACTGTTCCGGATTCTGAGTTCCGTGCTCATTCTACGTGAAATGCCCCGGTTGCAAAATTTAAAACAGGAAGCGTGAAGTGCTGGGTCTTCACTTTGAGACAAGACCACAGTGTGTGTATCGTGGTGCTGAGCAGATTCATTGAGATGACTTGTTCCGCAAGCAGTACTTACTGAGCTCCTGCTGTATAAACTAGGGGAAGAACGTGAGCATGTGTACATGTGTATCAGATTCCGAGAACTGCTGTAACAGCCTGCTGCAAACTGGGCGGCTGACAACAAAGGAACGTTTCCTCACGAGTCTGGAGGCTAGAAATCTGAGAGCAAGGTGTTGTTGGCAGGGCCGCACGGGCGGGTGTGGTCCATGGGGTGGCGAAGGCTCAGACGTGGCTGAGCGACTGTTTCCACTACTTTTCTTCCAGAGGTTTGCAGTTCCCTGTTCCCTGGAAGCTGCTCTGATCTTTGCTTTCACCTTCCCATGGCCGTGTGTCAACGTGTGTCTCTATGTGTCCCCTTGTCCGAATAGCCCTCTTCTTTCTCCCGTTTGGGTACCTAAGTCCAGGAAAATTTCATCTTGAGATGCTGAACTGACTACATCTGCAAAGACCCCATTTCCAAATAAGGACACGTTCTGGGGTTCTGAGTAGGTGTGAATTTTGGGGAAATCCTACTTAATACAAGGCTTTCCTGGTGGCACAGTGGTAAGGAATCTGCTTGCCAGTGCAGGAGATGCGGGTTCAATCCCTGGGTTGGGAAGATTCCCTGGAGGAGGAAATGGCAACCCACTGCAGTATTCTTGCCTGGAGAATCCCATGGACAGAGGAGCCTGGTGGGCTACAGTCCATGGGATTGCAACGAGCTGGACCCAACTATGCACGCACACACACCATTTAATACACTACAAAGTGATTTAATTTTGGTCCTGCTCTTAGAAACGTAAGTGGTCACTGTTTTCCTGAATATTCCTTCTTTGTTCTCAGTTTTCTTAGAAAGTTATGTGCACAGCATTTCCGTGTTTGTATATGTGTGTGTGCATATGTGCATATGTGTGTGTATGTATGTGCGTGTGTATGTGTGTATATGTGTGTGTGTGTATATGTGTATGTGTGTGTATATGTATGTGCGTGTGTATGTGTGTATATGTGTGTGTATATGTGTATGTGTGTGTGTATTTGTGTGAGTGTGTGTGTTTTCATGTGCTTTGGAATAAGCTGAGTGCTCTGCCCACGCTCTGTCTTTCTTAAATTGTCTTATTTCATTATGGAATTCTCATTTCCTTGCTGGCACTTTACTTGGTACTGTAAATCTAAATGTACCTTTTTTCTTTTAATGAGAAAAGAAATCTTTCTTGCTCTTAATGTGCAGACTCCTTGCTTATGCAGCCCCTGGGGATGTTCTTAGTGGTGCCTTTTCATGCAAGGTCTGCAGATAGGTCACACGCCATTAAATCGGAAAAAGGAGAACATTTATCTTGAGTTCAAAATTGTTTCCATTTTGTTGCCCATTGATTTCTTGTATATTTCAGCAGCCTAGTACCAAAAGGAGGTGGGCCTTATCCCTCTGGTGTAGGTATGTGTGTGTGTTGGGAGTGGTTCCTGCATATCTACAAAGATATGCAAAAATAACCACCACTTCCCATTTTCTTGTTGTTTAGTCACTCAGTCTTGTCCAACTCATTTACGACCCCACGGACCGTAGCCTGCCAGGCTCCTCCATCCATGGGATTTTCCAGGCAAGAACACTGGAGTGGGTTGCCATGCCCCTCTCCAGGGGATCTACCTGACCCAGGAACTGAACCTCAATTTCTAGCCTCTCTTGCCTTGACAAGCAGATTCTTTCCCACCAGTGTCACCTGGGAAGACCCTTCACTTAACCTGCCCCCAAACAGACATCGGACTTAACCACTAAATCTCAAAACATAGAGATTGTTAAGGGTATTACTCAAAGCCCTAACATACAATAATAAAGAAAACAGTGCTTGGTGTATGGTTGAAGTTTAAATCTCCCTCCTCCTGGTTGGTCCTGTTATGAAGAACAATGCCTAAAATGACAATGCAAAAATTTGCTGAGTGCTTTTGATATGCTAACAAACAGCCCTAAGCAAATATTCTTAGTTGCTTCTTATAACAGCCCTGAGAGCTGGCCTTAGTTTCTTAGATGGAAAACTGAGGCTTATAGATGTTCATTTTCTCTGCATATTATTGATTCCTCATAATGCTTATTTTTTATACTTTCCTTTTCCCCCCTCATGTCAGAGTCCCAATGGAAATTAGTGGCTTCCTCTTCTCTGTAAGGAGATCAAACCAGTCAGTCCTAAAGGAAATCAACCCTGAACACTTATTGGAAGGACTGATTCTGAAGCTGAAGCTCCAATACTTTGGCCCCTTGATGCAAAGAGCCGACTCACTGGAAAAGATCCAGATGCTGGGAGAGATTGAAGGCAGGAGGAGAAGGGGGTGGCAGAGGCCGAGATGCTTAGATAGCATCACTGACTCAAGGGACATGAATTTGAGCAAACTCTGGAAGATAGTGAAGGACAGGGAAGCCGGGGGTGCTGCAGTCCATGGTGTGGCAAAGAGTCAGACGTGACTTAGCGACTGAACAACAACAACTTTAGATAATTCGGGAATGGTTAATTTCTGAAAGTACAGATAAGGTGTGGGTGGTGGGTGTGGGGGAAGAATATTGGCTAGAGGTTATTCAGGATTAGCAGCATCACCGGAGAAGGCAATGGCACCCCACTCCAGTACTCTTGTCTGGAAAATCCCATGGATGGAGGAGCTTGGTAGGCTGCAGTCCATGGGGTCGCTAAGAGTCGGACACGACTGAGCGACTTCACTTTGACTTTTAACTTTCATGCATTGGAGAAGGAAATGGCAACCCACTCCAGTGTTCTTGCCTAGAGAATCCCAGGGACCGGCGGGCCTGGTGGGCTGCCGTCTATGGGGTCGCACAGAGTCGGACACAACTGAAGTGACTTGCAGCAGCAGCAGCATCACAGCACCAATGAAAACAGAAGTGATGACTGAAAACCACAAGGAAGAGGTGGGCATCGCAGATCTTGAAAGGAGCAATGACCTTCAGTCAGGCAACAAGCCAGTCGGGGGTGACCTTGAAAGGGTAAACACTGACTTCACGCTCCTCTCATGTAAACTCTGACTTTTAGGAGTCTCTAGTTAGACTGACCAACGTACCCCAGTTTGCTTAGGGCTTTCTCAGCTTTAGCACTGAAGGTCTTGCCTCCCAAGAAGCCCCAAAGCCCTGGGCAAACCAGATCCGTGGTTTATCCCAGCTCCAGGGCTCTGGGCCCAGCAGGTGCTTCCCTGGGAGCTGGTATCAAGGCAGGTGGCTTGCAGAAACCAGACTCCACCCATCCACCTGCTCCATCATTTACTCCTGAACTCAGTATTTACTGAGCACCTACTGTGTCCCAGGTACTGGTCCAGCCACTGGGGAGTCGGCAGTAAACCAGCAAAAGACTCTACCTCATAGACAGTGAGGGAGACAGATAAGAAACAAGGAAAGAAAGACAAGACACAATTTCAGGCGGTGATAAGTGCCAAGACAAAGAAGAAATTGGAGTCTCCAGGGTGGAGAGTGAAGGCTGTGGCCGCGTGGGCAAGCGCTCCTCCAGGAGGCGCCTGGGGGCACATCCCTGGAGGGGGAGGCCCGGCTCCTTCCGGAACAGGAGCGGCTACAGCCACGTGGACACCCGTTCGTGCTCCTCCACTTGGGTGGCTTCCTTTCAGCTTTTCACTCTCCCCTGCAAGCCTTCTCTTTTCTCCCTCTGCCCCTCTCCCTTCTCCTTAAATTCCAAAGATACAAATGCCTTTGCTTTCTCCTGCTATGGTGAGAATTCCCAGCGAGGGGCCACGTTTGAAGCTGTTACAGTTATTGATAACTTTGGGCCGTGAGAAGACACAGAGGCAGGTGTAGACGGAGGTGGGAGGTTGGGCCTAAAGTCCTGGGAGCTGACGATGGAAGCAGTGGTGATGGGAAGAAAGAAGGGGAAGAATTAAGTGCCCATCTCTGAATGTCACTTTCTAAAATTCCAGCTCTTTCTCCCCAAGATGCTCCCTGTAGCCCCTGGGTTCTGCCCTGTCTGCATGAAATTAGAGTCTGGATCCCAGAAAGCATCTTCAGGAGGCCCCCAGAGCAGGAATGGAGCTGGGCGTCGGGTATGGAGTGCAAGTGCCTGATTCAGGGTCTCCATGCTGAAAACTAAAACAAGTTGCTCACTCATGTCCGACTCTTTGTGACCCCAGGGCATATACAGTCCATGGGATTCTCCAGGCCAGAATACTGGAGTGGGCAGCCTTTCCCTTCTCCAGCAGATCTTCCCAATCCAGGGATTGAACCCAGGTCTCCCGCATTGCAGGTGGATTCTTTACCAGCTGAGCCACCAGGGAAGCAAGGGTCTCCAAGGAGCTGGGTTACTGACCTCCTGGGAAAAGTCCACGTTCTATCATTTCTGTCCTTCTGTTTTGTCCACAGGAATATAGGGAGCCAAGTGGAAGCTTGGAGATTCCCTGAAATTTTGTACTCTTCAAGTTTTAAAATTATTTATAACTTCATTTAAAACGGAAAAAAAGTTTTATCTTACGATTCCTTTTCTTCAGTCAATAACCATGAAGCCAGTGCAGCGTTATTGAACTTCCTCTGCCTCTGGAATTTAAGAGTGTAAAAGGCAGTAATTGATGGCTTTTTCTTAGACCACAGGAAACCACTTGTCACTATCCATTAATAGCTGCTTTTCAAGAATATTTTTCTTGTCTGCATTAGGGAGAAACAAATGACAAAGCAAAACAAAAAAGCCATTTGTTACGTTCGGAGGAGCTGAACTAAAGTTTCCTGGATGGCCGCGTACTTGAACATGACATACATCTGTTATGTTTGCAAGGGGTTTGTTATTTATGTTTGTATTTATGTATCTGTCTTTGGTTTCTTGGTTTTCTCTGCAACCCAGGAACATTGCTGGAGCGCCTGGTCTGAACGTCCCTTTAGGAGTCGTCTTTAGGGCACACGCACGCCCCACTGCTGGCCGGATTGGCAGCGTCTCTCCTCTCTGTCCCTGCCCCTCCGGCTCTCTCTCTGTTTCTTGTGTGTCTCTCTCTCTCTATGTGCATAAATGTGTGCTGTGCTCGGTCGTGCCCAGCTCTTTGCGACCCCATGGACTGTAGCCCTCCAGGCTCCTCTGTCCATGAGGCTTCCCCGTCAAAGAATACTGGAGTGAGTGGGTTGCCATTTCCTTTTCCAGGGGATCTTCCCTACTCAGGGATCAAACCCATGTCTCCTATGTTTCCTGCAATGGCAGGTGGATTCTTTACCCACTGAGCCACCTGGGAAGTCCCTAAAATATAAATACGTATTATATATATGTGTGTGTATCAACATTTAAAAGCAACTTAACATGTGAACTGATGAATGTCCCTTGTTTTTATTTATTTTCCCCAGAGAACACCGTTTACCTGATAAAATAATTGAAAGCAGGGGAAAGCTGCATCTGACAACTCATTCTCAGCTTGCTGATGCAAATCAGGGGCAAGGTGCCAGTTTTGATTTGGAGTTTCCAGTTTCTTGTCAGTCTGTGTCATGGCCTTAAGACCTCTATCTAGAGAGAAACTGGCAAACATTCCCCTGAATATCATTTCTTTAGAGGAAAATCTCTCAGGATATTGAATCTAGTTCCCTGTGCTATACAGTAGGGCCTTATTGTTTATCCATTCTGTATGTAATAGTTTGCATATTCAATATCCTGAGATAAACCGTAATGAAAAGGAAGTATAACTGAGTCACTTTGCTGTGCAGCAGAAATTAGTACAACATTGTAAATCAATTACACATCAATGAGAAATAATTTTTTAAAAAGCAAAAACTTTAAACAAACAAAAGAAAAGAAAATCTCTCACTGCACTTCACAGAGCTTCCTCATTTTCCCAGTGGTAAGTAGCATATGACCTCAGAAGTGAAGTCTATGCATAATGGCTGTTTTCTCAGATGAATTAAGGACCCTACATGCTTCTTGGTTTCCAGAGAAAGGTGGAATCTAATGGATCCTAAGTAAAAGTGTTAGCCGCTCAGTCGTGTCCGACTCTTTATGACCCCATGGACTGTAGCCCACCAGGCTCCTCTGTTCATGGGATTTCCCTGGTAAGAATACTGGAGTGGGTTGCCATTTCCTTCTCCAGGGGATCTTCCTGACCCAGGGGTCAAACCCATGTCTCCTGCCTTGAAGGCGGGTTCTTTACTGTCTGAGCCACCTTCCCCGGTGGTCCAGCAGTTAAGACTGAGTTTCTTCTACAAGGGGCACAGGTTCAAACCTGGTCAAGGAACTAAGATCCCACATGCCACGTGGCAAGGCCAAAAAAAAGGAAGATCCTAGGGGATCCATTTAAACACCAGTGAATTAAACACCACTTGATCCAGGTGTTTTCAGAGTAGTCCTCTCTTGAAGAACTCACCAGAGATCTCATACTTTGGGGGATGCCATCTGAAACTGGTGTCTCCCCTTAATGAGAAGGCAAGCCATGTCAGCCTGCCTGGAAATACCCAGTTAGCACTGAGTCCTGTCCATGGCCAGAAGTGTCGGTGTCTAAGCTTGTGTTTTTTGCTGTGTGGGCCATCAGAACTTCCTGGAGTTCTTGGTAAAAGCACAGACCTGAGCTTCTTCCCCACTGAATAAACCAGAGTCTTTGGGGCCAGGGCCAGGGATCTGCATGTCTAAGAAGCTTTATACTTGAGTATGGGTTCCCAGGTGGCTCAGTGGTAAAGAATCCACCTGCCATTGCAGGAAACATAGGAGACATGGATTCGATCCCTGAGTAGGGAAGATCCCCTGGAGAAGGAAATGGCAACCCACAGCAGTATTCTTGACGGGGAAATCCCATGGACAGAGGAGCCTGGCAAGCTGCAATCCGGGGGTTGCAAAGAGTCAGAGAGGACTGAAGCAACTGAGCACTCACGCACTGTGCTCCTTGGCCTGAGATGCTCTGGTGTGCGCTGGCCGCCTTAAGGCAGAGAATTCGCAGGTCTCATCAACGGAAACCTGAGAAGAGGGGGAGATGGTCCAGGTTTGTCTTCATGCTTCTCCTCCACATCCCAAGTACAAGGTTGGAGGTGAAGAGTATGCATGATGGACAGTCTCAGTGACACTGGATTCCAGTGGTTTGCAGCCCATTTAACACTGTTATCATAGACTTGTTTGTGTGTGTGTGTGCATGCGTGCACATGCGTGAAGGAGTATTTGATAATGTCTCAGTCATGGTTTCACTTGGATTTCTGTCAAGAGTTCAGTTCAGTTCAGTCGCTTAGTCACGTCTGACTCTTTGCAACCCCATGGACTGCAGCACGCCAGGCCTCCCTGTCCATCACCAACTCCCAGAGCTTGCTCAAACTCATGTTCATTGAGTCGGTGATGCCATCCAGCCACCTCATCCTCTGTCGTCCCCTTCTCCTCCCACCTTCAGTCTTTCTCAGCATCAGGGTCTTTTCCAATGAGTCAATTCTTTGCATCATGTGGCCAAAGTATTGGAGCTTCAGTTTCAGCATCAGTCCTTCCAATGAACACCCAGGACTGATCTCCTTTAGAATGGACTGGTTGGATCTCCTTGCAGTCCAAGGGACTTGCAAGAGTCTTCTCCAACAGCACATTTTGAAAGCATCAATTCTTAGGTGCTCAGCTTTCCCTATAGTCGAAATCTCACATCCATACATGACCACTGGAAAAACCATAGCCTTGACTAGATGGACCTTTGTTGGCAAAGTAATATCTCTGCTTTTTAATACGCTGTCTAGGTTGTGATGCTGAATAACTTTTCATATGCTTACTGGTCATGTGGATACCTTATCAAGCGCTGCTTCAAGTCTTATGTTCATCTTTTAAAACCTGATGGTCTTTCCTTACTGACTGGAAGGAGTTTGGGGATATACTCTCGTTTTCAAGTCTTTTGTTGGGCTTATCTATTGCACCCGTCTACTTCGGGCCTGGGGCCTGCCTTTTCACTCTTCCATCGTGAGGTCTTATGAAGTTCTTTAACAGAGTCGCATGTATTCGAAAGCAGTAGGAATCCTCTCCTCACACAGTCTCAGCCTCACTGAATCCTTTTCAGCCCCATCTCTGGTCCAGGGGCTGCTTTTTCCCTCTGTTTCAGGTTGTGTTAAGAGGAAGGAAGGAATGGTAACTCCCTTCCTTTCCATGAAGGTGAACAACAGAGAGTATTTCAGTTTCAATTCCCGTTTCCTCTGAACTATCATCAAGGCTGAGATGACAAAGTAAAAAGGTGGCCCCAAACCCGCCTCTCGTCCACACCGCTGAGCCGTCCGCAGTCAGACCCGCCCGGGAACAGGGGCCCCTCCCCTGCCGTGTTTCAGTCCTGCGGCGACCACTGCTGCTCCTTGTGACAGAGACACCCCAGACCACCCCCAACTCTGTTCCACTGCCCTGAATTTAGAAGGTACAGTCCCTTCTCCTGACCTCAGCCAGCTGGGGTGGTCAGACATTCAGCGCCCAGCACTCTTTGGGGAGGGTCCCTATCAGAGGCCCCACCTTATTCTTCGGGGTCCTGGGGTCTTCCCTGCCAACTGACCTAGAAAGAGGTTCCTCACAACCAGACTGGTCCGCTACGCTGAGCCAATGTAAGGAAAATATTTTAGACCAGAAAGATGGATATGGAGGCCTTTGACCACTTCCCTGAAATGAGATCCCTCTGAACGTCTTTTATTTGTCCCCGTTGTCCTGACGGAGGGCTTCCTGGAGTCACGTGTTAGCCGTCACCAAGGCGGCTGCAGGTTACGCTCAGCCCAGGCACAGAAGACGTGGCACAAAACCAGCTCCTGACGCTCGTGTGTCTGCTTTCCCAAAGCGTTCTTCCTGGCTGCTCGCCCTGAGGGTCACCTGTAAACGGGAGCCCAGAAATATCCTTTTTAGTGGAATATCTTTCTTTAGCGCACTCATGAGGAAATAGGTCTCGGGTCTTTCCACTTTCTTCTTTCTCATTTGTGGGAGTGGGACTGCGATGAAGCAGTTTGGTGTGGAGGATTCATTTCCTAGTGTCCCCGTGGAGAGCTTACCCAGGGCCCCCGGGGCCGGCTGCCTTGGGAAGGCCCTGTGGTCGGGGCTCATGGTTCTGCTCATTCTCTGGGTAATGAAACTGGTGTGTCGGCTGTGACTGCAACGGAAGGACGGTCACTTTGCTGCAGAGAAACAGAGTGGACTTGTCTCTTGTGGACAGCTTGGGCTCCTGGAAGCTGTGAAGCTGTACTTTCCAGTTCATTTCCTTGGATAATTGATGTTTTCTTCCTTTGATGTTAAAAAAAAAAAAAAAAAAAACCACAGAAACCAGCGTTTTAAAGATAGAATCCTTTATTTTGTTTCCACTGTGTGAAGCTGGGATTCCCCCACGGAATACTTCATCACTGACGCTGAGCATCACGAACAGGTCCTAGGAAACATCCCAACCACACGACAGGAATACAGAGAGGGGCTGTTTCGTGGGCCGCTGTTGGCTCTGAATCTCCCTTCCGAGATGATGCGTGGCATGTCAGCAGATTTGGACTTTACGGTTTTGTAAAATCCCCTTAAAATGGATGTCCCTGAAACCCAGGAGACTTTTCCATCTGTCTTCTTTGCAAGATCCATGCTGGGGAGGGGCAAGACAACCCAGACATGTTGGATTCTTAGAGTCGCATTTTGAGTACTGTTTAAGAAAACACAGACTTCTTTTTCTCCCAGTTAATTTTTGCCTCTTCATTTTGAAGGGAAACGTAATCCTTGGGCTTCTGCTTCATCAGAACTGAAGTCATAAAGATGCTGCTTTCTAAGTATCATGTCTGGAAGAGAATCATTGTTCAAGAACACTTTTTAAAAAGAAAATGTTAATAAAAATATTTTAACTAGTGGCAGATGGAGGTACAGTCTGATTTGGGGTTCTGAGTCTGTGGATTTGGAGTGGACTCTAAGATTAACTATGGGGTATAGCTGGGCTAGTTTGAGGGGAAACAAAAATAAAAAAAGAAATAAAGGTCAAGAAAGCCTCTTGATTCTGTCTGGCTGAACAATGGACTCTGGTCCCTTTCTACACTTAAGTCATTAACCTATCAATTTTCAAAAACAAACGGTCCCCCTTGATTCCCAATGGAATATGTCCTTCTAGAATGCACTTTCTTTGTAATCCTTCAAGATATGCCATCACCCTTGGCTTTATAAGAGAGCATGTTTGGAAGACCTTAGTTTGAAGAATTAATTTCTTCACCACTTCTCTTCGAATCCCCGATTTATGAACCTCTTTAACCCAACGCAGATATCTGCTTTTACCCACCTTTATAATGTGAAAATGCTTAGTTTTTTCTTCAACGAATGCCAACATCTAGCCAATTTTGGCCTGTTTTAGTGCGATTATATAACATGTGCAACTGGCATAGCTTGTTTAACCAGACAAGTGAAGGGCTTTTCTTAGACTTGAACATGCACTCTGATGTAAGTTCTAAAATCTGATGATCCTCTCTCCTCCATCCAAAACCCAAGCAATCAGCCAAGCTAAACGATCCTCTTAAGCCAGTGAAGAATCCACATTCTTTTTATTCAGTGAGTGGAAAGTGCAGACTGGGGCATAGGACGAGGCATTGCTTACTGGGTGAATGATAAAGCATGTACCTGAAGTCGCCAGGCTGAATCGTGGCCTCCCAGCTTATAAGCCTCTATTACATTATTTCCAGAGGAATGGGCTGCAGGTCCTGCAATGCTGCCTAGGGGCATGGCGGGGCTTCTCTCATAGCTCAGGTGGTAAAGAATTCACCTGCAATGCAGCAGGTCCTGGTTTGATTCCTGGGTCAGGAAGATCCCCTGGAGAAGGGATAGGCTACCCACTCCAGTAGTCTTGGGCTTCCCTTGTGGCTCAGCTAGTAAAGAATCTGCCTGCAATGCGGGAGACCTGGGTTTGATCCCTGGGTTGGGAAGATCCCCTGGAGAAGGGAAAGGCTACCCACTCCAGTATTCTGGCCTGGAGAATTCCGTGGACTGTATAGTCCGTGGGGTCGCAAAGAGTCGGACACGACTGAGCAGCTTTCACTTTCACTGCCTTCCAGTGGACATGAAAGCAATCCTCTGATTCTGTACCACGAATCCTACTATCTGTAGCCCCCGTGTCTTATGGTTCTAGACGCGGGGTGCCGGGAAGATGTGCAGTCTCTTCTCTGTACTCATCCTGGCAGCTTCCCTCCGTCTCTGGAGCTCGCCTCCAGGAGAGCACTGAGCTTCAGAGCACAGGTTAGCCGTCTTCTCCTCTGAGACTTTTATCCGGCCTCTCTCTGATCTGGGTTAGGCACCTCCCCCAATCCAGAACATGCATATTGTAAATGTCAGTTTATGTCTCTGCCTCCTGTTTTTTGTTTCTTTATATTCTCAGAATTGGATTAGAAGTTTCAAGCCTCATTCAATTTTTTTAAAAATCACTAAAATGATAAGCTTTCTTTACTTTTAGCAGTAATACTAGATGCCAGAAGAAAGGGAACTATATCAAAGTTTTGAGTGAATATAAATTAGAAATCTAATATTCTTTTTTTTTTTTTAGAAATCTAATATTCTATTTGTATTTAGTCAAACAAGTGGAACCAAAATGCCATAAACTTTTTAGCTAAGCAAACATTCATTAAGTTTTCTAAAATGTATATATTATACACTCAGTTTTGTCTGACTCTTTGTGACCCCAAGGACTGCAGCATGCCAGGCTTCCCTGTCCCTCACTGACTGCCTGAGCTTACTCAAACTCATGTCCATTGAGTCAGTGATGCCATCCAACCACCTCATCCTCTGTTGTCCCTTCTCCTCCTGCCTTAAAACTTTCCCAGCATCAGGGTCTTTCCCAGTGAGTCAGTTCTTCTCATTAGGTGGCCAAAGTATTGGAACTTCAGCTTCAGCATCAGTCCTTCCAATGAACACCCAGGACTGATCTCCTTTAGGATGGACTGGTTGGATCTCCTTGCAGTCCAAGGGACTCTCAAGAGTCTTCTCCAACACCACAGTTCAAAAGCATTAAGTCTTTGGTGCTCAGTTTTCTTTGTAGTCCAACTCTCACATCCATACATGACTACTGGATAAACCATAGCTTTGACTAGACAGACCTTTGTCTGCAAAGCAATGTCTCTGATTTTTAATATGATGTCTAGGTTGGCGATAGTTTTTCTTCCAAGGAGCAAGCATCTTTAATTTCATGGCTATAGTCACCATCTGCAGTGATTTTGGAGCCCAAGAAAATAAAGTCTGTCACTGTTTCCATTGTTTCCCCGTCATCTATCTGCATGAAGCGATGGGACCGGATGCCAAGATCTTCAATGGACATGAATGAACCTGGGCAAACTCCAGGAGACAGTGAGGGTAGTGAGGGGCAGGGAGGTCTGGTGTGCTGCAGCCCACGGGGTAGGAAAGAGTCGGACACAGCTTAGCAACTATACACATGCAAAAGCGTTTCTGCTACACTTGATAAAGTCTTGGGAAAGATCTCTGCCTCTTTTTATGCACCGTGATCTTGATGTCTTTAACATCTGACTCAGTGCCTTGTACATACAGTTCCTGCCAAAATTTTGTTGAATGAGTGAATATAAGCATATCAGATGTCTATGCCAGGGACGCCTGGCTCTGATCAAGTTTCACCTGATGGGATTAGACGCTTCCCTGCAGTGGGACACCTGTGATGTTTGTTCATAAACGCTGGCCCAGGTCTGTGCTCCGTGGTACCCTGGACACTGATGTAACACCTTGAGCAGAATCACCTGAGGGTCTGCTTGGGAAATAGGCATAGCTGGGGATCCTAGAGGCTGATCAGTCTGCTCCATCAGACTTGGCACCATCAGGCCATAGTCAGAGTTGCATCTTCACATGTGCTAGCTGTGGGGACTAAGCAGGCCTCTGCTCTCTGGGTCACTGTGTATGTGTGTGTGCATGCACGTGCGTGTGTTAAGTCACTTCTAGACTGTAGCCCGCCAGGTTCCTTTGTCCATGGGGATTCTCCAGGCAAGAATACTGGAGTGGGGTGTCATGCCGTCCTCCAGAGGATCTTCCTGACCCAGGGATCGAACCCATGTCTCTTAATATGTCTCCTGCGTTGGTAGGTGGGTTCCTTACCACTGCTACCACTTGGGAAGCCCTCTCTGGGTCATTGAGAGAATGAATAATCGTATGACTAAGGGGTGTACTCAGGAAGATCCCCTTGAGAAGGGGTAGGCTACCCACTCCAGTGTTCTTGGGTTTCCCTGGTGGTTCAGACGGTAAAGAATCTGCCTGTGGGAGACCTGGGGGAGACCTGGGTTTGATCCCTGGGTTGGGAAGATCCCCTGGAGAAGGGATGGCTACCCGCTCCAGTGTTCTGGCCTGGAGAATCCCATGGATTACAGTCCACGCAGTAGCAAATTTGGGCATGACTGAGAGACTTTTACTTCACTCACAGGATGGGCGCCTTTCAATAGCCAGTCCTGCAAGTCAAAAGGTGGGAATGTATGCTTTATATCCAGTAATAAATGTCAAGGTATCCATGGCCAAAGCAACCTGACTAGCTCAGCGGGTCCCAAATGTTGAGCTCTGTGACGCTAACTCAGAGCCGCAGAGCCATCCCGGCTCGTCACTGGTGCTACGTAGTCACACACACGAAACGGTCTTTCTGTTTAAGGAAGGGGAGAGAGGGGGATTAATTTGTAAAGCTTTTCTTCTAGGTGAAAACTCTCCAAGTTCTCTGAACTGAAGGACAGTTTGTCCTTTGAATCAACAAGGTTCTTATTTCAGCATTTGTCCAGAGGGAAAGCCATTTCTCTGGACATCGATTTAGGTCAATCTAATTTCTGTTGGTTTGAGCCTCAGCCTAATGATTTTTGTTTTTCGTTTGAGATTCCATCATCTATAGCTGAAAGGTAAAGTCTAGACCACAGCCTTGCAAAGTGGAGTCAATGATATTAAGTCACCAGGTTCCCATGGGATTTCTAGGAAACAGAGAAGGGGCTTCAAATTATTTCCCGAGAAAGATGTTTTCTGTTCAAACCATTCACTCAATTTCCCTGCACACTGACTTCCCCGTGTGTTCACGCCCTGTGTTTATTTAGCTCAGATGTCCATTCGTTGAGCAGATGCTTGTCTAGCGTGTACCAAAGTCAGACCTGAATTTAGTAGATTAAATACAAGGCAAATCCATCGTGCGTTCTATTTTGGATCTTAGGGTATCTTTGATGTGAAGATCAGGACTGATTTTCATTGGTCATCTTTCAGCTCAGTCTTACCTGTGGTAATAGATAGGCTAATAGTGTGTGTGTGTGCTCAGTCGCTCAGTCATGTCTGACTCTTTGTGACCCATGGATTGTAGCCCACCAGGCTCCTCTGTCCTTGGGATTCTCCAGGCAAGAACACTAGAACAGGTTACTATTTCCTCCTCCAGGGGATCTCTCTGATGCAGGGACAGAACCTGGGTCTCCTGCACTGGCAGGCAGGTTCTTTACCTCTGAGGCACCTGGGGAGCCCTGACACATCTTTATCTTTTTCCATCAGTGCTTCCATGAGAATACTGCTTGCATTATTATTACTAGTCTGCATTATAGATGCTCATATTATTTTTATTCCAATTAAAAAGTAACTTATGCTTGTTATAGAAGTTGCAATATCCAAAAAGGTAAGAAAAAAGAGAAAGCAAAAACACACTCAGTTCCTCTAAAAGAGCTGCTGTGTGCATTTTGATGTAAATTTTTCTCTTTTCTGTCATTTACAAATCTAGTCTAATGTGTTATTTAAGCCGCTTTATATCTTAACTTTCAGCTCTCAGAGAGCATAAATGTAGAGGGAGGGACAAAGTAAGTGAAGGGTCATCCTCTTAACAGAGGTACAACTAATAGCTGTAAAATAGGTGAGTTACAAGAATGTGATGTAGAGCACATATATTCCATAGCAACTTCATATGGAGTATATTCTACAAATATATCAAATCAGTGTGTTGTATGCCTGAAGCTAATATAATATTTTGGGCCAAATATACTTCCATAAAGAAATGAAGAGAAGGAATTGTGAAAATGGGGAAAAAATTTAAAAAAACACAGCATATGCATTTTCTCTTGTTATTACAAACTCTTAATATTATTTTAGTGGAGACGTATTACTTCCTTACACACATATAGCATTATTTGCTCCGTCTCCTCTTGGTTTAAATCTTCCTACCGTATGACCCAGTAATCCTATTTCTGGGTATGTACACAAAAGAATTCTATGAATTCTGTAGGTTCTTGAGCAGCAAGGTGCGTGGTTAAGAGTGCAGGCTTCAGAACCACGCTGTCGTGGTTCAGGTGCCGACCCTGCCTCTTCCTGTGTGACCTTAGGCAGGTTACTTAACCTCTCTGTTCCTTTAGTCCACATTTGGAGAAGGAAGATGAAAGTACTTACTCGCGATGATAAATAAATGAGTTAATGTACATAGAGAGGTGTACCTCTGGCACACAGTAAGGGCTCTTTTAGTTCTAGATGTTAACCTGTCTACTACCACAGGTTAGACGGGTGAAGGATGACCAAAATGAAGACCAAACACTGGCTTGTCTCAGAGTCGTGAGTTTAATAGTGTATTCCAAAACTTCGTGTCCACTGGGAACCTCAGCATATAGCCTTTCTGAAGTAGAGTCTTTGCAGGTGTAATCAAGTTAGGGTACAGGCATCCTGGATTAAGGTGGACCCTAACCCAAAGACAAGCATCGTTGTAAGAAAGGAGACACAGAGGATAAGGCTGTATGGAGACAGAGGCAGAGACTGGGGTCAGGCTTCTGCAATGCAGGAGCCTGGCGGGCTGCAGTCCATGGAGCTGAAAAAGAGTCAGACACAACTTAGCGACTGAGCAGCAACCACCACCAGCCAGGGACATCGGGGGTGATGGATGCAGAAAAAGGCAGGGACTTTTCCTAGAGACTTCAGAGGGGCTGTGGCCTGTCGATGCCTTGCTTTCAGACATCTGTCCTCTAGAACCATTAAGGAATAAATTTACGTTAATTTAAGGCACCTACAATTTATTAGACGACACCAGGGCACAGGGCACCCTGAAATGCCTCATCAAGTACCAGGGAGGAGGCTCAGTATTTACATGAAATTGGCACGCTGTAGCCAAGCAGTTTGGACATTATTTAAGGCCACTAGGGACTCCCAAACAGAACTGCAGGCAGTCTCACTGGATCTTCCTGAGTGACATGTGACATCAGTGAGCTGACCAGAGCCCCAGATCATGTGTCATGGCCCTGTGAGCCTCTTGATGGATTTTTGCTCTCATCGGCCATTGATAATGTGGCCTCCTTTCCACATCTACTCTGCTGCTAGATTTTAACGATGATTGATTCACGTAGCAAATGGCCTGAAGTAGCCCTCACCGCCTTCTTATTGCAGACGCAATTACCACTAGGCTGAGCTTGCTGCTACAGTGTCTGATAATGGACTCTAATTTGCCAGTGGGGTTTATGGTTCTGTGTTCCCAGACAGGGATCCATTTCTAAACTACAGACTAATTCATAAATATTTTCCTCTCCAGTCATGGGGGAGGGCCGGATCTCATTTCATGTTGAAAGACAGTTCTAGCTGGAGGCCACTGAGGGAGGCTCTGGGCTCAGGCTTGCGATGGAGCTCACTGATCTAAGCTGTTAATTTTGCAGAAAAACCTGCTGAGGCCCAGAGAGGGAATATGACTTCTCCAAGGTCACACAGCGAGCTCTTTGTTCTAACACTGCCTCCCTTGCTCCCGAGTAGGGGAGCAGCAAAGAGAAGGGTGTTCCCAGAAGCCTAGTAGGGGAGCAGCAAAGAGAAGGGTGTTCACAGAAGCCTTTTGGAGTGGAGCACCTTGACCTCTGCTGGTTTGAAATACTAGTAGGAGCTGTTTTCTTTTAAAATAGTATATTTACTGTTTCTATTTTATAATAACGTTACAGAATCTTCCATGGAACTTAGAAAAAGTAGAAAAAATTAGAAAAAATTAAGAACAATTAGTCATAATTCTTTCACAAAGAGAGATACCAGGTTAGCACGTTTTATTCATTCACAGCGTTTCAGTGTAGGGCTACGGGGCTTCCCAGGTGGCTCAGTGGTAAAGAATCTGCCTGCCAATGAAGGAGACTGGGGTTCGATCCCTGGGTGGGGGAGATCCCTTGGAGAAGGAAATGGAAACCCACTCCCGTATTCTTGCCTGGAGAATCCCATGGAGGAGGAGCCTGGAGGCTTGTAGTCAATGGGGTCCCAAAGAGCTGGATACAAGCAAGCAACTGAGCACGAACGCATGCACTGTAGACGCATAAGCGTTTTATTTTGGACAAAACTAAGATCATATATACAGTTTCTCCCCAAATCAATGGAGAGTTTTTTGTTGCATCTTTGAGAAAAATCACAAGTAGGTCTTCGGAGTCACCCAGCACGCTGTGCTTTCTGTAGCTGGACAATGCTTAGGTCTTATCCATCAGTCTGCTATACCATTTCTTTTTTGGAGACATAGGTGCCAGGCCAAGATTTTTCTGATCTCCTTGGTTTTAACTGTTGTGATTTACAGAATCAAAGCAGCTGAATTCAATGTAAGTTCAGAGTTGTTTCCTTCAAGGATTAACTTGTCTTTCTAGGCTTGAGATACTGGACAAGCAACATCTGGCCTCATTTGAACCCAGTGGATGGCTTTTTCATCCATGAAATTTCATATTTCAATGAAAAACCTGTTTTGCTGGATATTGATGTTTATGCGGAAGGGAGCATCCGTAGACCTCACTTCCTCATAACAGAAGCCTACATAGAGCTTTGTGTTCTGTATTTTTCTGCCTGCTGTAGTTGGGTATTTTCTCATGTCATTAAATGCCTTGTCATATCTTCAGAAACATGACTCCGTAATATTAAACAATGCTGATTAAGGAGATATTTAAATATTTTTGCTATTAGACACATTGTTTTCCATTTTTGCAATTATAAATACTTCTGTTGTGTATAACTTGTGCATACAGATTTAAGATTATCTCTGATTATTCCTTTATAATGAATAATTGGAAGTAATATTTGGGATTGAAGACTATGGTAGTTTTAAGAATTTAAACAGTACATATTGCTACATTACATGCCTTATCAGAGTAAAAATGGAAAGGTGTATGTGCTTAAAATCAGAAAATCCATGCTTGAATCTTAAATTGCTACTTATTGTTAATAGCTATATGAGAACAGGCAAATTCTTTTGCTTTGTTTTAAAGTTAAATTTTACTTGGACAATAATTGCTTTAAAATACTAGAATTGGCTTCTGTTATACAAGAGCATCAGTCAACCATGAGCATGCATATGTCCCCTTCGTCTTGAGCCTTCCCCACCCCCACCCTATCCCATCCCTCTAGATTGTCACAGAGCGCCGGGCTGGCTCCCTGTGTTACGTTTCCCACCACTTATCTATTTTACACATGGTAATATATGTATTTGAATGCTGCTCTCTCAATCCATCCTACCCTCTCCTTCCCTCTCTGTGTCCAAAGTCTACTCTCTATATCTGAGTCTCTATTCCTGCCCTGCAAATAGATTCATCACTTAATGTGTGAAATAAGAACAATCACTACCTTATCAGGTTATTAAGAGAATGTAATAAAATTAATATTAAAATACTTAGCACTGTGCCTAACAATCAGCAGATACTCAACAATTTATTGTTGCTTTGAATTGTTGATAAGCCAAGAACCAGAATCTTCTAGGGAAAGACAAAGAACATTTATTTTCCAAACAAGTGCCTCTGGGTGTGGGATGGAGATAATAATCCTTCAGACTGCAAGTATGTAGATAAGTTCAATGGAACACCCAAGACAAAGTTGTTCTCTGTGCTAGAACCATGATGCTGAAAAGCCCAAATATGCCATTTTGATGATGTCAGTCTCTTCCCATGGAGAATATTTTGGTATGTCACAGTGCCATCAGAAAATTTGAGCTTACCTATGCCATGGACAACCACAGACAAGGCCAGCGCCAGACTGCTTGTGTAGGGTTCAAGAGAATAAAGCTTTGGCTACAGACCCTTCTCTAAATTCTCAGGTTCCCAAAGGCTACAAAGGAGATTAGGCTAAATAAACTTGGAGGAAGTGAACTAAAATCAAACCAACAGGGGCTCTGAGCACAAATCCTGGCTCTGACACGCCTTAGCTATTTGACCTTGAACCAGTCACTTAACCTTGACCTTCTTGTGTCTCTTTCCTGCTCTATAAAATGATGTCAAGGCAGCCGACTTGTTCAGTCACCAAGTCATGTCTGACTCTTTGTGACCCCATGGACTGCAGCATGCCCGGCTTCTCTGTCCTCCACTATCTCCTGGAGCTTGCTCAAACTCATGTCCATTGAGTCAGTGATGCCATCCTACCATTTCATCCTCTGTTGCCCCCTTATCTTTCTGCCCTCCATCTTTCCCAGCATCAGGGTCTTTTCCAATGAGTCGGCTCTTCACATCCCGTGGCCAAAGTACTGGAGTTTCAGCTTCAGCATCAGTCCTTCCAACGAGTATTCACGGTTGATTTCCTTTAGGACTGACTGGTTGGATCTCCTTGCTGTCCAAGGGACTCTCAAGAATATTCTCCAGCCTACTTAGCCAGGTGTTTATCAGGCCAGAAGAAAATGAATATGAGATAAAAAAGTAGCCAATAGATTAGTAACCATTCTTACTATTATCATGTAATATTAGACAATCCATACCCTATCTTAGTCTTATCTTCAGTTAGAAAATGGAAAAGATAACAATCATATTCAAGTTGCAATATTACCATAAAGATTATTGACAAATACATGTGGGAGCACTGAGTGATTTGTGCAGCATCACCAAATAGTCTGGAGTGGGAGGTGGAGTGCTCACCCCGAGTGTGGGCAGATGAGGCATGACAACCGGTCTTGAAGGCCCGAGGCCGTGAGCCTGGGGCTCTCCTGGAGCCTCATTGCCATTTGTCTTCATCTTGGTTACACGCCGGCTCGGGCCATTTCTTCCTGAATGCCAAGATGATTCAGATGTTTACCGCAACAAAATCACGCCCGTCAGAGTTTCAGCACATCCCATGGAGCCAGCAAGGGGCCGTCAGTGTCTGCATCCCAACTAGGGCTGCGCTCTTGTTGTCTGTGTCCAAGACAAAGGTGTGATGGTAGCAGCCAGTGAGCCCTGGTCAGGGGAGGGAGCGGGTAGTCCTTAATCTCCAGCACCCAGACGGCCTTCTCCTGGAGTCCTGCTTGTTATGTGTGCAGGTGGGATGGTTGGAAGCGTCAGGGACAGCTGTGTTTTGCACCCAGGGTGCTGTCCACTCACCTACAGTGTCTTCTCTCCCCTGAGCACATTCAGCCACCTTCATCACGCGTGTGTGAAGTTGTGACCGGGGCAGGGGTTGGGGCAGGCAGTGTGTGTGAAGCCAAATGCCTTTAATGACATGACTACGAGCTGTTTAAGGTAAACACAAAAAGTTTACGAAACTAGGATTACGGACAGAAAGATCGGAGCTCTCTCTGTGCTTTTGCCTTCCATTTGGTGTCTGTGTGATCCTCACACCAAACTCAAGTTTGCCCGATTCATTATTTGTCGTAAAGATTAATGAAGCCTTGTGCTTTTCTTCGTGTGACCCACTACTTAGAAAGCATCCAATACAATAAAAGAAGATTTCACCAAAGCTGTTGATTTGAGAGGATGCAAGAGGGGGTACAAAACAATTACATATCACAAGTTTATTTTTTGATGATTTAATTACTTACAGAGAGAGATGTGAGTTGATACAACTGTCGTCCCTGAGAGTCACTCAGCAAATATTTATTGAGAACTTGCTGTGTGGGTATTGAGTGCTGGAGGCTGGAGCCCTCCTGGGACTGGGGAGAGGAGGAGGGCATGGCTGGTAGTAAGAGGTGATGAGGGGATGAAACCAAGGGGATGCGGGAAGGGGCCTGTGTTACGCCCAGGTTTTGGCTTTCGTGATTCCTATGAAGTTAGAGATGATCCTCCTAGCAGTGAGAAATTTAGAAAGACCTGTTTCTAAATTTGGGTCTTTGGAAAGACCCAAAGAAAACTAGAAAGACCAAGGAATCCTTGGTCTTCCCAGGTGGTACTAGTGATCAAGAACCCATCTGCCATTGTAGGAGACATAAGAGATGTGTGTTCGATCCCTGGGTCAAGAAGATCTCCCAGAGGAGAGCATGGCAACCCACTCCAGTATTCTTGGAGAGCCCCATGAACAGAGGAGCCTGGCAGGCTACAGTCCATAAGGTTGCACAAAGTCAGATATGACTGAAGCGATTTAGCACACACTCAGCATACAAAATCCTAAAACTGGGAAAGCTGAGAAGATCGGATGTAGAACGGAGAGAAAGTTGCCACTCACAGTGGCTTCCTGCAAGATCCAGTGCAGTCTGGGAGGCCTGGACCTAGTTCACTTAAGGGGACTGGAACCGAGTGAATGCATGGTTGGAAGTAGCATAACGTGAAGGCAAAGTTGGCATGACTTTGGAGGAAGCACTTCCGTGGAGGGGCCACATGGATTTGGCCAAAAGCTTAGGACCCTGTTGAAATGAGACTTTCTCCAAGAGTGAGCTGTGAATTTGTGAATGAGTCTCAAATCTTTTCAGGAGAGAATGAGAGGACAGTTGGCATTCGGCGGCAGAGACTGGAAGTAGAACCTCGCCCATCCATGTTTTGCCAAGAAGCTCACATTTCTCATGTGGAGCCAGTAGAAATGTCATAGGCTGTGTGCTGTTTGCACACTGAGCCGAGTGTGAATCAGCCACGTTGTGCAACTTTGAGAAAAACCAGGGAGTGTCTGAGGAAGGACGAATAGGATGAAGAGTTTAGCAAGCCAGAAGAGACGCGTTATTTCCAAAGAAGCCGGAACTTTCCAGAATGTTCTGTTGTCCTCTAGTCACTGCACAAGAGCATCACAGTGACTGTGCAGAACCCAAGAAGTGGAGGTGGGAACGAGGATTGAGACAAAGGCTTGTAAGGGAAGAGCCAAGGATCTGAGCTGCTAAACTAAAAGAATAAAGGATTAGAGAGGGACCAAGGTTATGATTTCTGGTATAAGAAATGGCATTAGTCATGATTAAATGGGTCCCACCATTTTTGGAGAAAATAAGAGGAAGGGAGAGTGAAGCTGCAGCACATGATACTAAGGTTAGATTTGTTTGTTTACTTATTTAATCTCTTTTCTTTCTTTTTTTGGCCATGCCATTTGGCAAAGTGATGGGTGATCCTGCCATGCCGGATCTTAGTTCCCCGACCAGGGATCGAACCCAAGGTCCCTGCACTGGGAGCCCAGAGTCTTAACCATTGGACCACCAGAGACGTGTCAAGGTTATATTTAATGGAAGAACTTGCTAAGTGACTTTTCTTAAGTATGCCAGGATTAGTTCTCAGAAGAAAGTAGATTGACTATGAGAATCAGTCTAGCATGTCAATAACAGGTTGTTTAGTACAAATGTTAATTGTGCAGCTACTGTGTAAGGAACTGTGAAATTCCTTCTGCTGAGGACGGTGAGGGGAATGGTCTTTAAAATGAGATAACGCCTCTGGAGTAGAGTCCAGACAGGATTAGCGGGCTTCTTGAGTTTCATTCCCATACTGTGAATTGAATCCTAACATGTTTTTCTGGGTCTCCAAGGTTTTAGACTATTGTGTTTCATGACTTAGGTAATCATTCTTAGTTTTAATCTTGACGGAGTCCCCAGTTTTCGAAAGCCAGGCAACAAGTTATTTCAATCATGGTATTCATTTGGCCTTTGTAAATTTTTTGTTGTTGTTTTATAGGAGCAGAGGGAAAGTGGGTATCTAACCATGTGTGTGTGTGTGCACTCTGTCGTGTCTGACTCTTTGTGACCCCATAGACTGTAGCCCAACAGCTCCTCTGTCCACGGGATTCTCCAGGCAAGAACACTGGAGTGGGTTGCCACACCCACTTCCAGGGATCTTCCAGACCCAGGGATTGAATCTGCATCTCTCTCGTCTCCTGCATTGGCAGGCGGGTTCCTTACCACTAATGCCACCTGGGAAGCCCATGGCCCTGACCAAATGCACGTGTGTTTCTCTGCAGCTGTTCATTAGATGTAGCCTTAGTCCTGATGCAGCTCATGCGCGATGTGATTTTGCCAAATTGTCGCAAGCCAGCTCTGGGGGAGAGGGGGCGCTGTGTCACGTGGGGCCATAGACCTGAGGCAGGTCTGCCCCCAGGTGCCCTGAGTTACAAGTGCTGGAAGCAAAATCTGATGCAAGCAGGAAATATGGTTCCATTTTCTTATTCAGAAGACACACTGAGGTCCATACTTGACAGAGCTGGGGGTGGGGCACTCAGACCAGCAAGAAAACCGGAAAATCGCGCTGTTCTCAGCAGTGAATGAGGAACAGATAGAAGTCAAGCCTGAGATAAATCCAAACGAGGGAGCGTGAATGGGGATGAATCAGATCCATAGAGGCAAATGCAATCGAATGCCGTCTATTACCCTGCAAGGTGCGAGGGCAAAGAGTCGTAACACTAAGGAGGCTGTGGACCAGCAGGGTGGTGCTGGAAGGCGGGGAGGATGAGCCCTGAGACCCGGGGACAGGCCCTCCACGCTGGTGTTGCTTGGGCGTCTGCAACCGGAAGTTACGGCTGTTCACCGCTGACCTGTATGTTGAATACGCATCACCCGGAGCTCTCTTGGGTGCACAGGGAGGTTTCTTCCAGTCTGAATGAGCTTGCTTGTCTGATTGATGAGAGGAAGAGTCAAAGATAAAGGAAACTCACTCTTCCTTGCATAGTCCCAGCGTGTCTTCTGGCGCTTCGAGATTATTCACAGCACTTGAATTAGTCAAAGAAAACTTCTGTTCCTCAAACATCATCTTTTTGAGAGTGTGTGTGTGGGAGGGGATGGGGGAGGAGATGAGTTCTGCGGAATGGGCCACATTTCCCAGAACTCTCTGGTCTCTCCTGACTCCAGGTGCCTATTAGTACATGAAGCACCTGTAGAGGTGGCTGACCCGCATGATGACTGGTTTACTTGACGAGCTCACCGGTGATGTTGTGTTTATTCATGGATGAGAGACGCAACATTAGTGCAGGTTGGCCAAAAGATACTGGCAGAGCTGATGGCCGCCTTTTTGGATTCGTCTGAAAAATACAGAGAAAGGTGTTGGGGAGCAGAGCTCACAAAGCCTGTAGGTGAGCGGACCTCAAAACATTTTGTCTCCCACAAGCACTGTACTCTCGATTGGGTTGTCCTTCCAGAAGACGTAGCTTTTGCTAAGGGACAGGATTTTGCTGAGGGACAACGAGAACAAGAAATAGTTATGACTACCTCTTCTCAAGTTCGTGTGAGTACAGATAGGAGAAAGTATCTCTGATCGTCAGCTAGAATCCATTAGCTGTTCAAATATGTTGGACATGGTCAGGTTTTAGTTTGGCTAGGAAGACAGGCTCATCAAATGTTTTCACGTGGTGGTATCTCTAACTGAAAAAGAAAGCCACTACTAAATAAACAAAAAGCTCTAGAAGGAGACCACAAAGCACTTAACTAGCATTTTTGTTTTTCAAATTGCATGTTATAGCCATAGTGAAACAACCACTTTATTAAACCTTAAAGAGTTTAATTGACACTTTGGAATCAAACATTACTCTATCAGTTACCCAGGGATGTGCCCCCCTTGAATAAGTTTGGTTTGGCTGAAAAAAGATAGTGAAAAAAACTCATTGGAAAAAAAACCCTGATGCTGGGAAAGATTGAAGGCAGAAGGAGAAGAGGGTAGTAGAGGATGGGATGGTTAGACAGCATCACCGATTCAATGGACATTAATTTGAGCAAGGTGAACGATGGGGAAGGAGACAGTGGAAGACAGGGAAGCCTGGCATGTTGTAATCTATGGGGTTGCAAAGAGTTGGACATGACTTAGCGACTGAACACCAACATCTGAAGAAACTTTCCAAACTTATTTTGGTGGCCTTTCTTGCCTGTCAATTAATTTTTGGTTTCTGAACCATTGTCTTTACAGAGATTCATCAACAGCCTGAGGCAAGAAAATGGTGTTGGAATTAAGAGAGCAGGAGGGGAAGAAGAAAGGGAGAAGAAAAATGGAAAGGGAAGGAAGGAGGGGAGAGAGTGAAGGACAGGGGTTGGTAACAGCGGGCGTGAGTTGGAGGGATAGAAAAAATGCCAAGGAAGGGGCTTCGGTGGGGCCCCAGGGGATAAGAATCTGAGCTGCAAAGAAAAGGATGCTGGTTTGATGCCTGGGGAGGGGGGGTGACTAAGCCCGCACCACAGCTACAGAGCCCAGGGGCCACAGCTGGAGTTCGTGCACTGCAACGCAAGATCCCGCATGACACAGTGAGGGTCCTGCGTGCTGCAACTAAGACCAGACACAGCCAAATAATAAATTAATTAACTTTTTTAAAAAAGTCAGTGCTTTTAAAAACTAAGTAAATAAAGAATACTGAGGCAGGACAGGAGAGGAAGGCTGAGCTGGGAAATGTCTCTGAGCCTGCAGGGGCGGGGTAGTTTCATCAAAACCCACTCTGATGAGTAGCCCAGGGGCTCTTTGTTAGAAACAGCAACACAGGCGGCCTCTGCTTTTGTGAACAGAGGTCAGACCTCCTTCCCCAGCACCACTGGGCACGGCCCCTCTGCAGCTGAGGCTACTGCTGCCCCACGCAAACCCCTTTGGTTCTGTTGCCATTTTCTCGCACAGTGGCCCCCGTATGGTTTCACTGCTGACATGCAGCGTGGATGTGAGGATCCTGGACTTGCAGAGCGTGACGAGCCTGGGAGCCTACACCCCCTGCCCCAGCCCCCCAGGGCAGCCTTGCTGGTGACTGATGGGTACAGCTACATCAGCACTCCAGCTCTGTCGTCCCTGAACTTGGAGGTGTGGTTGTGGCGTCTCTACAGCTCCCCCTGCAAAAATGAGCCAAATTCACCCTCTGTGGGATGACTTCCTCACCTTTCCTCTGCTGTGTGTCTCTACTGGGTGTCCTAAATACACTTCCTGATGAACATTATGAAACTTCATCTTGGGGGTCTGCTTCTGGGATCTTGACCTAAGATAGCACCCAATACCGAAGAGTCTGCGTGCGTGCGTGCTCAGTTGCTAAACCATGTCCGACAGTGTGTGACCCCATGGACTGTAGCCCGCCAGGCTCCTCTGTCCGTGGGATTCTCCAGGCAAGAATCCTGGAGTGGGTTGCCATGCCCTCCTCCAGGGGATCTTCCTGACCCACAGATCAAACCCGAGTCTCCTGAGTCTCCTGCGTCTCCTGCCTTGCAGGCAGATTCTTTACTGCTGAGCCACCGGGGCAGCCCACCTAAAGTTCCAGATTATTCCAAAGACCGCTGAGGAGCTCTCTCTCTCTGTTTGACCCTCAGGGACGACTGAGCAGTACAGAGGATCTGCTCTCCGTGTGCTCCTACGCTTGCAGTTAAAGAGAAGTCCGCTCAGGCACCGTCTCCCCTGCCCACGCTCGTCTCTCCAAGCACTTGGCTTCTTCTGGAACACGTGAGCATCTGTCCTGACACATATGAACCCCGTCCTTGGAGGCTCCGCTCTCACGGCCCCCGTCCCCGCTCCAGGCTCTGTCGTGGTCTGAGGCTCCATCCGGAAGCCTGTCGGGAGTTTGTCTCCAGAGCTGGGAGTTGTTGCTGGGTGTGTTAGGGAGTTGGTTCCATCTCAACAAGCGCCTCTTCGGCCCCCGTCTGACGGGGTCATCATTACCGGGGTGGGTCGAGAGTCACCGGAGCAAGAGGCAGACAGCTTCTCTCACAGCCTTGTGGTTTTAACAGACATTTGTCACCCCACCCAGGACGGGTGTTACGGCTGGAGTCCCGGGAGTGTACTAAATACCACCTGGGTCGTTGGGATTTTGTGGGAGGCAGTCAAGGCTCTATTTTCTGGTTCCTGGTGATCCTATAATTGCTCTATGAAGTCACTGAGGCTCACCATACTCAGTGAGTCAGTTCTTAGGACTCTAATTGAGGGGGAGGCTTTTTTTTTTTCCCCCTTGTTCTCAAATACTATGAAAAAAAAATGTGTCTGAGTCTCCACATTTCTTCTCCCATTTATATAGAGAGAGGACAGGAAATAACTCCCCCTTTCGAAGCCAAAAAATGGAAAGTGGTGATGACTACTTATCCTTAGTAGGATTGCTCCCTGTGAATCCAGGCTGGAAAAGTTCTCTGCTGACTGGCCCATGGAGCAGACACAGCAGAAATCCCAATGTTTCTCTGATGGATCCCACCAGGAGGCCAATCTCAGAGCCTGTGGCAAAGTCCTCTTTGAAAAACCCTGTAGTGAATATTCGTTGAGCCCCTACTGTGTGCCCAGTCATGTAAAGATAGGTGCTGGGGGGGTGGGGGTAAGTTAGCATGACTTTTTGCCATTAGGGAATTATATATATTGCAAAAATATTATGTTATACTATAAAAATACGTTAATTTTGATATTTTTGATTGAGAGATTTTATTGCAAATAATAGTGATGTGAGAAATCTCCCTCAGATGAAAACTTGAGAGATTTTAAATTGCTGCATACAAGAGGCACTTGCCAGGTGGCGCTAGTGGTAAAGAGCCCACCTGCCCGTGCAGGAGATGTGGAGATGTGGGTTCAAGCCCTGTGTCGGGAAGAACCCCTGGAGGAGGGCCTGGCAACACACTCCAGAATTTTACCTGGAGAATCCCATGGACAGAGGAGCCTGGTGGGCTGCGGTCCATAGAGATGCAAACAGACAGAGGCAGCCAAAGTGACGTAATGTCCACGTGCACACACATGCACGTGAAGCAGGCTGTCCGATTATGCTGGAGACCCTCAAGTCAGTGGTCAGCTGCTTCCTTCTCGTCCTTATTGCAGAAAATTTGCAGAATCATGATTTTATGGAAGCTATTGCTAATTGTGTCTTTTCAATACCTCTTAGTTCTTGACAGTTTCTTGTAGGAAAGTCAGCCTTAAAAATATTCACATTTACCTATTTTGGTAATAAATTAATGAAAGGAAACATTCCTGACAGGGACTATAACCTGGAACATGGGACAATTACATTTTTTCCTAGGGGTAATGTTTATTAAACGGTTACTATGGCAGGAACCATTAGGCTTGTGAGTAAATCTAACTGCAAAAAGAAAAATTAAGCCCCGCTCCTGAAAGGTGACTTCCTGTATCTTTACCTGAACATTGAGATGGAAATGTTATTTGAGTCAGAGATGGGAGATTTGAATGGCAAGGGAGAGCCTGTCCAAAGAAGATGGCCAGGTAACAGTTCACAACTCACACACCTCTCACTCACATTATATAACACGTTAGGTGTTTTGGGAGGTAACTAAGGAGATCTGGGGAGAAGATTTTTATAAAATTTGCTTATTTGGCTGCTCTGGGCCTTGGCTGCGGCTCGTGGGATCTTTCCTTGCAGCGCTTGGACGCTCTAATTGTGACTCACAGGCTCAGTGGTTGTGGCATTCTGGCTTATTTACTCCATGGCATGTGGGATCCTCACGTAGCAGGGACCGAATCTGTGTTCCCAGCATTGCAAGGCAGATTCTTAACCACGGGACCCCGATCGAAGATCCCTTGCAAATTTTCTTTTAATCTGAAACTATGTCAAGATAAATATAGTAAGAATAACTTTTACATCATAACCCAGTGAATGCACACTTACATACATGTCCACATATTATTCACACAAATGCCCGCCATATGCCATTCTAGGCAACAGATGTACAGCAGTGACCAAAGCAGAAAAAAATGTCTTCTCACAAAGCCCACGTGTTTATCTATTCATGTACATATACATCCATCCACCTGTGCTACTCTATGTATGTTTCAAACATGTATATGTATGTGTCTACATGCACATCCATAAAAGTGGAAACACAAGTTTTATTTGAATTACACTTAAACTCTCAATGGTGCATCACGACTTAAAAATTCTACCTTATTTTTAAAATGAAGCCAGTGAAGTAAAGAATAAACTGATTTTGTGAACCACTAAGCGACTGATAGTAATCTTCAGTTAACAAAGCAAAATTCTAAATTAGGGGGGAAAAAAGCAGTAGCCCAAAGGCTCCCCACTGAAATTTTTATCGCCCACATACCATAACAAAAATTTGTGAATCCAGTCTAAACCTCTCTTCTGATCTCCATGTCTTCATTTCCAATTGAAAACTCGTCATAGCTGCAGCCATTTCAGATTTTCTCAGTCCCAAATTAAACTCTTGATCTTTCCCTTAAGAGCATTCTTCCTCCAGCGTTTCCCATTTCAGGAAACAGCACCTCAACCCACCCGTTGCTCAGCTTAGAAAGACTGGAGTCATTCTTGACACCTCCCTTCCCTTCACTCCCTACAGGGATCAGCCACCAAACTCCCTTGATTCTCTACACTAAATATATCTCAAATTCATTTTTCTTTTTGTCTGACACTGTTTTAGCCTAAATCCACCAACATCTTTAACATGAATTATTGTAATGGTTTCCCACTTGGTCTCCTTGCATCCCCAAATTTCCCACTTAAATCTTCCATGCAACAACCAAAGCCAACTTTTAAAGCAAAAGGTAATCATGTCATAACCTTTATGATCTCCCCAGTGCTTGTGGGAGAGACTAACACATCTTCGTGTGTGTGTGTGTGCTCAGTTGCTCGGTCGTGTTCGATGTGTTGTGATGCCGTGGACTGCGTAGCCCACCAGGCTGCTGTGTCCACGGAATTTTCCAGGCAAGAATCCTGGAGTGGGTTGGCATTTCCTCCTCCAGCGGTTCTTCCTGATTTAGGGACTGAGCCCGCATCTCCTGCGTTGGAAGGAGGATTTTTCTTTTTCTCTTTTTTTACCACTGTGCCATCTTTAACAATATACTAATTCAGATTGTATTTGACCATGAAGGACAGAGAACCTCAAACAACAGTGGGTTAACAGGATAGAAATGGCTTGTCTGTCATGTGAGAGAAGTGAGTGTAGGTAGATCGGGGTTGACTTCATATATAACAGGGTATCTAAGACACCCCTCTATCTTATTCAGGCACATGGCTTTCACTCCTGGTCAAGCTGGCCACCTAACCTCCAGGCATCATACCTACCTTCCGTGTAACTGGAAGGAGGCCGTGATGTAGAAAAATTCACTCTCTCTCATAAGAGCCCATTCAGCTTACCTTGTTACCTACACGTTTATCACACGACCACACAGCTGTGAAAGAAGTAGGGTATAGCCTTTTCTCTGTGTGGACAACGTACAGGTAACAAGTGGGTGTTAATAACTGAGTGCTCACAATAAAGGTTTTGAAAATAAGTCTTGAGGTACATGAGCAGTCTCCGCCAATATGGTCTTTAAGGTCCTACAAGCTTCGGCCCTGCCATTGTCTCTTTGCTCAAAAGCTCCACCCACACTGGGCTTCTTCCTTCAGTGAGCAAGCATCCTCTTATCTGGATGCTTTCCCGAAATACTTTCCTGCCTGCTTTCTTGGAAAGAACTTCTTTGACCTAAGAAACAAGGCAATAATTAGTCTCAACTCCTTAAACATTCCATATATAACCTTACTTCAGCTATGTATTTCTTTATGCAAGCACTTCAGTTCAGTTCAGTTCAGTTGCTCAGTCGTGTCTGACTCTTTGTGACCCCATGGACGGCAGCACTCCAGGCCTTCCTGTCCATCACCATCTCCCAGAGTTTACTCAAACTCATGTGCATTGAGTCGGTGATGCCATCCAACCATCTCATCCTCTGTTTTCCCCTTATTCTCCCACCTTCAATTTCTCCCAGCATCAGGGTCTTTTCAAATGAGTCGGTTCTTCGAATCAGGTGGCCAAAGTATTGGAGTTTCAGCTTCAGTATCAGTCCTTCCAATGAACACCCAGGACTGATTTCTTTTAGGATGGACTGGTTGGATCTCCTTGCTGTCCAAGGGACTCATAAGAGTCCTCTCCAGCACCACAGTTCAAAAGCATCAAGCATTTGATTAATTTCAAATACTCCAGCATGAGTAGTGAGGTATGTGTGTGTGTAAAACAGGTTAAACCTAATCCGTATCTACCATGTAGAGATGGACAGCAATCTTGTAAGCATGCTTGCTAAGGCACTTCAGTCATTTCTGACTCTTTGCGACCTTATGGGCTGTAGCCCGCCAGGCTCCCCTCTCCAAGGGATTCTCAAAGCAAGACGGCTGGAGTGGATTGCCACGCCCTCCTCCAGCGGATCTTCCCAACCCAGGGATCGAACCTGTGTCATTTTATGTCTCCTGCATTGGCAGATGGCTTCATTACCACCAGTGCCACCCGGGAAGCCTATAAAGTAAGCAGATAAACTAACCGATGTCAACAGCACAGAGTTCCTTACTGCGCAAGGAACGATTGTAGTGATGAAACTTACACACTTAAGATGCATGACTGGTGGTAAACTAACCCATGTCAATGGCACAGAGTTGCCTTACCGCACAAGGAACGATCGTAGTGATGAAACTTACACACTTAAGATGCGTGACTGGTGGGGAGGAAGGAAGCAGAACCGTTACCCTTCTATGAGCAGGATTTTATTCCTTTATTTGGCTGCTCCCTGTGGCATGCAGAATCATAGCTCCCTGACCAGGGATCAAACCCAAGCCCTCTGCAGTGGACACGTGGAGTCCTAACCACTGGACTGCCAGGGAAGTTCCCGAGTAGAATTTTAAAAATCGGTGAAACCATTCGTCTATTCCATTGGTCCTTATGGTTCAGAGCCCAACCAGGGTATGGTATAGAGTAGACATTCACTGAGGAAATAAGCAAATTCACTTAGCATTCACTGTCAGCTAGCTGATACTTAGAATAAAACTAAAAACTCAAATGTTAAATAAAAATCAATACCTTATTGCTTGCTGTATGTTTCAAACACTTTGCTGTTAAGTAGAGTGAAGTGAGGGCTTCCCTAGTGGCTCAGACAGTAAAAGAATCTGCCTGCAGTGCAGGAGACAAGGATTTGATCCTTGGGTTAGGAAGAGTCCCCAGGAGAAGAGAATGGCTACCCACTTCAGCATTCTTGCCTGGAGAATTCCATGGACTGAGGAGCCTGGTGGGCTACAGCCCTTGGGGTCATAAAATGTCAGACAGGACTGAGCTACTAACACAACAACAACAGAGTGAGCTGAGCATCTGTAGTTTGTTTCAGATTATTAACACCTTTATTAACATGTAACTCACAACATATAATTATTCCATTTAAAGTATATAATTCAGTGGATTAGCATATACAGAGTTGTGTGACCATCACCACATAGTAATTTAGAGCCGTTTAATCCCCAAATGAAATCTCACACAGTTTAATGGTCACCTCACCATCCTCCTAGTAATTTACATGAGCTGCTATGGCTTTGCTGGTTCTGTATACTTCATGCAAATATCTGACTTCTTCCACTGAGCATGTTTTCAAAGTTTATTCACATCGTAGCTTGTATCAGCATTGTATTGCAAATACCATTCCATTATTTGGAAATACCACATTTTGTTTATCCATTCATCAGTTGATGGACATTTGTTTTCATGGTTTGGTTATTGTTAAGTGTTGCTGTAAGAACATTTGTATACAGTTCTTGTGTGGATATATGTTTTTATTTCTCGTGTATATTGGATTAATTTCCTATAGTGGCTGTAGCCAGAGAAGGCAGTGGCACCCCACTCCAGTACTCTTGCCTGGAAAATCCCGTGGATGGAGGAGCCTGGTGGGCTGCGGTCCATGGGGTCGCTAAGAGTCGGACACGACTGAGCGACTTCACTTTCATTTTTCACTTTCATGCTTTGGAGGAGGAAATGGCAGCCCACTCCAGTGTTCTTGCCTGGAGAATCCCAGGGATGGGGGACCCTGGTGGGTTGCCGTCTCTGGGGTCGCACAGAGTCGGACATGACTGAAGTGACTTAGCAGCAGCAGCAGCAGTGGCTGTAGCAAATTACCACATATTTAGTGTCTTAAAACAACATGGATATATTATCTTATATCTCTGGCAGTTTTAATTCTAAATCCATTTCACTGGCTAAAGCTAAGGTGCTGGCAGGGCTGTCAGCCCTCTGAAGACTCCAGGGGGACCTTTCCAGCGTCCAGAGGTCACCTGCATCCTTGGCTCCTGCCAGCCCTGGCATCCCTCCCACTTCTCTTTCATCATCCTGTCTCCTTTTTGTCCTCTTCTGTTGTGACCTCTCTGATTTTCTCGGCTTTCATTGTCACGTGGCTTTCTTTGACTCGGACCATCCTGCCGAGGTCTTGCGAGGACCCTCATGATTACACTGGAGGCACAGATAATCTAGGATAGTCTCCTCATCTCCAGACACGGAGTTATCCTGGGTGCAAATTCATCACTGTCGATCTTTCGTTGTTACCGCTGTCTGTTCGTTTAGTGACACTCCTTAACTAAGTCTGAGAGGTATGTGTTCCCTGTACTGTGAAGACACCATTGCCTAGCAATCAGCTAATGATTGATCAGAGATTTCCTTCTATGCTTTCAGCCAATAATATTTCCACCCTTTGCTTAAGGGCTCTGTGTGTTGGGAAGGCTTTCAGTGCTTGGGTAGCTTACAACTCTGTCTTACCTTCACTTACTCTTGTACAGGACCTAAAGTTCAGCCTAGGATGAGAGACTGGGGTCCTCTCAGATGTTTTTAGAAATACACACAGTCCCGGATATGTGCATGGCCTTCTTAATCCCTAAATATTTGGGACTGGTATGGGTGACATTCTTTTTAAAAGAACTTTTGTTGACTCATCATGATAATATAAACACTTGGTGATTTGACATTTTCCAAATAGTGTCTTTTCCCCAAAACACTTATTTCTGTTCAAAGCCTTTGGGATGAACCCAGGAGTGAAGAAGATAAATCCAGCTGTCCTGCTCTTGAACCTGGGCGGTTCAAGGTATACTCACTCTGGGAGTTGTATACTCACTCTGGGAGTTAAGTGTGTTCCGTTCTGACCACAAGCACCCCCTTCTTGAAGTGGATCAAGGGGCCTCAAAGGTGACTTGTGACTGCTCTTGAACCAGAGGTGGTTATTGATGAATCAGCTGTAGCAACATGTCTTTCCTGCAGAGAGCTGAGTCAGAGCAAACCGAAGGCAAATATTCTGACAGCTTTTGAAGAAGAATCTACACGTTGTTCCCTCCAGCGTGGCACAAACCCAGAGAACTGAACAGCATCTGAGTTTTTGTCAGTTGTGTCTGATGTTTTTCTTTCTTTAAAAAAAAAAAAAAAGACTCAAAAGTTTCCACTTGAGTTTCAATCAATATGCTGCAGATGGGCCAAGTCATCCTGGCAGAGGGAAGAGCTGAGATTGTGTTCCTGCGGGTGGTGCCAGGAGGCAGGGTGCTCCAAGAGAGGGCAGGGGTGAACGCTGAAGCTTCAGAGACCTGGAGGCAGCAGTGAGACCCACGCACGTGGCCAGACCTGGGGCTGTGGGCCGCTCCCGGGTGAATTTCGGCGGGCACTTGGCTCCTCCCCTCGCAACATCACTTTGTGACTTGAGGACTGACTAGCTCATCACCTCCTTTCTCCAGCCCCTGAAAGTGAGAGATGGTGTGGTGAAGGGTAGTATACCTTTTCTGCAGAAATGTGTGCTTGCATAGCTGAATAGCCCTTTAGTAAATTAAAACATAGTCCTTCACGGACATAACATTGTCTACATTTGGTCTTCTCCTCCCTGAGCAATCTTCAGTTGGCAGTGGTCCTGACATACTCAGTTCCAGCGTCTCTGCTCTCGGCTCCCTTGACAAGGAGTGAATGATTATTTAATGGGGAATTTAAGAAAGTGCTCTCTTCTTGGAGATATTTATACATATTCCCAAATATTACATATATAATATTAATATCAAAGACTTTCTCAAGCAGTAGCCCCACAGCCTTGGGGCTGACAGCTAGGGACTGGTGACTAGATCATGCACGGTACTCCCTCACCCAAGAACAGCAGCCTTCGTCCAGAGCTCCCCTCGTGGTTACAGGCTCCAGTTGGGTTCCAGAGTTCTGAAACTGTGGACTCCAAATGGTTTCACCAGTTTGATGGCTGCTTTGTTGGAGGGAGCAACTCCAAGATCTTCCCACTCTACATTTTGCATGAAGTCCCTTGTATGGATGTATTGTGAAATTCATGTAAATGTTATCTATCTAAATCTCCATTTCTTACTTTTTCATCAACTGTTTTTTAAAAATTGTAGTGAAATACACATGGCACAGTATTTACCATCTTAACCACTTGTAAGCATATAGTTCAAAGGCGTTAAGTATATCCACACTGTCCAACTAACATCACCTCCATCCACTCGCAGAACTCTTTTCATCTTGCAAAATACTGAAACTCTGTACCCACTGAGGAAAGACTCCCCTTTCCACCCTCCCCACAGACCCTGGTGACAGCCATCCAACTATTTGTCTCTGTGAATCTGACCACTCTAAATTCTTCATTAAGTGGACCTACTGTTTATCCTTTTATGACTGACTCATTTCACTTAGTACAATAGCCTCCAGGTACACCCATGCGTCAGAATTTCCCTCTTTTTGAAGACTGAATAATATTTCATTGAACAAAATACACCACAAATTGCTTATCCATCCATCCATCCAGCCACTGATGGACATTTTGGTTGCTTCTGGCTATTGTGGTTCATGCTGCTGCGAACAGGGGTGTATAAATATCTGTTTAAAGTCCCCGTTTTCAATTCTTTTGAATGTGTATACGGAAGTAGAGTTCCCAGATCATACGGTGATTCTAGATTTAATTTTGGAGTAACCATCGTCCTGTTTCCCAGAGCCGCTGTATCATTTTATATCACTGCCGGCTGCCGGAAACTGCAGCTTCTTCACGGCCTCACGAATGCTTGATGTTTTCAGGTTTTGCTTATTAAACAGCAGCCATGGCAATAGGTCTGATGTTTTCCAGAGCCTTTCATGTTTCTTCCTGCTGCTACGTTCTATTCCACTAATGAGGCTACACGTTATTTCATATTCTCTCCCAGGGTGGACAGCGCCTCCCTGTCTAAATAAAGCTATAGTAGCGTATTTGCTCATGTCCATTTGTGAATCTGTGTAAAATCAGTCTGGGCATATATACCCAGGGATGGAATTGCTGCATCTCAATGTATTAGAATTTGTGTACTTTTTATTTGACTAAGCAGTCTTAAGTAAAGCCAGATTGCTCTCTGGAATGGCTACACAGGTTTACATTACATTCCTACCAACAATGTATGAGGGTTCTGTAGTCCAAAAATCTTTTATCAAAATTGGCATTGTGAGAACTGCCCTGGCAGTCCAGTGGCTAAGACTTCACCTTCCAACACAGGGGCACAGGTTTGAGCCCTGGTTGGAGAACTAGGATCCAACATGCCACAAGGTCAAAAAAATTAGAAAAAGAAAGCATTATATATACTTCCTATTTTATGCAGTCTTATATGCCTGACTTAATTAATATTTTTCTAACTTCAAATTATTTTGAGCATTTCTTCCTATGATTATTAACTTTTTGAGCTTTCTGTGTTAAAACTTCCTTGCTGATATCTTTTGCTCATTTTGAGTTTTTTGTTGGTGTAGCTTTTCTTGTTGGTTTTTTGAGGAGGTTTGTTTGTTTTTTTGACTGGCAGATTTCCTTTCATATTCTGGAAATTAGGCAGTGTTTTTGAAAGACATTGTTTGTTCTTGGATTCTATCATGTATTTATTAATTTGTCCAATGTGTGTTCATCAGACAGAAGCTCTTAATTTTGATATACTCTAATTTTTTTAAACCTATACATTATTTTATTCAAACTGGTCCTTCACTGGCCTTAGTTCACAAATCTATTTCTTCTACCTTTTACTCAATGAACTTCAGCATTTTACCTTCCTTGTTTAAGCTTTCATCTGCCTTGCTATATAGTGTTATTGGGAAGATTGTTTTTTCTCCATGTAATGAGATGAATTTTTCCACATATTTTCTTCACACAATTTTCTGTACCTTATGTTGAATGTACCTTATGTTGAATGTACCTTATGTGCTGGACATGGAACAACAGACTGGTTCCAAATAGGAAAAGGAGTACGTCAAGGCTGTATATTGTCACCCTGCTTATTTAACTTCTATGCAGAGTACATCATGAGAAACGCTGGGCTGGAAGAAGCACAAGCTGGAATCAAGATTGCTGGGAGAAATATCAATAACCTCAGATATGCAGATGACACCACCCTTATGGCAGAAAGTGAAGAGGAACTAAAAAGCCTCTTGATGAAAGTAAAAGAGGAGAGTGAAAAAGTTGGCTTAAAGCTCAACATTCAGAAAACCAAGATCATGGCATCCAGTCCCATCACTTCATGGCAAATAGATGGGGAAACAGTGGAAACAGTGTCAGACTTTATTTTTGGGGGCTCCAAAATCACTGCAGATGGTGACTGCAGCCATGAAATTAAAAGACACTTACTCATTGGAAGGAAAGTTATGACCAACCTAGATAGCATTTTGAAAAGCAGAGACATTACTTTGCCAACAAAGGTCCATCTAGTCAAGGCTATGGTTTTTCCAGTGGTCATGTATGGATGTGAGAGTTGGACTGTGAAGAAAGCTCAGCGCCAAAGAATTGATGCTTTTGAACTGTGGCGTTGGAGAAGACTCTTGAGAGTCCCTTGGACTGCAAGGAGATCCAACCAGTCCATTCTGAAGGCCATCAGCCCTGGGATTTCTTTGGAAGGAATGATGCTAAAGCTGAAACTCCAGTACTTTGGCCACCTCATGTGAAGAGTTGACTCATTGGAAAAGACTCTGATGCTGGGAGGGATTGCGGGCAGGAGGAGAAGGGGATGACAGAGGATGAGATGGCTGGATGGCATCACTGACTCGATGGACGTGAGTTTGAGTGAACTCCGGGAGTTGGTGATGGACAGGGAGGCCTGGCGTGCTGCAATTCATGGGGTCGCAAAGAGTTGGACACGACTGAGCGACTGAACTGAACTGACCTTATGTACCTTATGCTGAATTAAGTTGTCCTTTCTTCATCAACTTTGTTGTCCTCCTCATCAAATATTTTGTTCCTGGATATAGACAAGTCTGTTCCTGACCCACCTGGTATTTTTTAATCATAATGATTTTTATATACTATGATATAAAATTTCTAATATTTAATCATTTTGACCTACAAAAATGGTAATTTCTTATAGTTGCACCTAACAGTATGTTTTAATTTGAATGCAGAAAGTTCTGCAAGTTCTCCCTCTTCTTTTTTTATGTAAACTTGATTTGTCTCTTTATACACATTGGTTCTACTTTATAAATTCCAGATAAGTTTAATGAATTTCTTGTAAGTATCTGACAACTATTTTGATTGAATGTCATTGAATTTTAGATCAATGTAGGGAAAATCAATACTTTTATATCAAGCCAGCTCATTTAATAGCATGGCATGTCTTCAGTTATTCAAATAAATTTTTTATGTTCTTCATCAAAGTTTTAATTTTTTCTCTGTAGAAATCTCATGCATTCTTGATTTAGTTAATTCGTAGGTCCTTTATAATATTTTTTATTTTGAAAAATATCATTTTTAATTTTATTTTGAGTCCATCTCTACCAGAATGGAGAAATACTATTGATTTTTCTAGATCGATCTTCTATCCAGATAACTGCTGAACTCTCTTTTTACTTTTAATCTTTTTCTATTAGAAGTTTGTTGATTCAATTTATCTTTCTAGATAGATGGTAATATTATCTGTAAACAAAGCCACTTTTAATCTCTTTCTTTACAATCTTTAAAGCCATTTCCTTTCCTTCCCCAATAAAATTAACCAATACTATACTGAAATACTGGTGGCAATTGCGAATGCATATTTGTTCTTGGTCTTAAAGGGAAATTTTAGTTTCTCCATGCTTGAAACCTTTAACATTTGGAATTCTCTTTATATATTTTACCCCTCAAAATGACTTCAGAACACTACACCAGCTGCTTGGATCAGATCTCGTGTCTTTGGGCTTTAAAAATCATAGGCAGCTGTTATCTCAGCCATTAGTGGGGAGAAATGCAATTGGTTTTTGCACTATATATCCTCCTGGTCCCTGTACTAGTCAAAGCTGCAACTCTCTGTTTATATAGAAAATAACCCAAATCATTCTTTCTCTAGCCTTTAACACCCCAAATATGACAAATATCAATAAAGTCCTTACTGGTATAAATGATTGAATAAATCAATAAATGGAGGAGAATAGACCCATCTCTGACACAGAGTAATTCCTAGTAATTTGAGCAGATGCTCTGTCCTCTGGGAAGTGGAGTAGAACTCTCTACTCTTCTAGCGTGGGCTGCAGATAGAAATTTCCTCCCAAAGAGCACAGGGTGGACAGGGAAACAGAGTCACTTTACAATGGAGAAACCCAACGGACACAACCTCATTCAGGTGGTCAGGATCGACATTAGTGGTGATGCTATGTTGATAGTGGGTACCCTTTGTAGGAAGGGCTTCCCAGGTGGCTTAGTGGTAAAGAATCCACCTGCCAACGCAGGAGACGCAGGTTCCATCCCTGGGTAGGGAAGATTCCCCTGGAGAAGGAAAAGGGAACCCACTCCAGTTTTATTACCTGGAAAATCCCATGGACAGAGGAGACGAGAAGGCTATAGTCCTTAGGATCGCAAAGAGCAGGACACAACTGAGAGACTGAAGAGCAGCAACAACCCTTTACAGGATGTGATGACCAAAGTGCTTGGCCTCTGCGGTCCTCCTGCCCCACCTGCAACCCATCTATTCATGAGATGAACATCCAAGGAGCCTCAGTCGAGGGACACGATGCAGAATACCTGACCAGTGCTCCTCGAAACTGTCACTGTTATTAAAAAAAAAAAAATAGAGCATCAGAGAAACAGTCACAGCCAAGAGAAGCCTAAACAGACATGAAAACTGAACTCACATGAGAGCTTAGGTGGGATCCTGGACCAGAAATAGGACATTAGGTGAAAACTGGAGGAACCGCAATAAAGTGTGGAGTTCAGTTCATAGGAAGCTATCTGCACTGGTTTGTTAATTCTGACAATTGTATCATATTAATGGAAGATGTCACAAACAGAGGAAGACTGGATATGTGCTTGATGGGTAGGGGAATTCTCTATACTGTCTTTTTAATGTTTTTGTAAATCTAAAACTGTTTTAAAATAAAATACTGTATCTGAAAAACCCCTCTAGAGTCTTCACGGAGAGTTCCGAGTGAGCTGTAGCATCCTGGGTGGGCAGAGGCAGACAGGAGTTTCCTGGGGCACCGCCAGGCACTGAAGCGGCAGTGGATGAAAGGGATAGTTGAAGAACCGGGAGTGAAATGGACATGACGCTTGAAACAGATAACCAACAAGGGCTTACTGTATAGTGCGGGCAACTCTGCTCAACATCCTGTAATAACTTAAATGTGAGAAGAATGTGACAAATGATAATGCGTGTGTATGTGTAACTGAATCACATTACTGTACACTCGAAACTAACACAACATTGTTAATCCAATGTAAAAGATTTTTAAAAACCTAAAAAAAAAAGCAGAAAGGGACTGAGAAGGAAGGTTGCCTTTGCTCACCACTTTTAAGAATGTAAACCCCAGAGGGAGCACACGCCTATCCTGTGTGTGCACAGGGTGCAGGGCTGTGTGTGCTGATAACACCTGCTACGCAGGAGAATGGGCAGTTGAATTAAAGTCGGGGTATTTGCCTGCTTCACAAAGTAGAAGAGAATCTGTGCAGCGTACACACTTGCACGCAAACACACACATGCTTGTGCATGCGTGTGTGCTAAGTCGCCTCAGTTGTGTTACACTCTGTGCAACCCCGTGGACTGTAATGCACCAGGCTCCTTGGTCCATGGGATTCTCCAGGCAAGAATACTGGAGTGGGTTGCCTTTTCCTCCTCCAGGGGATCTTCCCAACCCAGGGATCGAACCTGTGTCTCCTGCATTGGCGGGCAGATTCTTTACCCCTGAGACACCTGGGAAGACCCACACAAGCTCTCTCACACACACATGTACACACACACATGCACACACACACTATCAGATATGACTTAGAGCAGATGTCCTGCTTCCTTGGAGGCAGATGTTTTTGAAGGTGAGTCCGGAGCTCCTGGGGTGAGGTGCCCAACAGCACCAGGATGCAACCCCGTGTCTCTAGAGCTTTTCTTTTAAGCTGCCTCGCCGGAGGGCTCTGCACGCCGCACACACTCACCATCACACATGGGTGATCACACTCGTCTTTCTTCTCTACCAGAAAGTGACGGTCCCTTCCACCTTACTCCTCTCTGTTTTGTCCTTATTTGCATGGCCTCCTGGCATTATCTCAAAACAAACTAAAATCTCTTCCAGTTGGATCCCCGAGGAATTCCAGAGGGGAGGGTTTCTTTGTGGCTTCTGTTTGCTTATGGACTCTGCACGGTGTTTGCAAATTCTACAGTGCTGGAAAACTTCCAGACCTATTTAAATCCGTTTTCCAATTACCCAGTGCCATCGAAGATGTCACTGACTTGCAGTGAAAATCCAGAAAGAGTATGTGTGTTTGGAGTATGTGTGTGAACGTCCAGAATTTTCAGAAAGCACGTTGCTTGCAGGATCCATCTGCTAGACCGAGTTTCTGACAATGACCTTGTGCTGTTGGCTCCTGTATTCAGAGGCTGTTGGGCCCTGACCTGGGTGAGTGGCCAGATTCCCAGTGTGGGAAAGACTTAGAACTTATTTTGGAACTGTGCCTCTCACCATCAGTTTGGGGGCTTTCAAGATGCACAGGTGAGCCATCACTGCAAGGAAGTTATGTCTGGTCCCTCCCACCTCCGGAAAGGCTCCGAAATGTAAGAAATCTATAGTCTGATTACTTTGGGACCAGGATTTTTTTTTCATTTTCATTTTGATGAATTGCTTAATATTAGACCTGGGAGACTTCGAGAGGTGATTTCGTTGCCCGGGGCCTTTGGGGCTTCTATCTGGGGAGTGAAAAGCGTGTGTGTGGCTGCTTACCGCCCAGGGGCCTTTAGATGCCCACTGAAGTTGTCGCACTTGGAAGGGGATAAAGCCCTGGAACATCTCTCCCTAGGATATTCCGCTGTCCCCACTGGCAGAAATGATGATCCTATGGCCTAAAACAAAGTCTTATTTAGAAAGAAATCCAGCTACAGCGTATGGTCATGTGACCAGCAGTGTCCCCCCGGGGGAAAGATGCTCATCAGGGACTGTCTTAGTTGGTTCAGGCTGTTGTACCAAAAGTACCTTAGACCAGGTGGCTCAGAAACAGCAGACATTTATTTCTCATAGCTCTGCAGGCTTGTCCAAGATCAAGGAGCCGTCATGGTCTGCTCCTTGGCTCACTAATGGCTGTCTTCTCCCATGTCCTCCCATGGTAGTGTTACCAAAAGGCGTGGGGTCTGACCACTCGCAGCCACAAAGCCAATAAGCAGACCAGGTTGGCGGAAAGGAAAGTTGGCTTTATTTCCGATGCCGGCAACTGAGAGCGGGAAGGCAGACATCTCTCCAAAGTCAACTCCTCCGTGAACAGGCAGGGGATGAGAGCTCCATAGGTTGAGGAGGGGGCTACATGTGGAAACAGCACACTCGGCTCTGACACTCATCTTTACACTGGCCATCAGTGGTCTGACTTCCGTCATCTTGATTGCTTTAGGCACAGTAAATTTTTAGTTTTAGGGTCCATTTGTTTCCATTTCTTTGAGGACAATTCTCAGAACTGTGACAGCTTATATCATGGTTATAGTCTGGTCATCAAGTTAACTTCTTTGCCTGGTGTGGCTTTTGGGATTTATAAGACAGTTCATGGGATATGATAGCTCAGTTGGTAAAGAATCCACCTGCAAGGCAGGAGACCCCAGTTCAATTCCTGGGTTGGGAAGATCCACTGGCGAAGGCATAGGCTATCCACTCTGGTATTCTTGGATTTCCCTGGTGGCTCAGCTGGTAAAGAATCTGCCTGCAGAGCAGGAGACCTGGTTTGATCCCTGGGTTGGGAAGACCACTGGAGAAGGGAAAGGCTACCCACAACAGCATTCTGGCCTGGAGAATTCCATGGACTGTACAGTCCAAGGGGTCGCAAAAAAATTGTACACGACTGAATGACTTTCACTTTCACAGGATATGGCTCAGAATATTATCTCTAGCTCTTGAGAGGGGAACCAAATGTTCTTGATGATGCTTAACGACTGCATTATTATTATTTAATGTCCTTTGACTATTTTCCTTGTTTCTGCATGTCTTCATTTCTCTGATTAAACTTATTCTTTGGCTAAAGTTTTCCACAGACAAAAGGCAGGCAGAATACAGGGCAGGGTGGGGGCGGTGGTGGAAAGGACCTGCTCTGTTGTGGCAGAAGTGGCGAACAGGCTGTCCGGGGTCTCATCTGCGAGGCCCTCACCCTTGTGACATAGCCGTCCCTGAAGGTCCCCCTCATTCTGGAAGTTAGGATTTCAGCACCTGAATTTTGGAGGGGCTCACGTTTAGTCCATTGCAGGGACCGTCCAGACGCTACTGAGCCCCACGCTGTAGGCGCTTCCCTGCTGAAGTCAGAGGCACTGTCGGTTAGCAGCTGGGGTGTGGGGAACACGGTTCTACACTGAGTCACTAATGATGGGTGTTTAGGTACCTCTGATCTGCGGACTTGGCTCACTTCCCGTTTCTTTCTCATCCATTTCCTGATGTGAAATTGTCTGCGGAAAGTGTCCCATGGTCATATACTGATGTCATAGAATCCTTCCAAACCCCCTGCAGGAAGTGTCTACAACTATTCTACAATAAAATACATCTAAAGCATTTAAGTACCCAACACCAGCAGGGACTCCAGTAAACCGTTTTAGTGATAAAACATCTACTCACTCGGTTTATTTTTTCTTTTATTGTCCCTGCATTATTTGTGGGTTTTGCTTCATCGCTATCATCATGCCTGCTGTTTTTTTCCTTTTATTAAATTGTAGAAGGAATCATGCTAGAGACAGAGTTCCCTGAGTGACTGAGTCACATCCTGAGGATAAGTTGGGCAAGTGTTTTTTCATGTGCGTGCATGAGTGTGAGTCTGTGGGGCTGCGGATGTTGGTGGAATGACGAGAAACTGGGAGGCAATTGAGGCATGATGGGTGAAATGACTGGAAGGGTGACTGTGCGTTGATTTGCTCCTGGTGAACAAGACAGGCTCAGTCAAAGGTGTGGATTCAATTTGCTATGAGTCCTGCTTCCTTTCTGCCTGTTTCCCCCTCTCTCTCATCCCATCTCAGATTATTTTTCTGCTTGCCTCCCCAGTCAAAGCCTATGCTCAAAATATTTATTCACACTAAGGTGCAAATAAGAGGTGTTATTGTTGTTCAGTTGCTAAATCATGTCCGACTCCTTGTGACCCCATGAACTGCAGCACACCAGTCTTCTCTGTCCTCCACTGTCTCCTGGAGTTTGCTCAAACTCATGTCCATTGAGTCAGTGATGCCATCCAACCATCCCATCCTCTGCTGCCCCCTTCTCCTCCCACCCTCAGTCTTTCCCAGCATCAGGGTCTTTTTTCAGTGAGTCAGCTCTTCACATCACGTGGCGAAAATATTGGCGCTTCAGCTTCAGCATCAGTCCTTCCAATGAATATTCAGGGTTGATTGTCTTTAGGATAATAAACAGCCTGTCAAATGAGAATCATTTTTAAATTATTTCCTCTTTTAATTAGACAATATTTAGACTATAAGTGGAAGTGAAATCACTGAGTCGTGGCTGACTCTTTGCGACCCCATGGACTATAGAGCCCATGGAACTCTCCAGGCCAGAATACTGGAGTGGTAGCCTTTTCCTTCTCCAGGGAATCTTCCCAACCCAGGGATCAAACCCAGGTCTCCCGCATTCCAGGACTGTAAACATGGTGCTAAATCGTGGAGTATCAATTATAGAATGATTGTTTGAGAAGGATTGTTAAGCCTTTGCGGATCCTGCAGAATACTAACTATGGCATACCCGACTCTACCTAAAGATTAGGTCAAGCTTGACAGAGAGGGATTTAATAAAAAATGAAAAAAGTGAAAATTAAGGCAAATATTTATTCTTGAATGCAATAGCTCAGGAAACTAGAAAACGAATGTTCCTGAATTAGGTTAATATTCCCCCCATTTCTTGTTTACCACTCAAATACAGTTCTTTAAAGTTCTGAATCACTTACTTAAAGTTTAATGGATCTGGACTTAGCCAGCAGACTATCTATTATCTCTTCCAAAAAGTCAGTCTGCTAATGCTCTTTGATGGTCTATACACAAAAAGTACCTCGCCACTTCCTGTGCAGGATACAAAATGAACTCATGAATACCTTCCTGACAGGATTCTTTTAATAATTAGATTAATAATAGTCTATGTAAAGTGCTTAGAATTTAGTACAAAATAAACACTTCACAGGTGCTTACTTTTGAGTTGCACTGTCATTATTCCAGCCCAAAGGCGCTCTGCCTGTTGGACTTTGAACAAGTTAATAGGTTTCCTTGTGCTCCAGTCACTTTCCTCTTTAGGGGAATGGAGATAATAAATAGGTGTAGCACCTACTTTACAAGTCGGTTAGAGTTTTAGCCAAGAAAATATTCGTAGCCTCACTTTGAAAGCTCTGACACCCTAAACAAACGTAAGGAAGTCTCATTCAGCAGTTAGAGGACTGACAGTCCAGTCCCCGATGAGTGGGAGGAACACGTGCTCTGGAAGAGGCTTGGGAGAGGCCTTTTGAGCGTCTCTGCTGGACTCTCCACTGCCAGAGGCAAACCTTTGGTTCTTGGTTTGATGGGGCATAAGGGATGTTAGAAGGCAAGGTTGAGATTGGTCTAAATTCTCACCTCTGCCTGTTCATTCATTCAGATTTTATTTCTTGGTAGATGAGAGGGGTGGAGATGGGAGGGAGAAAGACAGAGAGATGGTTCTGCTGACCTTCTGATTCTTCTGAGTCTCAAACCAAGAGCATCTCCAAGAGCAGAGCAAAGTGGGGGTGGCGCATGTACCCCGGAGATGTCTGGGTCACAAAAGCGACCCCAGACCTCAGATCTCACACCCTCGTTGCTGCCTCCAAGGACTGCAGGGCTGGGCTCCCGTAGGCATCACAGATAGTGTTCATAAGAGCGCTTGGAAAGCTTAATGGTTGGCCGACCTCCTGCATCTATGAGAGCGGCTGTGGAGTGCTGTGTTGAAAGCGTTGCATAACAAGCCTTTGGTTCATTAACATGCACATGTTTTCATAATCTATCTCAGGGAATTGAACTCCCTTATTAAAACAAAGTGCAGACTCTCCAAAGCTCTAGTCCTCACTGCCCAGGTAAGACAAGGTATTTGGGCCAAGTGCATCCACCTCTATTGGTCTTAAATTTTATCTACCTCATGGGTTCGCTGTCTTTAATTACTGTGGCCACCACTGCATCGGCTTCGTTTCTAAAACTCTGTCCCAAATGTAAACAAAATCATTCTTCTAAGTTCGTACATTTTGAGGACTAGAATCTCCTATAGGACTCTACTTAATGCCCTAAAGAATAAGGAGGGATTAGACAAGGAAACTGTAAAATGCAGAGCTCAGGCTTGTGATGGGCAAAGCCGTCATCACCTCCTCCGATGTGAGCAGAGAGGAGTATAGTATCCCAAGCATGAGTCAGCACTTTGCTCAAGCTCCTGGCCGACTTCCCAGCTCCTCACCTTCTCTGGGTTTCCTGTCTCAGACATTTAGGACGTACTGAGTCCAAGCCAGGGTCAACAAAGAGACAGCCCGTGGCGACCCCATTCCTGGTTCTCATTTCTGGTTGGAGATGTGGGCCTTTCCCCAGGTGGCTGGCAGGTTCCTGACGATATTCACGATGACTGAATGATCACGTAGTCCTCACACTTCTGTGTGAGCTGCTATATCTCCCTCACAAGCCTTTCTACGAAAAAGAGCAGGCAAATTCAGTGATTAACCCATCCATGCAAGGATGACAGTGACCAGTGTGGTGGCCACTCAGATCTGCTGCAGAGGCCTCAGTGACCCATAGCCCGGCCACTGCCCTCTGGACCCCTCGTGTTCCCCGGGGACCACTCTCCCTGCGTGCGGGCTGCTCTGAGCCAGCCTGAGCAGGCCGAGGGTCCTGTGCACACCCACTCCCGTGAGACACAGCCTGCTCTGCAGGAGTGAACCAGAGGCCCCGCCCTCAGCCTGGCGGGCCCTGACCTGGACCACTGCCACCTCCAGGACTCTGCCTGCCCAAGTCTTCTCCTTCCTCACCCCTCCCACATTCGCAGACCCGCCGTGTGGTCTGAAGATGCCACCTGACTTCTGGGGAGGCCTCTCTCGATAAACATCTGGGACATGGCATCCTGTCCTGGCCTTTGCTTCTCAGTGGACACACACTGACACAGCCAGTAACCAAGGAGATGTTTGGTTTCAGATCTGAGCTGTGTTTGCTGACGGAACCTGTGTTAGTTTGGAGGTTCACGTGTTTCATTCCTCCGGACACCTGCTAGGCGCTGGGCTCCCCTGGAAGCTGGGAGCTCTGGGTGAGCTAGTGAAGCAGAACCGAGTGAAATCTTGTTTCTTCTCACTGGGTTTCCCCCTCTATTTTCTAGGGCAGCTGTAACCACAAAAGGAGACATGAGCGCATAGCTGTTCCAGACTGGGAGTCCGATGCTTTAAGAGTTCAGCCAAGGTGCCTGTCCAGGTTTCGGGAGCCAAGCCATTTGGTTACTGCTTGCTAACCTAAGTGGTCAGGAGCTTCTGGCAGTAGCAAAACAAACAAACAAACAATAGCAACAGCAAACCTCACCTAGTTTGGGAAACCTTAAAATGTGGCTATTGGCCCAGGAAAGAATATGCTGATTGTTTGAGAAAGCAAAATAAAATTCCATCTGTGTCCGCAGCTGCTCTGGACACTCAGGGTACAGACGAAGCACGGGCTTCGGAGAGTGTGTGCACACGGGCAGCAGTTAACTGCGAAGAGTTCTATTTCCATAAATCTACTCAGAATTTTACACTCAAAATGATTAAAAAAATAGAAGGCTTTGAATTTGGTGTATATGTATTTACTTTTGTTTTACAATTTAGCATGATTTTAATTTTGTAATTATTTATGAAAAGAAACTTTATACTATTTTGCACACGCAGGGTCCCTAAAGGTCTCCATCTGGTCCACAGGCGTGGCCCTCGGACAGCCAGTTCCCATCTACTCTCATGGATAGGTCCCCAGCAGTGGTTGTGCTGGTCAGTGTGGAATAACTGGATCTCTGGGGAAAAGGGTAAGGCCCACGTTTCTCTGGAATTTCTGTAAATAATATATTCTACTTCCTGGGGCTTCCCTGGTGGTTCCGTGGCTAAGACTCCACACTCCCAAGGCAGGGGGCCTGGGCTTGATCCCTGCTCAGGGAACTGGATCCCACATGCTGCAACTAAGACTTCACATGCCACAGCTGAAAAGAAAAAAAAGAGATCTCTCACGCCACGAAGATCGAAGATCCCGAGTGCCACATCTGAGGCTCGGCACAGCCAAATAAATAATTAAAAATATATATATATATTCTACTTTCTAGTGTAAAACAGCCAGGGACATCACAATAATGTTTTACAGTGCCAACAGGGACTCGAGAGGTAGCAGTAACACTGGTATCCTCAGAATTCTAATCTTGCTCCTCTGCCACGAGGCAGTCAGCTCACTGTCGGCGGGTACCAGTGTCTAAGGCCTTCCCAGGTGGCTCAGAAAGTAAAGAGTCCGCCTGCAATGCAGGAGACCCGGCTTCAGTCCCTGGCTCAAGAAGATGTCCTGGAGAAGTGAATGACTACCCACTCCAGTATTCTTGCCTGGAGAATCCCATGGACAGAGCAGCCTGGTGGGGTATAGTCCAGGGGTTGCAAAGAGTCAGAGACAACTGAGCGACTAACACTTTCACTTTTCAGCAGTATCTAAAGCATTTTGCCAATCCAGTCTAGTGATCAGTTCAGTGGTTAAGTCATCAGCCCAATTGTAAGGTCTTTTTTAGAGCCATGACAAGCTTTAAGTATCTAACAGACGCTGTCATTCTTGCTACAGAAAATGTAAGAATCCAGCACTTACAAGGATGCCCACCATTTCCTGGAGATCATGCATGTCCTCCTCTCCCATCCTAGTTCATTCATAAACCCTAAGAACACCTGCTTTAAAGTGACTCTATAGTAAGTCTTTTTTCTAACCTAAAAGGTCACTAAACTAAAGCAGTAGAGCCCAAGAGAAGGTTGTATAGGAAATGCAGTCATCCTGTACTTGGAAATGTTCTTTACAAGATTCAATCAGACTATGGTGCTGATGAAGCTATTTCCGGGGCAGGAGTAGAGACGCAGATGCAGAGAACGGACGTGTGGCCGCAGGGGTGGGAAGGGGGGGATGGCCTGGGAGAGTAGGACTGACGGGTACGCACGACCAGGTGTAAAGCAGACGGCTGGTGGGGGTCACAGTCTAGCAGCATCGCTGTGCAGTGAAAGTGAAAGCCGCTCAGTCGTGTCCGACTCTTTGCGACCCCGTGGACTATCCAGTCCATGGAATTCTCCAGGCCAGAATACTGGAGTGGGTAGCCTTTCCCTTCTCCAGGAGATCTCGTGTCCGACTCTTGGTGACCCCATGAACCACAGCACGCCAGGCCTCCCTGTCGATCACCAACTCCCAGAGCCCACCCAAACTCATGTCCATTGAGTCGATGATGCCATCCAATCATCTCATTCTCTGTCGTCCCCTTCTCCTGATGCCTTCAATCTTTCCCAGAATCAGGGTCTTTTCAAATGAGTTAGTTTTTCGAATTAGGTGGCCAAAGTATTGGAGCTTCGGTTTCAACACCAGTGTTTCCAATGAACACCCAGGACTGAGTTCCTTTAGGATGGGCAGGTTGGATCTCCTTGCAGTCCAAGGGACTCTCAAGAGTCTTCTCCAACACCACAGTTCAAAAGCATCAATTCTTCAGGGCTCAGCTTTCTTTGTAGTCCAACTCTCACATCCATACATGACTACAGGAAAATCCATAGCCTTGACTAGACGGACCTTTGTTGGCAAAGTAATGTCTCTGCTTTTTAATATGTTGCCTAGGTTGGTCATAGCTTTTCTTCAAAGGAGCAAGCATATTTTAATTTCTTGGGTGCAATCACCATCTGCAATGATTTTGGAGCCCAAAAATATAAAGCAGCCACTGTTTCCACTGTTTCCCCATCTATTTGCCATGAAGTGATGGGACCGGATGCCATGATCTTAGTTTTCTGAATGTTGACAAGGGAAGCCCATATAGTTATAGAATACTATACTACGTAGTATAGAATGGTTATAGTGTAGCATATAGCAGTAAGGTTGCAGGACAGCAGAGGAAGCTCAGTGTGGGGCTCTGTGATGACCTATCGGTGGGGGAGAGGGGGGATGGGAATGGTGGGAGGGAGACTCAAGAGGAGGGAACTTATGTGTACATGTAGCTGTTTCACTTCATCGTGCCACAGAAACCAATACATTTTAAAGTAATCATACTCCAATTAAAAAAAAAAAGATCTGATCAGACCAAGCATATCAGATCTCAAAAAGTGTTTCTTCTTTCTAAAAAAAAAATCTTAACATTTGTCTCTGCAGAGTCACTGGGATGCACGGGGGACTCTGGCCCCTGGGAACTCTGCGGAAGGGTCTGAATAATTCACACAAAGGGAGGGAGCAGTATTTTGGAGCTGCTTCTTACACAGGGGTTACTGCTGATTAATGAGCTGCTGCGTGTAGAAGTGACAGGAGCAGGAAAAAGCAGGGAGAGGAAGCGAGGGGCTGGGAGATGAGGTCCTCGGGTGAGGAGGGCTAGGAAGGATAAAGCTGTCTCATTAAAAATGCATGTTCTCCAGCAAACAGCCGTTCCCTGGCCTCATTCTGTGCTCCCTCCTAAACATTCCTAATCCAAAGGGCCTCTGTGAGCCCACGAGGGCACTTTCCTCTTCTCTGCTGAGTGCCTCCTCCACGTCTTTTAAGTTCTGCTGAAAACATCATCACCCCTGGGTCATGCCGGGCTGCCTGTGTCATCTTTATAGAAACAAACTTTTCTCCGTCCATAAATTTGGCCTCAGAAGCAAGAACATTAGTTTTAGAAGCTGCTTCAGCTTTCCCAGTTTTCTTTTATTTCTTGAACTTTTTATTTTGTATTAGAGTATTGCTGATTAACAATGCAGTGATAGTTGCAGGTGGACAGCAAAGGGATTCAGCCACGCACATATATGTATCCATTCTCCTCCACACCCCGCTCCCGTTCAGGCTTTGAGCAGAGTTCCCTGTGCTGTACAGCAGGTCCTTACTGGTCATGCATTTTAAATACAGCAGCGTGTAGCACTGTGAGACAAATCCCGTCACCACTGGGGGTATGTGCGGATGTTTTTCATCGGTCATTGCTGGTAGTTGGTTTTACAGAGATTCTTATTTATTTATTTATTTTTGCTTCTGCAATTTGGGCTGGAGGGCTCTGATCTTTTAGATACTCCTAAGATATTTCCAAAGTGCCTGACATTCAGGAAAGCCTGGTTCCCATTCTTTTAATCATGATGGAGGGTCTTCTACACCCGAGGCACTGAGCTCGTTGCCAGTGATGAGATGCTGAGTGAAACAGATGGCAGTGGAGACATCTGCTAATAGGAGAATCACACAAATAAATGTAACACCTGAGGTGCCCAGAGATGTGTCAGGAGCTCTGAGAATTGGCAACGCAGGACCTGACCAAGTGAAAGAGGGTGAAGGGCGCTTCCTAGAGAAAGTGATGATGTCGTTCTGATCTGATAGGAGGCAGGGGGTGACTGGGGGCGGGGCGGCTAGGAAGAGGAGAGAGCCTGTGAAAGGGAATGGCACGTTCCAAGTCCCTGGGGGTGTTCACGGATCAGGTGAAAGGAGAGATGTGAGAGTCACAGAATGATGGGGATGATAAACATACAACTGGAGGCTGTGGCTGTGGTTGGCGCGCCAGGGGTGATGGAGGGAGGCGCAATGCAGGGGGATGCTGGGGGATTCAACTCTAATGTGAAACTGCTTTTTGCTTCCCTGCTTAGCCAGTGGTAAGGAATCCGCCTGCCAATGCAGGAGACCCAGCTTCGACCCCTGGGTCGGGAAGAATCCCTGGAGAAGGGAATGGTACCCCACTCCAGTATTCTTGCCTGGAGAATCCCATGGAGAGGAGCCTGGAGGGCTACAGTCCATGGGGTCACGAAGAGTCAGACACGACTGAGTGGCTGAGCAGGCATCCACCTTGACATACAAGGCATAGCTCATAATTTTGTTTATTTCGGCCCCTTGGATCTGTAGCCATGGTGCTGTAATAAACTCAGTGAAATCAGTTATTTTTTTAACTTGAAATTAAACTGATCCTTCCTAGACAGACTTTCGGAGAAGGCAATGGCACCCCACTCCAGTACTCTTGCCTGGAAAATCCCATGGGTGGAGGAGCCTGGTGGGCTGCAATCCATGGGGTTTCGAAGAGTCGGACACGACTGAGTGCCTTCACTTTCATGCATTGGAGAAGGAAATGGCAACCCACTCCAGTGTTCTTGCCTGGAGAATCCCAGGGACCGGGGAGCCTGGTGGGCTGCAGTGTATGGGGTCACACAGAGTCAGACATGACTGAACCGACTTAGCAGCAGCAGCAGACAGACTTTGGGAATAAGCAAAACTATTTTCAGGGTTTTCAGGCTGAGCTTATTTTCATGGACTTACTAGCTTTTGTGGGGTTTCTTAGGTGTTTTAGTGGGTAAAGAATCTTCCTGCAATGCAGGATACACAGGTTTGATCCTTGGGTTGGAAAGATCTCCTGGAGAAGGGCATGGAAACCCATTCCAGTATTCTTGCCTGGAGAATCCCATGGACAGAGGAGCCTGGTGGGCCACTGTCCACAGGGTCACACAGAGTTGGACACGACTGAAGCAGCTGAACACACGTGTACTAGTTTTGGAGTAATTTCAAGATTGTCAGATATTGTTGCAACTCTGGAATTGTGCTGGACTTATTTTTATTTTTAAGAAAGGTAAAATTAAAATTAAATGAAGTCTGAGTCACCCTCATATAGAATGAAAAACTCCTTTCCCGTGGAAGCGTACATTTCAGTTATCACTTGGAGGTTCCTTCTGTGTAGCTCATGTATTTATGGTTTTAAAATTGAGTTATTTTGTTAAGAAAACATTTTTTTTTCATGATTTGAGAAGTCTGAAACAGAGCAAAACCTTAAGTCAACAGAAAAGGAGAGCTTGAGCATATTATTTGTGGCTTTTGCTGGAGACATCATGGTGCTTTCAACTTAGGGTCTGCTTCTAAAAGAAAGTTTAAGTGCTACTATGATGAAAGAAATAACAATAAAGTATTATTATTATTCAAATGCTTAGCCACACTCCCAGTGCTCAAAACTAGGTCAGACACAGAGGAGAAAATAAATATTTGTTGACTATGAGTGAATGAATGAAAAGAACTTTAGAGTGTTTTTTCCATGTGATAGGCAAGGTTCAATTCTGTGAGCCTTGGTACCTGCTCAAGTTAGGAGGGCCTCCCTGGATGCCTAAGTGATGATGAATCAAATTTATATGTACCCTATAGGGTCAACCACTTCTGGTAAGTGGGAAATTTACCTTTTCAAGTTGGGATCCTGGCAAAAGCAATTTCAGTGGGGTGGTGGCGACTGCTGCCTGTGTGAAATGGGAGAAAGGAAGTGACCATGGGGATTTTGCCAACTACTACAGCAGGTCATTCCATTAACCCCATCCAGTGTTACCTTCCGTCTTTAATTCCACCTGTTTCTTGTTCTAATTCCTTGCTCTCCCCACCATGACCTCAGCCAACAGTTCAAATTCTGACATAATTGGAAATGAATTCAGTAATCTGGTCCATCGATCCGTTGATTGCCTCTGGTTCTTTTTCCTGGTTACCATGTTTATTAGCTTTCCTTAGCATTCTGAGTGCCTGGCTCTCAAGGGTACAACAGGGAGAACCAGCCTTTCTTCCAGCTAGCTTGCCTCTGAACTCTGTGGGCGTGTGATGTTACAAGAATAGATGGGGAAGAGCCACACTCTCAGTTCCTTGGGATTGCAACAGAGAGAAACGTGAGGTTTGCTTTTGCAGCTGTCCTTTGCAAACTGGCTCCGGTTTAATAGGGAGAGTTTGTGCTTTCTACACTTCTGTTTTTTTTTTTTTTTCCCCAATCCATACTATTGGTTTGCAAATGACAAGCTCAGTTGTGCTGGCTTCAGTGAACTTGGCTGCCATGTTGGCCAGTCTTTATTAGCATGAGAGCAGGACCTTCCCCCTTCCGTCGAATGCCTGGGCAATTAATTGCAGAGGCTAACATGAAAAAAATGTTGGAATGATTGACATTTACTTCTAGACGTTACTTTGATTTTCAAGTCCAATATTTTCCAGTGTAGTCCACATTTGAAATTGAAACCACTTGTGGTTCCTTGGAATTTAGCTTCTGGTTTTGGTGTAGTAAACAGTACTTGCCATTAAAGATTTAGCAAAGCATTGCTTTTTAATTTGATCAGGGTTCACAGTTCAAATCCAAATATTAGCATTGAAATTAGTTTGCTTAATTATGTGATAGCTACAAAGAGCTTGTATAGCATTTACTACATCCTGGAGATTAGTGCTGTTAATTCTTGACTGTCCAGATATGGATTATGAATGTCATCTAATCTTCCTTTCTCAGATTCTGGGCATATACTGTATTAGGAAAGCAATGTTCATATACTTTGAGTTCCTGAATATGCATGAAGTCTTTTTGCCCTGTATATATATATTTTATGAAGGGGGTCATTTATTATGACTCACAAGTAGCTTGAATGTTGTGATGTTGATCTGCTTTATCTCATCAGAGTATAAAGGAGATAGGTTGGTATAGGCAGAGAGCACCACCTTGGATTGAAGTTCCAAATCCCCCACTGACCAATTCTGAGCAAGTTTCAGTTTGCTGATCATTACGTGGGCATAATTTAATTCCATGCCTTTTATACTTTTCAGGATTATTACGAAGAAAGAGCAATAACTGTCCATTCAACGTATAGCCACATAAGGTAGTTGTTTAATAAAAATAAACTGAGGATTAAATGAACAAGAAGATACCTGGCAATTTGTAAAACAATATACACAATGGAACTGCATAAAATTTATAATTGTCTAAATCCTTCTTTCTCCTCCTCCTCCTCCTTCACCTCATCTCCACGTTACAGCATGAAGAACATCTCTGTATCTTTTATAGAGAGAATAAAAGAGGGCTTTCTCAGGAAAGTCTAAGGAATTTCTTCCCTGATACCTAGTGTCAGTGCAGCTCATGGTTAATACAGTTCCCTCAGCTGGCTTTCTTAATTGTTTATTCATATGCTCATTCATTAACTCACCGTACATTTCTGAGCACTCCAGGGTATAGAGTGGCTTTATGGCTGTGTCGCGAGACCATAATGGGGCCTCAGCTACAAATAGGCTTGTTTTGGAGACATTGAAAGGAGAACGACTTAGCTTTGGAAATGCAGCGCAGTCCGGCTGCCTAATCTCATCAAGGCAAAGTGAAACAGGCATTCCTTCCGCTGACCCACACATCCCGCAGTGGGAGGAAGTCAGGAGAAGGGAGCAAATTCTGCTGTTTCCATGGAAACAAACCTGATCAGAAAGGCAAGAAATATGCAAAGCAGCTACCTGGAAGGTGGAATGTGGTTCCGCTGCAGGGAGGGCAGGGGGCACCAGCCAGGTGGCAGGACACCAATTGGTGCAGAGGATAAGAGCAAAGGTTTGAGGTCATTTTGTTCATAAGACACTGATGTGATTGAATACTTGAAGAAACACTTGGTTTGATGAGGGGTAAAGCATTTTGGCATTTTTTGAAGCTCTCTCCATCCATAAACTGACACAATCCACAATATTATTGGAGATACTAAAGGAGTACTAAAGGAGATACTAAAGAATACTTTGCAGAGTGCACTGCCTGTAAGATCTTTAGAACTGGGAGAGATTGACAAAAATGCCGAAAAGGGGGTCGGGATAACCTCCTAGTGATGAATGTGTGATAAGTGATAAGCAAAGTCACTCAGTTGCGTCCAACTCTTTGTGACCCCATAGTCTATACAGACCACGGCATTCTCCAGGCCAGAATGCTGGAGTGGGTTCCCTCTTCCCGGGTATCTTCTGAATCCAGGGATGGAACCCAGGTCTCTTGCATTGCAGGCTGATTTTTTACCAGCTGAGCCACCAGGGAAGCCCAAGAATACTGGAGGGGGTGCCCTATCCCTTTTCCAGGGGATCTTCCCGACCCAGAAATTGAACTGGGGTCTCCTGCATCGCAAGCAGATTCTTTACCAGCTGAGCTACCGGGGAAGCCCAGTGATGCATTTTATGATAACCACAAAGCAGAACTGGTAGGGATTGGGATTTCCTAGTTGCCCAGGACTCTGCTAACTGCTGTATGTGCCTCTTTTAACCTTCAGAACAAATTTGTGAGGAGCACGAGGCTTACAAAGATGAGGAAAATAAAGCCCAGCAAATTTAAGAAAATCACCTGACATCACACAGTTCAGTTCAGTTCAGTTCAGTCGCTCAGTCATGTCCAACTCTTTGCAACCCCATGGACTGCAGCACACCAGGCCTCCCTGTCCATCACCAACTCCCAGAGCCCACTGAAACTCATGTCCATTGAGTTGGCGATGCCATCTGATCCTCTGTCGTCCCCTTCTCCTCCTTCAATCTTTCCCAGCATCGGGGTCTTTTCCAATGAGTCAGTTCTTCGCATCAGGTAGCCAAAGTATTGGAGTTTCAGCTTCAGCATCAGTCCTTCTAATGAATATTCAGGACTGATTTCCTTTAGGATTGACTGGTTAGATCTCCTTGCAGTTCAAGGGACTCTCAAGAATCTCCTCCAACACCACAGTTCAAAAGCATTAATTCTTCGGTGCTCAGCTTTCTCCAACTCTCACATCCATACATGACTACTGGAAAAACCATAGCTTCGACTAGACAGAACTTCGTTGACAAAGTAATGTCTCTTCTTTTTAATATGTCATCTAGGTTGGTCATAGCTTTTCTTCCAAGAAGCAAGCATGTTTTAATTTCATGGCTGCAGTCACCATTTGCAGTAATTTTGGAGCCCAAGAAAGTAAAGTCTGTCACTGTTTCCATTGTTTCCCCATCTATTTTCCATGAAGTGATGGGACCAGATGCCATGACCTTAGTTTACTGAATGTTGAGTTTTAAACCAACTTTTTCACTCTCCTCTTTCACTTTCATGAAGAGGCTCTTCAGTTCTTCTTTGCTTTCTGCCATAAGTATGGTGTCATTTGCATATCTGAGGTTATTGATATTTCTCCTGGGAATCTTGATTGCAGCTTGTGCTTCATCCAGTCCAGCATTTCTCAAGATGTACTCTACATATAAGTAAAATAAGCAGGGTGACAATATACAGCCCTGATGTACTCCTTTTCCTATTTGGAACCAGTCTGTTGTTCCATGTCCAGTTCTAACTGTTCCTTCCTGACCTGCATACAGATTTCTCAGGAGGCAGGTCAGGTGGTCTGATATTCCCATCTCTTTCAGAATTTTCCACAATTTATTGTGATCCACACAGTCAAAGGCTTTGGCGTAGTCAATAAAGCAAAAGAGGATGTTTTTCTGGAACTCCCTCGCTTTTTTGATGATCCAGCAGATGTTATCAATTTGATCTCTGGTTCCTCTGCCTTTTCTAAATCCAGCTTGGACATCTGGAAGTTCACAGTTCACGTACTACTGAAGCCTGGCTTGGAGAATTTTGAGCATTACTTTACTAGCGTGTGAGATGAGTGCAATTGTGCGGTAGTTCAAGCATTCTTTGGCATTGCCTTTCTTTGGGATTGGAATGAAAACTGCCCTTTTCCAGTCCTGTGGCCACTGCAGAGTTTTCCAAATTTGCTGGCATATGGAGTGCAGCACTTTCACTGCATCATCTTTTAGGATTTGAAATAACTCAACTGGAATTCCATCACCTCAACTAGCTTTGTTCGTAGTGATGCTTCCTAAGGCCCACTTGACTTTGCATTCCAAGATGTCTGGCTCTAAGTGAGTGATCACACCATTGTGTTTATCTGGGTTGTGAAGATCTTTTTTGTATAGTTCTTCTGTGTATTCTTGCCACTTATTCTTAATATCTTCTGTTTCTGTTATGTCTATACCATTTGTGTCCTTTATTGTGCTCATCTTTGCATGAAATATTCCCTTGGTATGTCTAATTTTCTTGAAGAGATCTCTAGTCTTTCCCATTCTATTGTTTTCCTCTATTTCTTTGCATTCATCACTGAGGAAGGCTTTCTTATCTCTCCTTGCTATTCTTTGGAACTCTGCATTCAAATGGGTATATCTTTCCTTTTCTTCTTTGCGTTGAGTTTCTCTTCTTTTCTCAGCTATTTGTAAGTCCTCTTCAGACAACCATTTTGCCTTTTTGCATTTATTTTTCTTGGGGATGGTCTTGATCACTGCCTCCTGTACAATGCCACTAACCTCTGTCCGTAGTTCTTCCAGCACTCTGTCTATCAAATCTAGTCCCTTGGATCTATTTCTCACTTCCACTGTACAATCATAACGGATTTGATTTAAGTCTGGACTGATGTTGAAGCTGAAACTCCAATACTTTGGCCACCTGATGTGAAGAGCTGACTCATTTAAAAAGATCCTGATGCTGGGAAAGATTGAAGGCAGGAGGAGAAGGGGACGACAGAGGATGAGATGGTTGGATGGCATCACCAACTCAATGGACATGAGTTTGGGTAAACTCCGGGAGTTGGTGATGGACAGGGAGGCTTGGTGTGTGGTGGTCTATGGGGTCACAAAGAGTCAGACACAACTGAGCGACTGAACTGAACTGAACTGAACATACCTGAATGGTCTAGTGGTTTTCCCTACTTTCTTCAATTTAAGTCTGAATTTGGCAATATGGAGTTCATGATCTGAGCCACAGTCAGCTCCTGGTCTTGTTTTTGCTGACTGTATAGAGCTTTTCGTTTAGCTGCAAAGAATATAATCAATCTCAGTTTGGCATTGCACATCTGGTGATGTCCATGTATAGAGTCTTCTCTTGTATTGTTGGAAGGGGTTGTTTGCTATGACCAGTGCATTGTCTTGGCAAAACTCCTTTGACCTTCTTTGTCTTGTACTCCAAGGCCAAATTTACCTGTTACTCCAGGTGTTTCTTGACTTCCTACTTTGCATTCCAGTCCCCTATAAATGAAAAGGACATCTTTTTTTGGTGTTAGTTCTAGAAGGTCTTGTAGGTCTTCATAGAACCATTTAACTTCAACTTGTTCAGCATTACTGGGAATGGTTTGCCTTGGAAAGAACAGAGGTCATTCTTTCATTTTTGAGATTGCATCCAAGTACTGCAATTCTGACTCTTTTTTTGACTATGATGGCTATTCCATTTCTTCTAAGGGATTCTTGTCCATAATAGTGGATATAATGGTCATCTGAATTAAATTCACCCATTCCAGTTCATTTTAGTTCGCTGATTCCTAAAATGCCAATGTTCACTCTTGCCATCTCCTGTTTGACTACTTCCAATTTGCCTTGATTCATGGACCTGACATTCCAGGTTCCTATTGCTCTTTACAGCATCGGACCTTGCTTCTATCATGTCACATCCACAGCTGGTTTTGCTTTGGCTCCATCTCTTCATTTTTTCTGGAGTTGTTTCCCCACTCTTCTCCAGTAGTGTATTTGGCAACTACTGATGCCTTGTCTAACTCAAAACTATGAGCCATGCTGTGTAGGGCCACCCAAGACAAATGGGTCATGGCAGAGAATTCTGACAAAAACGCGGTCCACTGGAGAAGGGAATGGCAATCCACTTCAGTATTCTTGCCTTGAGGACCCCTCAAGGGTCCTCTGTATGAACAGTATCACATAGTTAATGAGAAGCAGAACAGAGACTTGAGCCCGGGTCTATTGAACTTTGAAGTCGAAGGATTTAATCATTACATTATATTATATCCTGTGAGGTCATGACCCTCCAGCCATTCCAAAATTAAAAAAAAAAAATTATTTATTTATTGAGCTGCTCCAGGTCTTAGTTATGAGACTGGGGATCTTTAGCTGTAGCGTGTGGGATATAGTTCCCCGACTAGGGATTGAACCCAGGGCCCCCTGTATCGGGAGCGTGGAGTCTTAACCACTGGAACACCAGGGAAATTCCCGAAATGGGTTCTTTAAGGCATCACGTCACCTATTCATTTATGAGTGTTTTTTATGCAGTCCATTTGAGAGCATCTCTGAACACAGACTCCAAGGGTGTAATAAACAAATATTGCAATAAAGGAGTATGTGAGGGAAACCACAGGTGCCTGGGATCCTTCTCTGCATCTTATTGTATTGTGCCATCATCACGTCAGCATCTAGCAACGGAATGCACAATCCCAATGGTGGAATGGAATTGTTATGGTTGTATTGTGTTGACAGGCTACTCAGAGAAATCAGAAAATGTTCATGTTAGAGGTGAGGCCAGAATTCCATTCATTCATTTGTTCAAGAAATGTTTATCAAGCACTTACTGTGTACTGGAGGTCTAGAAATAAATGGTGTGGCCTCCGCCATCAAGGGGTGTGTAGAGGGGAACAGACCTAAAAGTCAGCCTCGCATGTGGGCTGTTTTCTGGTGCCATCAACACACCAAGAGGAACAAGGAATCCAATCTTGAACCTCAGAGAAGGGAGGGGGAATATTGGACATGCTTCCAAGAGGTTGGCTAGTGCTTCGGTTGTGTCTTGAGGAACAAGCAGAAGTGAGCTAGAACAATTCAAGGGGTGTCTGTGGAACATCCCCTTGGAGATGTTTAATAGATGATGGGAGTTTTCCAGTTTCAAAATCTTTCAGTCATTTGATGAGCAGAATTGAAATAGGACCACTACACCAGTGCAGAGCTTCTGTCCATTCAGGTCCTCCCAAGGGCCACAGGGGGGCCCTTATATCTGGGCAGCATTTTTCCTGTTTACACGATGCTTTCGCACTGTCATCTCATTCTGTCCCTTTTGCTGCTGCTGCTAAGTCACTTCAGTCATGTCCGACTCTGAGCGACCCCATAGACGGCAGCCCACCAGGCTCCCCCGTCCCTGGGATTCTCCAGGCAAGAACACTGGAGCGGGTTGCCATTTCCTTCTCCAATGCATGAAAGTGAAAAGTCAAAGCGAAGTTGCTCAGTCGTGTCCAACTCTTAAGCGACCCCCATGGACTGCAGCCTACCAGGCTCCTCCGCCCATGGGATTTTTCAGGCAAGAGTACTGGAGTGGGGTGCCATTGCCTTCTCTATGTCCCTTTTGAGACAGACACTATTATCCTCATTTTCTGGCTGAAGACAATGAATGAGTTGCCCGAGTTCCTGCAGCTCTGATAGGTGGGGCTGTGATTCAGATCTCACCTTCCCCTGCCAGGGCTCCTTCTCTGAACCACGCGGTCTCCCTCCAACTGGAGCATGAGCCTGCCAAGAAGCTCCAGGTTCCTGAAACACGCCCAGAGGAAAAGAGATGCTGAACGGGGCATTCATGGCTGCTGGGCAGGAGGAGCTGGGATGACGGTGGAGGATAAGCTGGGAGGGCCTGGTGAGGAGGCCAGCAGTGTCAGGGGAAAGAAGACAGAGATGGACGCCACAACTCAGAGAGCAGAGGGTCAATCAGAAGGCAGGAGGGCAGGACTGAGTGAGTGAGTGAAAGTTGCTCAGTCATGCCCAATTCTTTGCCACCTGGTGGACTGTAGCCCACCAGGCTCCTCTGTCCATGGGATTTTCCAGGGAAGAATACTTGAGTGGGTAGCTGTTCATGTCTCCAAGGGATCTTCCCAACCCAGGGATTGAACCTGGTGTGTAGCTTTAAGTCCAGTGCGCAAAGTGTGCGTGCATTGCTCCTGTTGGATCACAGGCCAGCTGCCCCTTGCCCACCAGGTAGGTCAGTCAGAATGAACCTCAGCCATAAAGGATCAGAGTGGCAGTCATGGTGCTGAGGTACTGGGTGCCCTGCATGTGCCGTCCCAATGCAGCATGCGCCACGCAGGGCTGTGATTGCCTGCTACTTGTCTTCACTGCTCGAGCTCTCCAGTGATAGCAGTTGGTATGTTGTGGGCAAATGAATATTAAATTAGGCTTCCCAAGTGGCTCAATGGTAAAGGATCTTCCTGCCAATGCAGGAGACTCATGTTCAGTCCCTGGATTGGGAAGATGCCCTGGAGGAGGAAATGGTGACCCACTCCAGTATTCTTGCTGGAAAAATCCCATGGACAGAAGCGCCATGGACAGAAGCGCCATGGACAGAAGAGCCTGGTGAGCTGCAGTCCATAGGGTCAGTTGGACATGACTGAGCATACAACAAATATTAAGCTAATTACTAAAAGGCACACAGATCATGCTGAATTTTACCCCTGGCTAAGGTATAGGAGCAGTGGAGTCCAGGTTCATATATTGATTCTGCTAAGTCACTTCAGTCATGTCCGACTCTGTGCGACCCCATAGATGGCAGCCCAGCAGGCTCCCCCATCCCTGGGATTCTCCAGGCAAGAACACTGGAGTGGGTTGCCATTTCCTTCTCCAATGCATGAAAGTGAAAAGTGAAAGTGAAGTCGCTCAGTCGTGTCCGACTCTTAGCGACCCCATGGACTGCAGCCTACCAGGCTCCTCCATCCATGGGATTTTTCCAGGCAAGAGTATTGGAGTGGGGTGCCATTGCCTTCTCTGATATTGATTCTACTTAACTTAATAAACACGTTATCGGCAGATCAGTGGTGTTTAGAACACAGAGGAGTGGACACATGGTCCCTGACTGCACAGAGCATCTGATTAGATCATCTGGACTAGAGAGTCCACACGGTTGAACAGGTTTACAAATCACTGGTCGCTGGGTGTTGCCCTTTTCCTTAAGTGAGTGGGAAATAAGGAAATGTGCTCTTTCATGGCAACAGGACACATCTACAGTAGATAACTGTCCTCAATGCACAGCTGAACACAAATGCAGTACTGCCAAGCTGAGCACTGGCTAACTCCTAAAAGAGAGATACCCTGGTAATGAAGGAGTTTACTGATGCTGGCTTACAGCCAGATCCCTTTAAGGGATATCTTTTTATTTTTAAAGATCCCTCAAAAAATTGAAGAAAAAAGTCCTCAGGAGCCAAGGAATGAAGCCATGGCCGTATAATTATAGGCTGTGTAATTGACATTCTGGGGGCTTCTCTGAGGGCTCAGTGGTAAAGAATCCCCCTGCCAATACAGGAGATGCATGTTCAATCCCTAAGTCGGGAAGAGCCCCTGGAGGAGGAAATGGCAACCGACTCCAGTATTGTTGCCTGGAGAATCCCGTGGACAGAGGAGCCTGGTGGGATACATGACTGAGCAACTAAACAGCAACTTCAAACAACATTTGACGTTTTAGGTGGGGAATACCCTCTGAAGCCATTCTGCCAAAGGGGGCTGCTCAGGTAAGGCTCCCAGGGATGTTGTAGCAAGATGCTCATTTCCCCTCTTTGAAGCCATGGGTGCACCTCCTTTCTTTGAGCCAGAGCATCCTCTCTGCTAAGGCTTCCTGGAGCTCCTCCTGGGGACTCCCTCGTGCACGAGGTGGTATGGATGTGTCCCAAAGCGGGAGGCAGCATCTGCTTCCCCTGGAGCCTCGTGAGCCGCCTCCCCCTCAAACTGACTCCGACCAGATATTTTATGACTATGCTGTGAAGAGAATGCTTTGCGAAACTCTCAGAGGCGCCAAGGAGCTGGAAAAAGCTGGTAAAGAAACTAAGGGGAGATCCGGGGGCTGCCTGCAGGGGTTTGCAGGGTTGTTGTGCAGAAGCAGGAGCAGGGCAGGAATCGAGGATTCCTAGATAGTTAGGTAGGAGAGGTAGGGAGAGGACCTCAGGAGCACCTCATCCAGTGGCCTCTCTGGACCCATGCAGGTACTGGGCTGGAGGGCTTGTCTGACACTGTAGGTTGAAAATGAGTAGATAAGCTAATTGAGGCTTAATGTCCTTTTAAATGGGCTTCCCAGGTGGCGCTAGTGGTAAAGAACCCACCTGCCAATGCAGGAGACATAAGAGACACAGGTTCAATCCCCAGGTCAGGAAGATCCTCTGGAGAAGGAAATAACAGCCCACTCCAGTCTTCTTGCCTGAAAATTCCCATGGACAGAGAGCCTGGCGGGCTGTAGTTCATGGGTCATAAAGAGTCACACACAACTCAGCAGCTAAACGACAACGACAGCAGCAGCGACATCACTTCACTCTCCCTGAAAATAAATTTACTTCTATCTATGCAACATGTAGTTATTAACCATCTAGTCCATCTGGGTGCCCAGATGGACTAGTCACTTCAACAGCAGTGACTGAGCTGGGATTTAAGAGTGTCTTGGTGACTGGGGGTTAAAAACCCACACTGGATGGAGTGAGCTGGCATGCCTTCATCTCATTTCTTTGTTATTGACGAGGAGAAGGTGACAATCATGCATGTATTCATTAAATGGACATAGAAATTTGCATTTGACCCAAACTGACTTCTCCGTCACCTGTGGGGTATGTACACCAGGCTGTACATTCAGTCTTTATAAGCCTCCCTGACCAGCTTGGCTTAACGCTTCATTTGTTGGCTGATCATAACCTACCCTGTTCATCTCACGTTCAGAGTCCCAAGTGCCAGCTTACGCGTGATCATCGAGAAGCCAGGAGACTGCAGAAGTGGTTGTGAAACCACTGAAACAGAGGAATTGGAGGGAAGGCTGGTCTGGAGGGTAAGACGGGGGGCTTGGGCTTAGCAATTTTGTAGTTCAAAGACACTGAACTTTCCAGTTAGAAGTTCCAGCCTGGAATTGGAAATATGGGCCTGGCAGGAAGAGTCCGTCCTGGAGGCAGCTTCCCCATGCGGAAGCGAAGGTTGAAATCGTCAGTGAACAAAACATCGGAAGGAGGGAGCACTCAGAGAGAAGCTCGGGGGCTCCAGAGCTTCAGCATAGGAACACACGTATTTATGGGGAGAAATAGCCTTCGGTTCAACTCAACACACCGGTACGCAAGTGCTTACTATGTGCCAGGTGCCACGTTAGATGCGGGCACAGTCACAGCCAGCTCAGAGACAGTTACAGGCTCCATTCTCATGGAACTTACGGTCTAAACTCATTGAAAATATCAAAGATCCGGACACGCCAGAGGTGGAAGCCAGTCCACAGGCCACTCATTTCAACCTTCATCTGACGGCTTAGTGGTACCTCTGCTCCAGCCTGACCCCTCCCGGTGGGCTGCAGGCCTTCCCACTCTGGGGAGGCACTAAACCAGGCCCTCTGACAGCCCTTGGAGGCATGAGGACAGACAGACAGCACGCCCCACGCGTTCCACGCCACGGGTTTCCTGATCCTCTCCATCCTGCTGCTTCCCTCGGAGAGCCTCTTCTTGGCCATCCATCTTTTTTTTATTTTATTTTTTTAACATGGGCCATTTTTAAAGTCTTTATTGAATATTGCTCCTGTTTTTTTTTTTTTTTATGCTTTGGTTTTTTGGCCACAAAGTATGTGGGATGTTACCTCCCCAACCAGGGAGCGAACCTGCACCCCTGCATTGGAGGGGCAGTCTTGACCGCTGACGGCGAGGGAAGTTCGCCACTGTCCATCTCGAAGTGCTCGCCCAGGAAGGGTCTGCAGAGCTGTGGCTCTGGTCTGGCCAGTGAGGAAAGAGACAACTGCCTGGCATCGGATGCACATGATGGGCACACACTCCACTGATTCACTGGCTGCTTCCCAGCCACTGAATCAATCATTATCTCATCTGATAAGAAGAGTCAGACTCCCTTGTTCTATATCCTAAACTTCTCTTAGCAAACCCCCAGTTTCACTCACGTAATTTTCCTCATTAAACTCACCACCATCTTACACTGCTTTTACCCACTTCCCTTTTTCCCCATCCTCAATTTGGACCTTGTTTTGGAGGCAGGGAAGATGAAGATTTTGCAATTGGCTTATTTTTCCAATCTTCTGACTTCTCATTGTCCTTATTGTGTAATCCATCGCTTTAGGGAACCTCCTTAGCTTTACAGCAACCAAAAACGTGACTAGCCTACTCTCAACATCTTGTATCTGAAATACTATTAAATTTTAAAAGGACAGTATCCTTATGTAACCCAATCTAGAAGGTTCTAAAGGCCAGGAGCAGAAACAAAGCTGTGAATACAGAAGACGAATTTTCAAGTTGGTTAGCAATGGCAAACGTAAGAGAGAAGTCAAATTGTAATATTCCTGGGAAGGTCCAAAGAGTAGTTTCATCAGGATGGGTGGAGCAGAAGCCACACTCCTGGGGGTGAAGGCAAGAATAGGTGGAGAGAGACGGCCACCTGAACACACTGTGTGCGTGTGTGCACAATCATCGTGTTCAACTGTTTATGACTCCATGGACTATCGTCTGCCAGGCTCCTCTGTCCATGGAATTTTCCAGGCAAGAATACCAGAGTGGGTTGCTGTTTCCTTCTCCACGGAATCTTCCTGACTCAGGGATGGAACCCAAGTCTCTTGGATCTCCTGCGTTGGCAGGCAGATTCTTTCCCACTGAGCCACCTGGGAAGCCCCTGAATGCACTGGAATTCCTTCATTGTGAACCCACTCCATCAATTCTGATTTCCAGGCACATATGAGTACAGACTTTAGAAGTAAGCTGGTCCTTCATGTGCTTGGAATTCTTGAAAGAGTCTGGATGAAATCCACAGTGCTTCCAGATAATAAAGGTGGTGTTACTTTTCATCACCAATTTGATTCTTGCTAAAGGAAAGCCATTTTAAAAAGAAAGGGGTGAGACAGAGGGAGCAACATAAATTCAATTACTTCTATCTCAGATTGGTGTCCTAAAACAGGCTCTGTTCTTTTATAAAAGAAGAGCAAGTGTTGTCTGAATCTAATTTCTTACTTGCTTGTGTGCTGCTATTCAGCTTACTCATAGTCTTTAACTATGGAGGAAAAGCAGTGAAAGAAAGGACAGGAAATTTCACCATGTGGCAGAAACTGTCAAATTGGTTATCCAAGCAAGAAGCTACATCTTTACACAACCACAGTCCTGGTCCTGCCATTTCACTTCCTTTGTAGAATGATTGGCCAGAAAAGACAAGACGGCACTGAGAATAAAGGCAGAAAGGAATTCTTTCATATTTTTGGACCCTAAATACCACCCTTAGTAATGATAATGAACATAAATAGGCTGACTATTAAAATAACGTTTCTGACTGTTTAGTGTATGATAACCTTTGTGTTAAGAACTGCACATGTTAGCTCATTTAATTTTCTATCTTTTTATTTTATTTTTTTTATTGGGGCACAGTTGCTTTACATTGTTGTATTAGTTTGTGCTGTACAGGGAAGTGAATCAGCTCTAAGTATACATGTAGCCCCTCTTTTTTGGATTTCCTTCCCATTTAGGTCACCATGGAGCATTAAGTAGAGTTCCCTGTGCTCTACAGCAGGTGCTTAGTTAATTTTCACAACCCCACGAGGTCTATGTTATTGTACTTACCTACAGCTGAGAAAATGAGAGACCAAGCTAGAAAGCGATGGAACCAGACAGGGGACACTGGAGTCCAGATCCTCAGCATCACATTAGGTTGTCTGTACATCACAATCCGTAAGCATGGAGTGCACACCCTCCGTGAGTGCCTGCTGAATAAAGGAAGAGTGGTCCAACCAGTTAAAGCTATGTTTTTACCAGTAGTTGTGTATGGATGTGAGAGCTGGACCATAAAGAAAGCTGAGGGCCGAAGAATTGATGCTTTTGAACTGTGGTGCTGGAGAAGACTCTTGAGAGCCCCTTGGACTGCAAAGAGATCCAACCAGTCCATCCTAAAGGAAATCAGTCCTGAATATTCATTGGAAGGAGCTGAAATTGAAGCTCCAATACTTTGGTCACCAGATGCAAAGGACCGACTCATTTGAAAAGACCCTGATGCTGGGAAAGATCAAAGGCAGGGGAAGGGGACAACAGAGGATAAGATGGTTGGATGGCATCACCGACTGGATGGACATGAGCTTGAACGAGCTCCGGGAGTTAGTGATGGACAGGGAGGCCTGGTGTGCTGCAGTTCATGGGGTCTCAAAGAGTCGGACACGACTGAGCGACTGAAATGAACTGAAATGGATGAATGTCAAGAACTGGCAAGCAGCTGGATATAGAACAAAGCTTAGACGTAAGTTCTATTAACCACACAAGCAAATTATATTGGTGAAATAATTAAGACACCAGTCAAAAACCCGGCAGGTGTATTATTTTGTGAATCAACTTGATAAGAGCATCCAAAACACTAGTGGAAATGAAGCAAACCTGGTAACCAGTGATCTTTCATTATCAGACCAACTTCATGCGTGTGGTGGGAGGGCCACAGGGGAAACACATGTTTTACAATCAAAGGGCAGGAAGGCAATAACTGACTCAGTGATTCTTTAAGAACTAATCTGGTAGAATTTTTTACAAAACTGGAAATACTCTATATTTGCTTGTTCAACATGGTAACTACTAACCACGTGTGGCTGACACGTGGCTACTGTGACTGAAAAACTGAATTTTAATGTTACAAATTTTAATTAATTTAAATTTAAATTGTCACACGAGGATAATTGCTATTATACTAGGCTGTGCAGAGATTGAGAATGCAATTTTCCTTTTGTAGAGCCGTGTTGTCCATTTAACAATGATGAAAAACTTGATGAATTACTTTAGCACCAAATCTGAGCTTGACAACCCCAGAATGCTCTCACTCCCACTGAAAGAGGTAGGGCAGCCTGTACACAAATGCTCGACTGAAACCTGAGTGCAAAGGGGGAAAGCAACGATTGCAAGCCATTCAAACATCATCTGAAATCCGGAAAAGGGCAGGATGAAGACCCTGAATTGGCTTATTAGGGAGACAGTCCTGGAAGCCAGGTGGGAACCACGGCCCAGAATTCAGCTGCTATTTGGTATCATTGTGGGCTTCCCACGTGGTCCAGTGGTTAAGACTCCACCTGCCAATGCAGGAGACATCAGAGATGTGGATTTGATGGCTGGGTTGGAAAGATCCCCTGGAGGAGGAAATGGCAACCCATTCCAGTATTCTAGACTGAGAAATCCCATGGACAGAGGAGCCGGGCAGGCTACAGTCCAGGGGTCACAAAGATCAGACACGACTGAGCGACTAAGCACACACACTCCTATAAGAAGTGATGACTAGGACACAGACTCACACAGAGGAAAGATCACGTGAGAAGACAGGGAGAAGAGACCACCTATAAGGCCAGGAGAGAAGCCTCAGAAGAAACCACCCCTGCTGACAGCTTGATCTCAAACTCCTAGCATCCAGAACTGTGAAAAGATGCATTTCTGTTGTTTAAGCCCCTCAGTGTTTATTATGACCACCTGAGCCAACCAATACCCTCCCAGCTCGCCCCCAGCTTGTGTGTTCCTGCTGACATTCTAGCACCTCGCCTCACCCACCCACACACCCTCAGCCCTGACCTCGCTGGCTCCTGCAAGAGTCATGGTCTCTGACTTTCTGTCTTTGCTCTGAGGACCCCCCTACATAAATTTTCCTTCCCTCCACCCTGGTCTAAGGATGCAGCTCGTGTCCCACATCCCCTGTAACCATATCATAAGGCACCCTGGATGAATGCTTTCTCTCTGCCCTGCATTTGATCCTCTTTCTCTAAATCCAGTCTCCTTTCCACCTCTCCTTCTCAACTCTGTTGGAGGGGTGAGCAGCCCAGCACCTCGGTAAAATATTCATTTCTCAGCCTCTCTCTCAACAGGTGGTCATGTGGTACTGGCCGGTGAGATGCTAGTGGAAGTTGTTGGGTGGCATTCAAGAAGAAAGCCCTAAAATGGGCTGTAACAACAATAGCAGCAAAAATGGAGCACATGGTTCTGGAGGAAACGAGCCTGAGATCAAGCTGTGGGCAGGGTCGGGGTCTCCCGAGGCCTCTCTCCTGGACCTGCCAATGGTTCCCTCTTGCTGTGTCCTCACATGGGGCTTTCTTGATGATTTTCTGGAATTGAGACCAAAAGCAAAGGCAACAAAAGCAAAAAACAAAGAGGTGGGACCACCTCAAACCAAAAGGCTCTGCACAGCCAAGAAAGCCATCCACAAAACGAAAAGGCAACCTATGGAATGGAACATAATGTTTGCAAAGCACGTATCTGATAAGAAGCCAGTGCCCAAAATACAGAAGGAACTCAATAGCAAAAGAAGAAAAAAAAAAAACACAACACCCACAAATATCAACAATCCAATTTAAAAATGGGCAAAGACAAAGTCACCCCAAAACCATAGACATCTCATAACTCATTACTGGACACTTCATTGCACTCCAGAGAGAAGAAATACAGCTCCACCCACCAGAACACCGACACAAGCTTCCCTAACTAAGAAACCTTGACAAGCCACCTGTACAAACCCACACACAGCGAGGAAACGCCACAATAAAGAGAACTCCACAAACTGCCAGAATACAGAAAGGACACCCCGAAGTCAGCAATTTAAACAAGATGAAGAGACAGAGGAATACCCAGCAGATAAAGGAACAGGATAAATGCCCACCAAACCAAACAAAAGAGGAAGAGATAGGGAATCTACCTGATAAAGAATTCCGAATAATGTTAGTGAAATTGATCCAAAATCTTGAAATCAAAATGGAATCACAGATAAATAGCCTGGAGACAAGGATTGAGAAGATGCAAGAAAGGTTTAACAAGGACCTAGAAGAAATAAAAAAGAGTCAATATATAATGAATAATGCAATAAATGAAATTAAAAACACTCTGGAGGCAACAAATAGTAGAATAACAGAGGCAGAAGATAGAATTAGTGAATTAGAAGATAGAATGGTAGAAATAAATGAATCAGAGAGGAAAAAAGAAAAACGAATTAAAAGAAATGAGGACAATCTCAGAGACCTCCAGGACAATATTAAACGCTACAACATTCGAATCATAGGGGTCCCAGAAGAAGAAGACAAAAAGAAAGACCATGAGAAAATACTTGAGGAGATAATAGTTGAAAACTTCCCTAAAATGGGGAAGGAAATAATCACTCAAGTCCAAGAAACCCAGAGAGTCCCAAACAGGATAAACCCAAGGCGAAACACCCCAAGACACATATTAATCAAATTAACAAAGATCAAACACAAAGAACAAATATTAAAAGCAGCAAGGGAAAAACAACAAATAACACACAAGGGAATTCCCATAAGGATAACAGCTGATCTTTCAATAGAAACTCTTCAAGCCAGGAGGGAATGGCAAGACATACTTAAAGTGATGAAAGAAAATAAGCTACAGCCCAGATTATTGTACCCAGCAAGGATCTCATTCAAATATGAAGGAGAAATCAAAAACTTTACAGACAAGCAAAAGCTGAGAGAATTCAGCACCACCAAACCAGCTCTCCAACAAATACTAAACGATATTCTCTAGATAGGAAACACAAAAACGGTGTATAAATTCGAACCCAAAACAATAAAGTAAATGGCAACGGGATCATACTTATCAGTAATTACCTTAAACGTAAATGGGTTGAATGCCCCAACCAAAAGACAAAGACTGGCAGAATGGATACAAAAACATGACCCCTACATATGTTGTCTACAAGAGACCCACCTCAAAACAGGGGATGCATACGACTGAAAGTGAAGGGCTGGAAAAAGATTTTCCATGCAAATAGGGACCAAAAGAAAGCAGGAGTAGCAATACTCATATCAGATAAAATAGACTTTAAAACAAAGGCTGTGAAAAGAGACAAAGACGGTCACTACATAACGATCAAAGGATCAATCCAAGAAGAAGATATAACAATTATAAATATATATGCACCCAACATGGGAGCACAGCAATATGTAAGACAAATGCTAACAAGTATGAAAGGAGAAATTAACAATAACACAATAATAGTGGGAGACTTTAATACCCCACTCACACCTATGGATAGATCAACTAAACAGAAAATTAACAAGGAAACACAAACTTTAAATGATACAATAGACCAGTTAGACCTAATTGATATCTATAGGACATTTCATCCCAAAACAATGAATTTCACCTTTTTCTCAAGTGCACATGGAACCTTCTCCAGGATAGATCACATCCTGGGCCATAAATCTATCCTTGGTAAATTCAAAAAAATAGAAATCATTCCAAGCATCTTCTCTCACCACAATGCAGTAAGATTAGATCTCAATTACAGAAGAAAAACTATTAAAAATTCCAACATATGGAGGCTGAACAACACACTGCTGAATAACCAACAAATCACAGAAGAAATCAAAAAAGAAATCAAAATTTGCATAGAAACGAATGAAAATGAAAACACAACAACCCAAAACCTGTGGGATACTGTAAAAGCAGTCCTAAGGGGAAAGTTCATAGCAATACAGACATACCTCAAGAAACAAGAAAAAAGTCAAATAAATAACCTAACTCTACACCTAAAGCAACTAGAAAAGGAAGAAATGAAAAACCCCAGGGTTAGTAGAAGGAAAGAAATCTTAAAAATTAAGGCAGAAATAAATGCAAAAAAAAAAAAAAAGAGAGAGACCATAGCAAAAATCAACAAAGCCAAAAGCTGGTTCTTTGAAAGGATAAATAAAATTGACAAACCATTACCCACACTCATCAAGAAACAAAGGGAGAAAAATCAAATCAATAAAATTAGAAATGAAAATGGAGAAATCACAACAGACAACACAGAAATACAAAGGATCATAAGAGACTACTATCAACAATTATATGCCAATAAAATGGACAACGTGGAAGAAATAGACAAATTCTTAGAAAAGTACAACTTTCCAAAACTGGACCAGGAAGAAACAGAAAATCTTAACAGACCCATCACAAGCACAGAAATTGAAACTGTAATCAAAAATCTTCCAGCAAACAAAAGCCCAGGTCCAGATGGCTTCACAGCTGAATTCTACCAAAAATTTAGAGACGAGCTAACACCTATCCTACTCAAACTCTTCCAGAAAATTGCAGAGGAAGGTAAACTTCCAAACTCATTCTATGAAGCCACCATTACCCTAATACCAAAACCTGACAAAGACGCCACAAAAAAAGAAAACTACAGGCCAATATCACTGATGAACATAGATGCAAAAATCCTTAACAAAATTCTAGCAATCAGAATCCAACAACACATTAGAAAGATCATACACCATGAACAAGTGGGCTTTATCCCAGGGATGCAAGGATTCTTCAATATCCACAAATCAATCAATGTAATACACCACATTAACAAATTGAAAAATAAAAACCATATGATTATCTCAATAGATGCAGAGAAAGCCTTTGACAAAATTCAACATCCATTTATGATAAAAACTCTCCAGAAAGCAGGAATAGAAGGAACATACCTCAACATAATAAAAGCTATATATGACAAACCCACAGCAAACATTATCCTCAATGGTGAAAAATTGAAAGCATTTCCTCTAAAGTCAGGAACAAGACAAGGGTGCCCACTTTCACCATTACTATTCAACATAGTTTTGGAAGTTTTGGCCACAGCAATCAAAGCAGAAGAAGAAATAAAGGGAATCCAAATTGGAAAAGGAGAAGTAAAACTCTCACTATTTGCAGATGACATGATCCTCTACATAGAAAACCCTAAAGACTCCACCAGAAAATTACTAGAACTAATCAATGATTATAGTAAAGTTGCAGGATATAAAATCAACACACAGAAATCCCTTGCATTCCTATACACTAATAATGAGAAAACAGAAAGAGAAATTAAGGAAACAATTCCATTCACCATCGCAATGGAAAGAATAAAATACTTAGGAATATATCTACCTAAAGAAACTAAAGACCTATATATAGAAAACTATAAAACACTGGTGAAAGAAATCAAAGAGGACACTAATAGATGGAGAAATATACCATGTTCATGGATTGGAAGAATCAATATAGTGAAAATGAGTATACTACCCAAAGCAATTTATAGATTCAATGCAATCCCTGTCAAGCTACCAACGATATTCTTCACAGAGCTAGAACAAATAAATTCACAATTTGTATGGAAATACAAAAAACCTCGAATAGCCAAAGCTATCTTGAGAAAGAAGAATGGAACTGGAGTAATCAACCTACCTGACTTCAGGCTCTACTACAAAGCCACAGTCATCGAGACAGTATGGTACTGGCACAAAGACAGAAATATAGATCAATGGAACAAAATAGAAAGCCCAGAGATAAATCCACGCACATATGGACACCTTATCTTTGACAAAGGAGGCCAGAATATACAATGGAGAAAAGATAATCTCTTTAACAAGTGGTGCTGGGAAAACTGGTCAGCCACTTGTAAAAGAATGAAACTAGAACACTTTCTAACACCATACACAAAAATAAACTAAAAATGGATTAAAGATCTATGTAAAGATCAAACGTAAGACCAGAAACTATAAAACTCCTAGAGGAGAACATAGGCAAAACACTCTCTGACATACATCACAGCAGGATCCTCTATGACCCACCTCCAAGAATATTGGAAATAAAAGCAAAAATAAACAAATGGGACCTAATTAAACTTAAAAGCTTCTACACAACAAAGGAAACTATAAGCAAGGTGAAAAGACAGCCTTCAGAATGGGAGAAAATAATAGCAAATGAAGCAACTGAGAAACAACTAATCTCAAAAATATACAAACAACTCCTACAGCTCAATTCCAGAGAAATAAATGACTCAATCAAAAAATGGGCCAAAGAACCAAATAGACATTTCTCCAAAGAAGACATACAGATGGCTAACAAACACATGAAAAGATACTCAACATCACTCATTATCAGAGAAATGCAAATCAAAACCACTATGAGGTACCATTTCACGCCAGTCAGAATGGCTGCGATCCAAAAGTCTACAAGCAATAAATGCTGGAGAGGGTGTGGAGAAAAGGGAACCCTATTACACTATTGGTGGGAACGCAAACTAGTATAGCCACTATGAAGAACAGTGTGGAGATTCCTTAAAAAACTGGAAATAGAACTGCCTTATGATCCAGCAATCCCACTGCTAGGCATACACATTGAGGAAACCAGAAGGGAAAGGGACACGGGTACCCCAGTGTTCATCACAGCACTGTTTAAAATAGCCAGGACATGGAAGCAACCTAGATGCCCATCAACAGATGAATGGATAAGAAAGCTGTGGTACATATACACAATGGAGTATTACTCAGCCATTAAAAAGAATACATTTGAATCAGTTCTAATAAGGTGGATGAAACTGGAGCCTAGTATACAGTGAAGTAAGCCAGAAAGAAAAACACCAATACAGTATACTAATGCATATATATGGAATTTAGAAAGATGGTAACAATAACCCTGTGTATGAGACAGCAAAAGAGACACTGATGTATAGAACAGTCTTATGGACTCTGTGGGAGAGGGAGAGGCTGGGGAGATTTGGGAGAATGGCATTGAAACATGTATAATATCATGTATGAAACGAGTCGCCAGTCCAGGTTCGATGCACGATACTGGATGCTTGGGGCTGGTGCAAGGGATGACCCAGAGGGAGGGTATGGGGCGGGAGGAGGGAGGAGGGTTCAGGAAGGGGAACACATGTATACCTGTGGCGGATTCATTTCGATATCTGGCAAAACCAATACAATATTGTAAAGTTTAAAAAATAAAATAAAATTTTAAAAAAATGGGCAAAGAACCTGACTGGACATATTTCTAAAGAAGTCATACGGACAACGGACAAGTATAAGAAAAGGTGCAAGACATCACTGATCATCAGAGAACCGCAAATCAAAACCACGGTGAGGTGTCACTTTACACCCGCTAGAATGCGATCATCAGAGACAGGCAATAACACATTCTGGGGAAGATGTGAAGAAATACGGAATCCTCGTAATCTGATAGAAAGAAGGTAAACTGGTACAACCATTTTGGAAAGCCGGATGGAAATCCCTCAATGAATTAAAAATAGAACAAATACGTGATCTATCAATCCCATTCCTGGCATGTATCCAGAGAGAATAAAAGTAACTGTTTCAAAGAGATAGCTGCAGTCCCGCATTCATTACAGCATTATTCACAAAGGTTTGGAAGCCACCTAAGGCTCTGTTAACAGATGAATGGATAAAACATGGTGTGAGTACACAAGGGAATAGTATTCAGCTTTTTAAACTGGAATATAATTGCTTTACACTGCTGTGTTGGCTTCCGCTGTACGACAGCGTGAATCAGTCATGTGTGTGCACGTGTCCCCTCCCTCGAGGGCCTCCATCCCACCCCATCCCACCTCCCCAGGTCATCGCAGATCGCCGAGCAGAGCTCCCTGTGCTGTACAAGCAGGTTCCAGCTAGTCACCTATTTCACACAAGGTAATGTATATTCCAGAAGATTTTGTTTTGGGCAGCAACGTGGGTGAACCTGGAAAGTATTATGCTAAGTGAAATAAGCCAAAGACAAATGCTGTTATACATGGAACCTAATACGAAGTCTAATATAAAGTAACAAAGAGGAGAATTTGGTGGTGCCGGGCCCGGGAGTGGGAGCAGTAGGGAGGTTGGTAAAAGGGGACAGACTTTCCCTTAAGGCAGCACGTTCTCCATCCGCTCGTCTGTTGATGGATATCTAGGTTGCTTCCATGTCCTGGCCATTGTAAATAGTGCTGCAATGAACATCCGGGTACACGTGTCTTTTGAGATTGTGGTTTTCTCTGAGCACATGCTTGGTAGCAGGGTTGCTAAGTTGTACTGGGGAGAGGAGGGCAGCTCTAGAGGCAGGGGATGTATGTATGACTACGGCCGATTTGCCTTGCTGTACAGCAAAACCCAACACGTCGTAAAAATGAAAACCAAACCAAAAAAAGAAAGAATAAGTTCTGAGAATCCAAAGTATTAGCACAGATACTCTAACTATAGACTGTAATGTAAAATGAAAATTTGCTAAAAGAGTGGAACTTATGTGTTCCCTCACACACACAAAGTTAAATATGTGAGGTGATGGATGTGTTAATGAAATGTTGAAATGTTGAGAATCCTTGCATAATGTATACATATAGCAAATAATCAAACTGTACATTTAAGGGTATGTACAATTTTATTTGTGCATTGGAAGTCAATAAAACTGAAAAAAAATAACATTGTGCTCTGTAACAGCTGACTTAAATATAAAACATATTTAACAAACAGAATAAAAAAGAATTAGGAAAGAAAGAGGAAACTAAATTTGTGGCTGTTTATCTTTGAACTTGGTTTAAACCACAGAAAACTCGTCCCACAGATAAGATACTCCTTTTTCAAGGGGTGGCCCCTGCAGTGAAATAGCTGTGTAGGTGGCATTTACACCTGCAATTCCTGTTTTATAAGGGAAATAAATTTGCCTGTTATGTGAGAAACAGTGGAAAATGAGCAGTTTTTACGGCATGCTGAGATCTCACCTTGAAGTCACGAAGGATAATGGCTCATAAAGCTCTGGAGAGGGAGAGACGAAGTAGCAGCCAGCCCTCTCCCGATGTGCTGGGCTGGGAAACACCTGAGACCGTGGATGTCATGGCACCTATGATGGCTTTCTCAGCATAGGTCATGAGACAGTGGCTGCCTTTGGTGATGAAACATGAGAGAACTTTCTGGGTCCTTTGGCTCATGTGAAGGGGACATTATCTATTTAACTTGGCTCTTTTTGGACATTTGTTGAGGGGAGAAGTTGAAGCCAACAACATTTACACATGTCTCCTTGCTTCTCTGAGAGCTCAGTTGGTAAAGAATCGCCTGCAATGCAGGACACCCCAATTCAATTCCTGGGTTGGATAGATCCGCTGGAGAAGGGATAGGTTACCCCCTCCAGTAGTCTTGGGCTTCCCCTGTGGCTCAGCTAGTAAAAAAAATCTGCCTGCAATGTGGGAGACCTGGGGTCGATCTCTGGGTTGGGGAAGATCCCCTGGAGAAGGGAAAGGCTGCCCACTGCAGTATTCTGGCCTGGAGAATTCCATGGACTGTGTAGTCCATGGGGTCACAAAGAGTCGGCCGCGACTAGGGACTTTCCCTCTCGCTTTGCTTCTGCCTTGAGGAAAGCCGTAATCTCAGGTTCACGACTGCCCCGAAGCCATCCGGTCCTCGCATTCCCACAGTAGCAGGCGTGGGCATTGGGCATCTTGAGCTGGGCTTCATCGTGGCTCCAGCGCGCACCAGCTTGGATAGCGCCATCTCCGTCCTGTCTCACCAGCCCTTGGAGCAGTCACATCCCTCTGCTGTCGCTGGTCTCTGCATGCCTCAACAGCCCTGTCCACAGCTAGGGACGCAGTCCTTCATTTTAGTTCCTTCGTTGGAGCCATCTGGGTCAAATTCTGTCTCCTGATGAGACTATAGGAGATATGCCAATAAAGTCAGTTTCTGAGAACAGGAGCCTGCTTTTTTGTTTCCTTTTATTTTGCTTTTAAATTGTAGTAAAATACTATTATTATTTAGTCGTTCAGTCATGTCCTATTCTTTGCAACCCCATGGACTATAGCCCTCCAGGCTCCTCTGTCCATGGGATTCTCCAGGCAAGAATACTGGAGTGGGTTGCCATTTCCTTCTCCAGGGGATCTTCTCGACCTAGGGATCAAACCCACGTCTCTGTCTCCAACATTGGCAGGTGGATTTTTTACTGACTGAGCCACCAATGAAGCCCCATTGTTCTATTTGTTAATATGACCTAGTAGAGGAGAATATAATTCTTTTGCCACTCCCAAGAACTAGATAAGGTAACCAGGGAGTTGTTATAAGACCAGGTTCCTAATGCTCGCTGTGCTGCTTACCTGTGTTAACCTGAAGCGAGTTGCCTGGTTTCTCTGGCATTTCTTCATCTGTGAAATGGATAATTACATACATGATCACTCAGCCCTCTAGACCTTATACATCAAACATTTTGTAGGTCACTTACATCCGTCTGCTAAGGCAATGATTCTCAACTTGGGGGTGATTTTACTCCCAGGAAACAGCTGGCAATGTCTGGAGATGGTTTTGGTTGTTCAACCTGGGGGAGGGGTTGCCACGGAGCAGGTAGAGACCATGGATGCTAATAAACAGCCTTCAGTGAGCAAGACAGCCCCCACAATAAAGAACTATCCAACACCAAGTGTCAGTATGGCCAAGAAAGAGAAACCCTGTTCAAGGGGGAGAAACCAGTACTCCACAGAGAATAACGCTGTCTTTTTCCTTGTATAAGTCTGACTGGGGGAAGTTACGGTGGGTCCCATGCCATGATATACAGAGGAGTACCAGCATGTCAGGAATAGGATGTCGATATGCTTGTCCCCCCGTGTAGAGTGTACACTATTAAAATGAACTACCATTTCTCAATAGGTTTCATTTAAGATGCTGAGAAGAACTCTAATTGAATGTACCATCTGGAAACATTGAACTCCATGGCGAGAGCAGTGGGATCAATTTACATCCTCCTCCACACCCCCACTGGGTAAGTCTGAGTGTGAAATGCCTCCTGTATAGTTATCAGGCCGAGTCTTCTGAAACACGTTTCTATGAAGAAGATTAGAGTGCTACTTCTGTGGCAGGAACACCACTCCTCTGATCATCTTAGTGTTCTGCGTCGTATTTTAAGGGAAACTGAAGGACAGACGGTATCGCTGAGGTCACATTGCAAAGGCAGTGGTGGGCCTGGGATTAGGGATTGGCTCTGTTGGTTCTTGGCTCCAGGTGGACCCATCTGCACCTCTTGCCCATCGCCAACGTTTCTAGCATATGCGCGTGTTCCTTATAAGCGGTGCCTCCTCAAGATAGGCTGGGGCAAATCCTACGTGGGAGGTTTCAATGACATCACGTGTCAGAAATCACCTTGTGTCTGGTAGATGCTCAGGAAACATTTGTGCTCTTTGAAAGGAGCCTGCCGATGCTGAGTGGCAGTGGTGGGGAGATCTTGAAATTAAATGCCACCTCCACGTTGCTCTGTCTCCTCAGCCTGTCTCCAAAATGGAAGGAGGTGGTCACTGACAGTTGAGGAGGTTTGTTCTGTCTCAGTTGGGAAGGGTTTCATGTTTGGCTACTCTGGGGGAGTAAGACAAGTGACAGCCAACTGCCTGTTTCAACGCTCCAGTGACCGTGAGGACCAATTGCTTTGCTAACAAGAATGAGACTTTACCCAGACTTGCTGGGTGGATGGACACATTCAGTCTTCTGCGTGCACAGCTCACTCCTGGTCCTGCATCTGGATGTGCGTTCTGAAGAGGCACTGGGTCAGGGCACCAGTGTGGGATGTTCCTTCTGCCACAGAGAGCCCACGGGCTGGTTTCAGCCCTTTCCATTTTTTTACTATTCATTTCTAGCCTCTTTTCTGTATCCTTCTAGCTCCAGAGTTGTTTTTTATTTTTTTCCCCCAAATTTAAAATAAGTTTACTCTAAGTAGGATAACTCCTGAGAGGCCATGTGAAAATCCAGTTCTATTCTTGCCTGCTGATGGAAGGAAACAAGATTTTGAAGGAAGGTTAGAAAAAAAATAAAAAGAGAGAAGAGAAAGCAACTAGCATGGAATTTGAAAACATCTTCATTTCCTTTACAGAGATGGACCTCAGTTTGGTTCTGGATGGATGGCCCAGCCATTCTGCTGACAGCACTTTTACAGGCAAGACCTCTGCTTTTCTTTTTATTTTGGTTTGTTTTTCACTTGTTTGTTTCTGGCTGCCCTGGGTCCTCACTGTGGCGCACAGGCCTTCTCTGATGATGGCGAGCGGGAGCTGCTCCCCAGGTGCAGCGCACAGGCCTCTTGCTGTGCTGTCCTCTCATGCTGCGGGCTCGAGGTGCACAGGTGTCAGCAGTCACAGCGCATGCACTTAGCGGCCCTGCAGCGTGCAGGTTCTTCATCCCCAGACCAGGGATCGAACCCATGTCCCCTACATTGGCAGGCGAATTCTTAACCAGTGGACCACTGAACCACCAGGGAAGTCCCCAGGCAAAGCTTTTGTTGTTGGATTGATTTCAAGAAGAGCCCCCAGTGTTTCATAAAAGCAAAGCTAATTTCTAAAGAAGTAGCTGTGGCATTGCTTTTCTTGCAGATTGATTTTTACAGGTTGCTCAAATATCGATACCAACTCATTGTCAATACATATGAAATCCACCATATGATCCTAGTCACCAGTTGATATGCTAGTATAAGTAAATGCTCTGCAAGGTGTTGACTTGAACAGCCTTCCTGTGTGACAGGGAGAGCAGACTGAGTTTAATCTACCTTTCAGGTAAGCTCAGCTCAGTTCAGTTCAGTTGCTCAGTCGTGTGACCCCACGGACTGCAGCATGCCAGGCTTTCCTGTCCATCACCAGCTCCCAGAGCTTGCTCAAACCCATGTCCATAGAGTCAGTGATGCCATCCAACCATCTCATCCTCTGTTGTCCCCTTCTCCTCCTGCCTTCAGTCTTTCCCAGCATCAGGGTCTTTTCCAGTGAGTCAGTTTTTTGCATCAGGTGGCCAAAGTATTGGAGCTTCAGCTTCAGCATCAGTCCTTCCAATGAGTATTCAGGACTGACTTCCCTTAGGACTGACTGGTTTGATCTCCTTGCAGTCCAAGGGACTCTTGAGAGTCTTCTCCAACACCACGGTTCAAAAGCATCAATTCTTCAGTGTGCAGTTTTCTTTATGGTCCAACTCTCACATCCATACATGACTACTGGAAAAACCATAGCTTTGAATAGATGGATCTTTGTTGGCAAAGTAATGTTTCTGCTTTTTAATATGCTGTCTAGGTTACCCCTCACCCAGACATGTCTGGATGTATCCAGGAGACTGGTGGATTGTGGTCCACAAGGATCTACTTACATAAGGGAAAGACTGATCCGGATTATTTGGGGATGGTAAATTTGAGAAATCTAACTTAAGTTTTTTAAAGTGGGTGGGGGGAAATGTCATGATGTTCCAGTGAACATGAGCGTAAGGCTTATCTGGATCCAAGTGCTCAATGTTACCATCGGGCATGAGCTTAAGGCTTATCTGGATCCAAGTGCTCAATGTTACCATCGGGAATTTCCATCTCTTGATAGAGGGTTCTCTGTTGCCTTTATTGGTTGACGTCAAGTTAATGGCAAAGTATTTGTCAGTCATATTCACAATTCTAGCAGCTACAAGCCTAGCAGAAAGAGGTGGGAAAAGAGGTCATTTTTCATTCAGCATTTGAGCAAGAGTTTTGGGATTGAATTTCACTGGTATAGTTCTCATCGCTATCACTCCACTCTCTTGAAACCGTTCCACTCAGCCACCAGATGAGGATGAACGTAGGTCTCTGTTTGCCTGAGATGGTCCTTGTTTATATTAGTTGTCTGGGCATAAATATTAATAACATCCCCTTCTGTAAACAGCCAGAGAGTAATGGTAGAAATAGTCCTCTAAATAGGGTTGTCAGCAAGGGCTGCTAGGAAAAGGTGACCTTTGAACTGAGACAGAATCAAGTGAGGAGGGGCCCATATGAACAGCAGTAGTGTCAGCACCCTCAGAGGATGGCAGCCTGGGCAAGGCCCTTCGCCACTTTGACAGGTGTGCCCCCAGCGCCTTCAGAGCAGCAGTGCGCCTTCCGGGCCCTGGCAGCAGAGCTGGTTGTGTAGGTATTGGTAGCCTTCATCTCCAAGGCAAACCAGACAGGAAGTGGGGAATGTAGACGTCCTGGGAGTCAGTAGAACCAGCCCTCGGGTGGGCAAGCCAAGACAAGCCCTAGGAGAACCCAGAACCCTGCACTAGGGTGTTAACTCCTTGGGGCAGACTGCTGACAAAAATGCTGCCCTCACCATGAGTTCACACCGTGAACTGAATGTTCACACCATGATAGGTGCATACTAGTTGTGGCAACAGTCTAAGCGCAGGTCGGAAAAGAAGTTCCACACACAGAGCATTCCAGAAGGGAGTGAGTTGATTAAGAACAAACAGCAGAGATAACGTGGGCACTGCAAAAACAGCGGGCAAACCCCCTGACACAGCAGGGAGAGCCGATGCTTTTCATGGGTCAGTAGCCAATTTTTATGGCCTCAAGACAAAGAAAATTTCTGCTGAAAGGTTGGCAATAGGTGATTGGTTAGGGCACTGTAGGGTGACTACTGAGATGGGCATTTTTGCCTAATTTGGCATCAGGAAGGTGGGCTGGTGATGGTCAGGGGATTTGGGGCAACGACTCCAAACGGGCTTAATTCTGAGCTGATCTTGGTTCTGGACTCTGTGTCTGTGGCCTTGGGGCAGGACTCCACACAGCGCCTCAGTAGGTACTTGTTGAAAATGATCAGTAGCTCTCCATGAAGAGCTTGAGTGCAGCCAGAAGTCCACTAGAGAATGGAGGGGTGGGAACCCAGAAACATTCTTTACAATATCATAAATGGTTGCTTACATCCTCTTCTCATGCCCAGATAGATTTGCTCAGAAACATACAGGTATGCTAGAAAGATAATTATGAAAAGTCCTTTCTATTTAAAATCTCTCCCCGTGTGGATTCATAAGCAAGGAGTTTTAGTTCATTACCCTTAGCCTTGAAGTTGTGTTCTATTCATCTTTCTACTGTGGCTATCCCTTAGTTTTCAGTTCAGTTCAGTCACTCAGTCGTGTCCGACTCTTTACGACCCCAAGAATTGCAGCACGCCAGGCCTCCCTGTCCATCACCATCTCCCGGAGTTCACTCAGACACACGTCCATCGAGTCAGTGATGCCATCCAGCCATCTCATCCTCTGTCGACCCCTTCTCCTCCTGCCCGCAATCCCTCCCAGCATCAGAGTCTTTTCCAATGAGTCAACTCTTCGCATGAGGTGGCCAAAGTACTGGAGTTTCAGCTTTAGCATCATTCCTTCCAAAGAAATCCCAGGGCTGATCTCCTTCAGAATGGACTGGTTGGATCTCCTTGCAGTCCAAGGGACTCTCAAGAGTCTTCTCCAACACCACAGTTCAAAAGCATCAATTCTTCGGCGCTCAGCCCTCTTCACAGTCCAACTCTCACATCCATACATGACCACTGGAAAAACCATAGCCTTGACTAGATGGACCTTTGTTGGCAAAGTAATGTCTCTGCTTTTCAATATGCTATCTAGGTTGGTCATAACTTTTCTTCCAAGGAGTAAGCATCTTTTAATTTCATGGCTGCTGTCACCATCTGCAGTGATTTTGGAGCCCCCCAAAATAAAGTCTGACCCTGTTGGTTTTACCGAGTTGAAATAAGACTACTCCATTTCCTTTCTTTAAATACTGTGAAACTTTCCGTGTTTGCTGGGCAACTAATAGACTCATGCTACCGGAAATCTGAGAATTAAAGATATGAACAGATAACTAAGTCCGAAATCTGTCAAATAAACAATTTCCCCGCTTTCCCTTATTTCTTCCTTAACTGTTTATTGTCAACATGTCCCAAGCAATACATGATACATTAGGACTACAGTAATAAAAGATATCTAATTTGTTAACAAATTTTCTTTTGCTGAGTGAAAACAAAAGGCTGAATCACACGTAATGTTTGGAAAGAAAACACAAATTGTCAGTTTAGACTCTGAAATTGTCCCCTGGATTTGGCCTGTGTGTCAAAAGCTAGATCTTGTGATGTGAGGAAGACAAATGAATGTACGTGGGATAAGATCCTTAATGAGATTGCCATCCAGATGTTAGATCAAAGAGACTGTGATTCATTCAACTTGGAACTTCTGAAAGCCGAGCCAAGTCTTGGTGACTTTGAGGGTTTGCTTGTTACCATTTATAACGTGTGTGGCTCATTCCGTGTAAATATTATGCAACAGTTTGAAAATGAATACCAGATTGAGAGATGTACTCAAAATGGCTTGTCCCACTGAGCTCCACCTTTGTGAGCAGAGGTTACCCAAAAGACCAGGCTGAATAAACAGCAGCCCACAGGGCAGACTGCGTGTGTGACAGGGCTAAATCCTGCCACTATTCCCAGAGTTGGCTGCTAGTTAGAGCACTCCCTGGGTGCGACCAGACTGCCGTATTTCCCTGATTTATTACTTACCGTTGCTTCATTCCTTGTTCATTTCTCTTTACTGACTTCTGTCTGAGGTAGAATTTCTGTGTGCCCCCATTAAAGTATTTCTGTGCCCACATTTTCTACTCAATGCCAATCCTTATGATAATGATCAGGTATCTTACTGATGTCTTCCCAGACCTGTATAATTATGAGCCAGTTCTTAGCCCCAAGAAAAAGAAATGCAAAAAGGCAAAATGGCTCTCTGAGGAGGCCTTACAAATATCTGAGAAAAGAAGAGAAGCTCAAGGCAAAGGAGAAAAGGAAAAATATACCCATTTGAATGCAGAGTTCCAAATAATAGCAAGGAGAGATAAGAAAGCCTTCCTCAGTGATCGGTGCAAAGAAATAGAGGAAAACAATAGAATGAGAAAGACTAGAGATCGCTTCAAGAAAATTAGAGATACCAAGGGAATATTTCATGCAAAGATGGACTCAATAAAGGACAGAAATGGTATAGACATAACAGAAGCAGAAGATATTAAGAATAGTTGGCAAGAATACACAGAAGAACTGTACAAAAAAGATCTTCATGACCCAGATAATCATGATGGTGTGATCACTCACCTAGAGCCAGACATCCTGGAATGAGAAGTCAAGTGGACCTTAGGAAGCATCACTTCAAACAAAGCTAGTTGAGGTGATGGAATTCCAGTTGAGCTATTTCAAATCCTAAAATATGATGCTGTGAAAGTGCTGCACTCACTATGCCAGCAAATCTGGAAAACTCAGCAGGGTCACTGACCTGAAAAGGTCAGTCTTCATTCCAATCCCAAAGAAAGGCAATGCCAAAGAATGTTCAAACTACTGCACAATTGCACTCATCTCACACGCTAGTAAAGTAATGCTCAAAATTCTCCAAGCCAGGCTTCAACAATATGTGAACCATGAAATTTCAGATGTTCAAGCTGGATTTAGAAAAGGCAGAGGAACCAGAGATCAAATTACCAACATTTGTTGGATCATTGAAAAAACAAGAGTTCTAGAAAAACATCTACTTCTGCTTTATTGACTATGCCAAAGTCTTTGACTGTGCAGATCACAACAAACTGTGGAAAATTCTTCAAGAGATGGGAATACCAGACCACCTGATCTGCCTCCTGAGAAATATGTATGCAGGTCAAGAAGCAACAGTTAGAATTGGACATGGAACAATAGACTGGTTCTAAATCAGGAAAGGAGTATGTCAAGGCTGTATACTGTAACCCTGCTTATTTAACTTTTATGCAGATTGCATCATGCAAGATGCTGGGCTGGATGAAGCGCAAGCTGCAATCAAGATTGCTGGGACAAATATCAATAACCTTAGATATGCAGATGGCACCACCCTTATGGCAGAAAGTGAAGAAGAACTAAAGAGCCTCTTGATGAAAGTGAAAGAGGAGAGTAAAAAAGTTAGCTTAAAACTCAACATTCACAAAACTAAGATCACGGCATCCGGTCCCATCTCTTCATGGCAAATAGATGGGGAAACAATGGAAACAGTGTCAGACTTTATTTTGGGGGGCCCCAAAATCACTGCAGATGGTGACTGCAGCCATGAAATTAAAACATGCTTACTCCTTGGAAGAAAAGCTCTGACCAACCTATACAGCATATTAAAAAGCAGAGACATTACTTTGTCAACAAAGGTCCATCTAGTCAAAGCTTTGGTTTTTCTGGTAGTCACTTAACGGATGAGAGAGTTGGACCATAAAGAAAGCTGAGTGCCGAAGAATTGATGCTTTTGAACTGTGGTGTTGGAGAAGACTCTTGAGAGTCCCTTGGACTGTAAGGAGATCCAACTAGTCCATCCTAAAGGAAATCAGTCCTGAATATTCATTGGAAGGATTGATGCTGAACTGAAGCTCCAATACTTTGGCCACCTGATGCCAAGAACCAGCTCACTGGAAAAGACCCTGATGCTGGGAAAGTTTGAAGGTGGGAGGAGAATGGGATGACAGAGGATGAGATGGTTGGATGGCATCACCAACACGATGGACATGAGTTTGAGTAAGCTCCAGGAGTTGGTGAGTGGCAGGGAAGTCTGGCGTGCTGCAGTCATGGGATAGCAAAGAGTCGGACATGACTGAACGGCTGAACTGAACTGAGGTCTTAGCCTTTTACATTAGAAGTGACTGGAATCACTCTTTTCTGGTCCCAAATTAGGTCCCAAATTAGTATACTCAAAGCCCTAGAACTATGTGAGAAAATCCAGGGGTATTACTACTATAGGTTTAGTTCAGAAGATTTGAGGCAAAAGCAAGGATGTTGAAATGTCATAGACATCAAGAGGACAACCTCCACTCTGGACACCAGAAGTTTCTTTTTCTGCTGAAAGTCTGGGTCAGCTCCACACTCCCCACATGCCTTAATTCTCATGTTCCGTCATCCAGTGCTCTTCCAGACGACATGTTTCCGTCTTAGACTGACTGCAGTCATTGCTTTCACATCTTTACTTTCATCAGTGTTACATGACCAAAATATTTCTAGAGGAGCAAATGATTTGAGCGAAGCTGTGATAAGCCTGTCTTTAAACAAGCATTTGTAGCACAGCAGGACCCTGTGGTCACCTAACAGGTGGCTCAGATGGTAAAGAATCTGACTGCAATGAAGGAGATCTAGGTTTGAGCCCTGGATCGGGAAGATCCCCTGGAGAAGGAAATGGCAACCCACTCCAGTATTCTTGCCTGAAGAATCCCATGGACAGAGGAGCTTGGTGGGATACCATCCATGGGTTGCAAACAGTCTTACACGACTGAGCGACTAACACTTTCAGGACCCTAAGGGGCTTTCCCGGGACAGACTTTCCTCCATATCCTCTGCTTTAGCTCCTCTATGAAGTACCTAGATAATAATGTTTGATGCACATTTCTTGAGCTGTTTTGCAGGTGTAAAAAACATGCCACCAAACAGAAGATGTTAACTACTTGATGACCCTGAGCACAGAGCCCCAGGTCTCCTGGAGCCTAAGGACTGATACAGTTCACCCTGTGACGCCACCCACTACCTCACCGTCAGCCAACCAGAGAATTGTAAATGAGCTGATCACATACCCTGCGACCAGCCCTCCCTCCTCTGGCTTTTAAAGGTGCTTTACCAAAACCCATTGGGGAGCTTGAGGTTTTTTAGGGCCTGAGCCACCTGTCTACTTCCATGGCCCAGTAATAACCCTTTCTCTGCTCCAAACTCTGACTTCTCATTTTGTCCAGCCTCCCTCTGTATCAGGCACAGGAACTTATATGAAGTGCTTTGAATATCTAGAGACAAAGCCTCAGGAAACACTTCAGACCAACATCTTTTTTCAAATGGGTTAGAGCTGAAGAGCAATTATTTAAAGTTGAATCATACAGGAGCATTTTATATAATATTTGCATATTTTTATTATATAGTATTTAGTATGTGGTAAAGAAATCAGTTTAGTAACTGTTGAATTAATGCAATCTCCATATTTAAAGACCTATTTCGTATAACTTCTCTGCTTTTGGTATTTCCTGGAGTCACCATAGATGGTTAATACAAATGACTTCAATCCAATGTGTTTTCAATGAATGTCTGAGCTTTCTGGTCATAACACCCTCACTCTACTGACAGATATTTTTTTAAATCTCTCATCTGCTCGCAGATGACTTCACAGCTTTACCCAAAGAACTAAGCGCATAGAGAAATGGAATGTTTCCCCGTGTATTGGTAAACAAAGGACGTCGGGGTCATCGGTGACTGCAGCCACCTCCAAAGGGGAGGGGGTGGGTCCTGAGGGAACTCAGGATGTGAAAACACAGGTGGCTGGCCCCAGAGCGGAAATTCATATCAAAGAAACGATGTCAGTAGCCAGACTTTTGCATCTATGCAGAGTACATCATGAGAATCGCTGGGCTGGAAGAAGCACAAGCTGGAATCAAGATTGCCGGGAGAAATATCAATAACCTCAGATATGCAGATGACACCACCCTTATGGCAGAAAGTGAAGAGGAACTAAAAAGCCTCTTGATGAAAGTGAAAGAGGAGAGTCAAAAAGTTGGCTTAAAGCTCAACATTCAGAAAACGAAGATCATGGCATTTGGTCCCATCACTTCATGGGAAATAGATGGGGAAACAGTGGAAACAGTGTCAGACTCTATCTTTTTGGGCTCCAAAATCACTGCAGATGGTGACTGCAGCCATGAAATTAAAAGATGCTTACTCCTTGGAAGGAAAGTTATGACCAACCTAGATAGCATATTGAAAAGCAGAGACATTACTTTGCTAACTAAGATCCTTCTAGTCAAGGCTATGGTTTTTCCAGTGGTCATGTATGGATGTGAGAGTTGGACTGTGAAGTGGGCTGAGCCCCGAAGAATTGATGCTTTTGAACTGTGGTGTTGGAGAAGACTCTTGAGAGTCCCTTGGACTGCAAGGAGATCCAACCAGTCCATTCTGAAGGAGATCAGCCCTGGGATTTCTTTGGAAGGAATGATGCTAAAGCTGAAACTCCAGTACTTTGGCCACCTCATGCAAAGAGTTGACTCATTGGAAAAGACTCTGATGCTGGGAGGGATTGGAGGCAGGAGGAGAAGGGGTCGACACAGGATGAGATGGCTGGATGGCATCACTGACTCGATGGACGTGAGTCTGAGTGAACTCCGGGAGATGGTGATGGACAGGGAGGCCTGGCGTGCTGCGATTCATGGGGTCGCAAAGAGTTGGACATGACTGAGCAACTGAACTGAACTGAACTGATACATAGCAAAGTGCTAAATTCTTTAACTTGAGATTTCTAGTTTTCTTTAATTAACAATAACCTTTTGACTGTGAGATCACCTACCCTTTCTTACAAAACTCCTCTGTGTCTTGCCCCACCCACTTCACCTCCCTGGAGCAGTTTTCTGAGGGTTAGTTGAGATGCTGCCTCTGGGCTTAAAGTCAGAAAAAACTTCTGCCAGATAAAACACAACTCTCAATTTTAAGGTTGTGCTTTCTTTTTTCTCAGTTGACAGCATGCTGAGTTTAGGATACTCTTTCTTACAAAGCTCCTCCATGGCTACATTCAAAAGAGGTGTGAAAATATGTAGTAAAGCCATCTAATGTGGATGTACAGGACTCCATTTTATCTTTTTTAATGATTGCATAGCTTTCCACTGTATGTGTGTGCTGTAATTTATTTCAACAAACCTCGATTAAATAATATTTCAGTTGCTTTCTCTTTTATGTAATTTGTAAACAATGACATTTAACATCCTGGGAAACATATCTTTGCACACTCAGACAAATATTTCTAAAGGAAAAATTCCTGTAAGTGGAATTTTTGGCTTGAAGGAAACATACATTAAAGCTATAATAGGTATCACTAAAAGTTGTTCCTTTTCACATTCTTGCCAACTCTGGGTATTAACATATTAAATCTTTGCCAATTTGATATGTCAAAACCATACTGTTGTTTAAATTTGCATTTATTTGATTAGTAAAGAGGCTGAATGTCTTTCCATATATTTACTAGCCATTTTTGCTTCATTTGAAAACTGTCTACTTATGAGCTTTGCTCAGGATTCCATTGGATTGCTCTTTTTCTCATAAAGTCGTTTGCGCTCCTTACGTATTACAGAAAGAAACAGCTTTGTCACACTGTTGTAACTATTTTCATATTGATCAGTTATTGATTACAATGAAGTATTTTTCTAGTCCACTTTATTATCAAAGTCACCCTCACCTGACTTTCTGGGAATGTCCTGTATATTTTTGTGAGAAAATATAATAAAGACATTTAACATTATTATCAAAAAAGGAGCAAGAATGATTGTATAAACATAAATCAAGTGAAGAAGTGTAAGGGTTTTTTTGTGCAAAGGCTATGACAATGCCAGAAAGAATAAAAAAACATACATTTTTCTAGAAGATTCCTGAAGCCTGGAAATTCTCCAAGGCAGAAGTCTTGCACCTCTAAGGGGAACACCTTCCCTGAGTACATAGACTTCTCAACTCCAGCAGGTGTGGGTCATATCATAGAAATAATGGGCCATTCAAGCTTTCTGGCTCATCATTTATCAGTCTTGTGACCTGGTGTCCCAGAATGCTTCCTCATGCGTAAAATGCATATGATTATACCTGACTTGTGGGGCTACTGTGGTTATTAAACTGGGTACAATATGCAGAGGAGATACTCATTAAATACCTGTGCTCCCACCCAGCCCCAGGAGTTTTGTTAAAGAAAAATTGTACCTGTAACTACTCAGCTGTGACAGAGACATCTGAAAATGTAAGATCACTAACAAGTCAAATGTCAATGTTCAGCAGCTTTTTCTTAAAACACTGAAATGTCAAGAATCTTCACACATAAGTATGAAGCCAAATCTGGCCTCTGTACCCCAACACCAAATTAATTCTCAAAGGCAGAGTTTTGGGTGAAGTAGAAAAGAACAGCTTTATTGCTTTGCAAGGCCAAGGGGGCCACAGCAGCTAATGCCCTCAAAACTGTGTGTCCCAGCCTGGAGGAGGCAGTGAGGTGTTCTGCAGGAATGGTCCAAAGAGGGCGTGATCAGCTCGTGGACACTCTTCTGATTGGTTGGTGATGACGTAAGTGGGAGTCAGCATCACCACCCTTCTGGTTCCACTGGTCTGGGGTCTACAGGCTCGTGGGCAGCATACAGCTAACTTCTCCCACCTGATGGGGCTGTCAGAGTCTGCAAAACATCTCAAAGAGATTGTTTTATGTGTCCCTTGGGAGGGGGGTGGGAACCAGGAGTCTACCCAGGGTTTCACTGGTGTTTCTCTTGACTCTTCCTCCCTTGTCTAGCACCACCTTCCTTGTCTAATTAGCAACTGTTTGAACCTGTCCGATGGAACTCAGGGAAGGTCAAGGAGGCTGTTTCCTATAAACAAGAAATGGGGGATGCAGACCGGCTTTTGTATCCAGGAACCCCACAGGGTCCTGCTTGGTATCAAGAGTCAACTCCAATATACGCTTGCGAAGGGCATCTGCCTTCTGCCTCTGCAGAGACTGGATCCCGTGCTGCTGAGGCTGTTGACCTTCGACATGCACTGAAGGCAGTTCAGGGTGAAGAGGGAGGCACCCTGCACTCCAGGGAAACTGGTGGGACAGGTCTTTAGATAGAAGTTTTCAGGAACTGACTTCATGATCCCAATTCTTGCATCTCCTCATATCCAGAAAAGCAACCATGATATCTCCTCATGCCTAGCAGAAAACCTCTTGTAAACCAAGTGCTTGATTGCACTGAATGCCCCCTTCACCAAAACCTATGTGTTGGCCTTCCCCCAGTACCTCTTTGGAGCAGTTTCTCAGAAATATCTGCAGTGCTGTCTCCCAGGCTGAAGTCTTTATTTTGCCCCCAATATAGCGTAACTTGCAACACTCATGCTGTGCATCTTTTTTCAGTTGACACAAGTATGCGAAGATGTACTTGATTTTCTAGAATGAGTTTGAAACTATATTCTTTGTATGAGAGTAAACAACCTCTGTGCATCCTGAATATTTAAGGTTTATAATGAAAGATGTTTTCTAGGAAAAGAGCAGCCTGCAGGATAAATATTAGGATTCATAAACAAATGAAGTGAAATAAGCCTCCAGCTTTAGTCCAAGAAGTGGACTGGGGAGCTTGTGGCAGTGACTGATCCCTTGCAGAACTATTTTTGCCAGAAGGGGCTCATGTATTTTTAGGTCATAGCCTACTGGTGGAGGAAAACGTATGGGTTATATGAGAAGTTGTGCTGATATATAGGGAAGATGACACTTGACCTCTGTGGTCTTCCTCTCCAAAACTCGTAATCCCTGTCTGATCATGAGAAAATCATCAGACAAATCCCAATTTAATTTTACCAGATACCTGATCGGTATTGCTCAGATTGTTGAGGTCAGCAGAAATAAGCCAAGTCTGAGAAACTGTCACAGCCCAGAGGAGACTAAGGAGACAGGAGGGCTAAATGTAATGCGGTATCTCGAATAGAATCCCGGCACAGGAAAAGCACCAGAGGCGAAAACTAAGGAAATTCAAATGAAATATCGATTCTGATGAATAATGATGTATCAAGATTGATTCATCAATTGTAACACATGTACTATTCCAATGTAAGATGTTAATAGTAGAGGAAGCTAGATACAAGGCATATGGGAATTCTCTGTACTTTCACACTTTTTCTATAAATCTAAAACTGTTCTAAAATATTGTTTATTCTTTTTTTTTTTTTAATAAGAAAGTCTTCTTAGATCGCCATCCATTCCACTCCTACTGCTGCTGCTGCTGCTAAGTCGCTTCAGTCGTGTCTGACTCTATGCAACCCCATAGACGGCAGCCCACCAGGCTCCCCCATCCCTGGGATTCTCCAGGCAATAACACTGGAGTGGGTTGCCATTTCCTTCTCCAACCACTCCTACTAGCTACCCTAAAAAGCAAAAATAAAACTTCTCCAATATGCCTGAAAGAACAGTGTGCTTTCGAGAAGGTTAGCGTCCCAACCCCACATACGAGTGTTTGATCCTCTCTGAATGCGTCTCAGGCTCTCTGCTCCGTCTGGGTTGCTCACTGTTTTGGGAACCATTGTGGATGAGGGACATCAGTGGATGCTCAATAAATACTTAATTGATGGAGTGATACAATACTTAAGTCTTCTTTAAGTGAATTGTGAATCCGGGTCAAACAGAGCTCCTGCCGAAGAATAACAATTTTCTAAGAAGCCAGCCTAGAGACTGAGCCGTGGGGTCAACATCCGGGGTCATCCTGCACACCTGCCCACAGCCAGCTCTGCTCACATCCATGTCCACACAGCAGCCAACCAGTCCTGGAAGATTCAACAATCCAACAAGCTTGGCTTTGAACAGTGGACGTGGCGGGGAATCTTGGTCGGGTATGACACCACTTTAAACATAACCAGTTCAGGAAGAAATCACAAACCTAACATTGAAAAACCAGCAAGTCAACAGCAGAAGTTTATCTTCTCTCAGCTACATGGTGTGCTAGGAATTTGCCAGCATTTTATTTAAATTAGTGAATCAAATCATATATCTAATTGACTGATGGAAATTGGCACCTTCGAGTGAATGCATATTCTAAGCCAGTTTGCCTATTATCCATCTGTACAGCCCAGAGTGTTGTGCTGTTTGCAGGGGATGTGGAATACAGAAGAATATCAAGTCTTAAGCACATGTGTGTATGTGTGAGTGTGTTAGTGGATCCGTATGCATTGACATGATGTTGATTACTAATAAATCTTCCCAGAGGAAGCAATAAAGAGAAATATCTTATATTTAGTGGTCTCTCCAAATCAATTTTAAATGAAATTGTTGCCTACTGCTTTCTTTTACATTGGTAATAACAATGGTGGGGGTGACGACTGAGTGCTGACTTTCCAGGCCTGAAGATGGTAACAGAAGGCGCCCAGCAGGCCTGCCCACTCCTGTTGTTAATTAAAGTGTTTTCACATTCTCCAGGGTATAATGCACTGTGGGGGCACCGAGTGCCAGGGAGCCTGGTGTCGTCTAATGATCACACCGTGGGGGAGGGGGGGCACCAGGGAACAGATCACTTCCCCCACCTCATTAACCACTGCAAAGCTCGCAAATGTCTGAGATGCTCTGACTCCACGTCTCATGAATAATAAATATTAGTCAGGCTTCCAATTGCTCAGAGGTTCAAGGTAAGGAGGACCCCTACCTGCTCAGCGGAGACCTATTCGAGGTGGGGAGTGACATTTGCAGCGCAGAGCCGTCTTGATTGCTTCCACTAAGTGATTCTTGCCAAAGCACTTTCCTCTGACTTACGACACCTCTTGGCCTGAATTGCACTGTAATTGTCACTTGTCGGCACTGTTAACAAGCTGCTCTGCATGTGAAAGATGAAGAGCTTCACAAAGCCGGCTCTGAGTTACCAGAGGGTGGGTCTGCACACACCAACGGCATCTCGAGGAGCTCACAGCTTCAGAAGAAAAGACACATTTTAAATACCCAACGTCCTTCCAAACTGCTAAACTACACTGCATATAGGATTCCCCAGCACTTTGAATTTTAGTTGAAAGAAAACAGGGGAAATTTTATTTCAGAGAGGTATACAGTCAGAAAACGCTCTGTAGGAATTAGATGACAAAAATAATGCCATGATTTTGACACTTTGGGTATTTTTATTTCAGTTACGATATCACAAACGCAACTTTATTTACATTGCATATTACATTCCCCAAAGGGCTATTGTTGCTGTCGTTGCTGTTCAGTCACTAAGTCGTGTTCAACTCTTTGTGACCCCATGGACTACAGCACACCGGGCTTCCCTGTCCTTCACCTTCTCCTGGAGTTTGCTCAAGCTCATGTCCATTGAGTCGGTGATGCCATCCAATCATCTCATCCTCTGTCACCTCCTTCTCCTCCTGCCTTCAGTCTTTCCCAGCATCAGGGCCTTTTCCAAAGAGCCAGCTATTCGCACAGGGGTCCAAAGTATTGGAGCTTCAGCTTCAGCATCAGTCCTTCCAACAGGTATTCAGTGTGGATTTCTTTAGGATGGACTGGTTGCATCTCCTTGCAGTCCAAGGGACTCTCAAGAGTCTTCTTAGCATCACAGTATGAAAGGATCAATTCTTTGGTGCTCAGCCTTCTTTATGGTCCAACTCTCACATCCATACATGACTACTGGAAAAACCATAGCTTTGACTACATGGACCATTGTCAACAAAGTGATGTCTTTGCACTATTTGGCAACATTTTAAAACTGAATTAGACCATTTCTATTTTTACCTGCGGTAAATAAATGTATAACTTAAATGAAATCTTGCACATCAAGTGAGGCACTTTAACAGCATCATCTTTCAGGATTTGAAATAGCTCAGCTGGAATTCCATCACCTCCACTAGCTTTGTTCATAGTGATACTTCCCAAGGCCCACTTTACTTTGCACTCCAGAATGTCTGACTCTAGGTGAGTAATCACACCATTGTAATTATCTGGGTCATTAAGAAATTTTTTTGAATAGTTCTTCTGTGTATTCTTGCCACCTCTTCTTAATATCTTCTAAACTCAGCAGTGGCCACAAGACTGGGAAAGGTCAGTTTTTATTCCAATCCTAAAGAAAGGCAATGCCAAAGAATGTTCAAACTACCACAAAATTGCACTTACCTCACACACTAGCAAAATAATGCTCAAAATTCTCCAAGCTAAGTTTCAACAGTACATGGACTGAGAAAATCCAGATGTTCAAGCTGAATTCAGAAAAGGCAGAGAACCAGAAATCAAATTGTCAACATCCGTTGGATCATAGCAAAAAGCAAGAGAATTCCAGAAAAACATTTACTTCTGCTTCATTAACTACACTAAAGCCTTTGGCTGTGTGGAGCACAACAAATTGTGGAAAATTGTTAAAGAGATGGGAATACCAGACCACCTGACCTGCCTCCTGAGAAATCTGTATGCAGGTCAAGAAGCAGCAATTAGAACTGGGCAAGGAAAAATAGACTGGTTCCAAATTGGGAAAGGAGTATGATAAGGCTGTATATTGTCACCCTGCTTATTTAACTCATATGCAGTATTCATCATGTGAAATGCCAGGCTGGATGAAGCACAAGGTGGAATTAAGATTACAGGGGGAAATATCAATAACCTCAGATATGCAGATGACACCACCCTTATGGCAGAAAGCAAAGAGGAACTGAAGAACATCTTGATGAAAGTGTAAGAGGAGAGTGAAAAAACTGGCATAAAACTCAACATTCAGAAAACTAAGATCATGGCATCCAGTCCCATCACTTCATGATTAGTAGATGGGGAAACAGTGAGAGACTTTATTTTCTTAGGCTCCAAAATCATTGCAGATGGTGCTGCAGCCATGAAATTGAAAGACGCTTGCTCCTTGGAAGAAAAGCTATGACAAACCTAGACAGCATATTAACAAGCAGAGGCATTACTTTGCTGACAATGTAGCATAGTCAAAGCTATGGTTTTTCCAGTAGTCATGTATGGATGTGAAAGTTGGACCATAAAGAAAGCTGAGCACCAAAGACTTGAACTTGCTTTTGAACTGTGGTGTTGAAGAAGATTCTTGAGAGTCCCTTGGACTGCAGGGAGATCAAACCAGTCAGTCCTAAAGGAAATCAGTCCTGAATATTCATTGGAAGGACTGATGCTGAAGCTGAAACTCCAATACTTTAGCCACCTGATGTGAAGAGCTGACTCATTGGGAAAAACCCTGATCCTGGAAAAGATTAAAGGCAGGAGAAGGGAATAACAGAGGATGAGATGGTTGGATGATATCACTGATTCAATGGACATGAATTTGAGCAAGCTCTGGGAGCTGATGATGGACAGGGAAGCCTGGTGTGCTGCAGCCCATGGGCTTGCAAAGAGCCGGACATGACTGAGTGATGGAACTGAACTGAAACGAAATCTTGAGGAAGTAGATTTCGTATGACTTTCCATACACTTTCATATAAATTGCATCACAATTAACAGAATGCTGAGCATGGAAGAATTGATGCTTTTGAACTTTAGTGTTGGAGAACACTCTTGAGAGTCCCTTGGAGTTCAAGGAGATCAAACCAGTCAATCCTAAAGGAAATCAACCCTGATTATTCATATATATATGAACTTTACATATTTATACATATATCCATATATAGATATATAAAGTTTATTTTTAAATGAAATGCAGGATCCAGTGTAACAACAGAGATTTCCGCATTCCCATCCCAGGTGGAACTAGTGGTAAAGAACGCGTCTGCCAATGCAGGTTAGACGTAAGACACTGGCTCGATTCCTGGGTCGGGAAGATGTCCTGGAGAACGAAATGGCAACCCTCTCCAGTGTTCTTGCATGGAGAATCCCGTGGACAGAGGAGCCTGGCGGGCTCTCTTTCACAGGGTGGCACAGAGTTGGACGCGGCTGATGAGTTAGCACGGCACGGCACATGACGCTTTGACTGGTCACTATCTTACAGAGGAGCACCACTAGCCACGTGGTGGACACAACCAGAGCTAAGGGACAAAGCACTTGCCTAGACACATGGCCTAAATGCCTCCAGCTCTTGCAGACCACATGCCTTTGCCACAAGCAGGGCACTGCCCTCCTTTCAGTCGGGCTCACACCCTGGAGGGCTCAGCGCACAGTGCGAAGTGAGCCTCAGACTGATGGTGTTTGCAGGCAGCTTCTGCAGGCGGCTCTGCTCCCAACCCAGAGGTCACCACGGCCCCTTCGGTGCAGAAGGGCCACGGGACGCTGACGCCTGTGGGCTGGTGAGAGCGCTCGTCAGCTGCAGCTCAGACAGCTTTCCAGAAGTGTTATCCAAGCCGCCTCGTGTGTGAGAGAGAAGGGCTCAAGCATCGCTGCTGCCACCTGGGGTGCTCTGTGGGACTGAAAAGGGTGTGTGTGGTGTGTGAGGTGGAGGTGTGGGGGGTGTGTGTGTGTGATGTGTGTGTAGGATGTGTGCAGTGTGTGAGGTGGAGCTATGGTGTGTGTGTAGGTATGTGATGTGTGTGCAGATGTGTGTGGTGTGTGTGGTGGAGGTATGTGTGTGTGTGTGTGTGTGATGGGTGTGTATGGTGTATATAGTATGTGAGGCAGATGTATGTGATGTGTGTGTGTGTGTATGTGGTGTGTGTGTAGAATGTGTGTGAATGTGGTCTGGGATGTGTGTGGTGTGTGAGGTGGAGGTGTGGTGTGTGTGTGTGTGTGATGTGTGTGCAGGATGTGTGTGTGTGTGGTGGAGGTATGTTGTGTGTGTGTGTGTGTGATGTGTGTGTATGGTGTATATAGTATGTGAGGCAGATGTATGTTGTGGGTGTGTGTGTATATGTGATGTGTGTGTAGGAGGTGTGTGGATGTGGTCTGGGATGTGTGTGGTGTGAGTGCATATGTATATGATATGTGTGTGTGTGATGTGTGTGAGGTGGGGGGTGTGTGTGTGTGTGTGTGTGTATGGGTGTGTGTGCAGGACGTGTGTGGCGTGTGTGGTGGAGGTACGGTGTGTGTGAGTATGAGATTGTGTGCAGGACGTGTGTGGCGTGTGTGGTGGAGGTACGGTGTGTGGGTGTTTCTTCAGCACGTATATCTGTGCTTTTCTCTTCTGTGAGCAGCTGGCCTTGCCTAGCTGAGGTTTAGCTTCCAGAGGCGTCTCCCCAGCTTCTCTGAAACACCTGGTGGAATCGGGAGCTCGTGCTGCTTGTTTGGGGCACGTCCAGTGCACGCACAGCAGGTTTGAATTATTCATCAGCAAGTCTGTGGTGGTCCTGATACCAGCTCTGAGCAGCGTCCAGGGGCTTGGTTACACAAGCACCGGGGCTGATCTCAGAGAGACAGTCCTCACAGACACAGCTCTGCAGGGAGAATATGAGCAATCACGGAGCTCTGACTCTTGCAAAATCGAGGCTGCAGACCCACGTCCTGCCTACCCACCTGAAAGAATCAGCCCTTTGAGGTTTCTCCTAAGTATAGGTAGATGGCTTCCCCTGCAACTTGGAAAAAACCTCTTATGGATGGATGATGGCAGAATGAGGCTAAAAGGGTTCCCTCTAATGCTTGGCTGACTTTAAAGAGGGCTTATGAGGACAGTTTGGAATCTGCCACTGAATTCGCATTTAAATGTCAGCCCAGCTGGGGGTGGGAGCAGCGCTCAGCTGGTAGACCAGTTGCCCAGTACGACTAGTCCTTACACAAAACAGACATAGATGGATTTTCACAGGGCCAACTCTTTGCCCACCTTATGCAACCTGCATGCCTCTCACTCCTCTTCTCTCCTGCCTGATGGACTGTGTGGACCCTCCCCTCCTCGCAGGCCGGTAGCCACCACCCCAGCCGTACACGAAACTGCACCTGTTCCCTTGTAAGTGCAACCTTCGGGATTTACTGCGTAGGATTTTTGCTTTGCTGTCAGCAACATCAGCGTGCTCCTGTACCAGTGGAAATGCGTGCTGACAGCGTTTGGAAAAATCCCCTGAGTTACAGCCACCTCTGCACCATTTTCTTAGGACAGATGGTATTTTGTGACAGCTGCCAGATTTACAAGACCTTCTGAGTCTAGAAAAAAGATTCAAGGAAAGGCAGAAAGCTGACTAGGGAGGGGAAACCTCACAGGTTTCAGTTCTCTTTTAATTTCACTGCAGATGCCTGGACTAACGGCCTGTTGCCCCACCCATTCCTATCCAAATGCTCTTGGGGAAAGGGCTTTGCAAAAGGGCCGTTGTGGCATTTCATTCTATTTGATTTGCTGTTCCCAAGGTGAATCTTAGCACTTTTTTTTTACTTCTGGAAATGAATGGACCAATTCATCTCCATTTTGGGATTTTCTTTCAAGGGAAACGTATTCTGAAGTATCTTCCCATTTTCAGCCTATCTGAAGTACTATACCAGAAATCACAGCCACTTCTCACCCTACGTATTACTCCAGGACAATCTCAGACTGCAACTCTCTTTTAAGAGCCCAGAGACCAGGTGATTGCCTCTTCTCGCTTAGGCCACATGTGATTTGCCCAGGAGTGGACGAGTGTCCTCAAGCACTTCTGTACATACCGCAGTCAACTGAAGTCCTTTCCCAAAAGTATGAGTGGGACCAGTCAGACGTGAGCACGGATGGAAGGAGCCCACGGCATGCTGGCTCCGCTACAGAGGCTTGGTAATCAGGAACACTCTCACCTGTGGGGCAGGGATATACGGGAAACATGACCTTGACAGTTCTGAAAGGCGGGCCGTGTCCTTCACTTTGAGCTTGCTTCAAGTTGCCTCACAATGAGGTCTGTTTTGGCAGCAATACCCCGAAGCTGACGTGTTCTGAGTATCATATCAGGAGGTGCATGGTGTTGATTTGTCCTATTTCTGGACTTTACTTTGATCCCTTGATGAAGGGGGTGTCCACCAGATTTCCTCACTGTAAAGTTACTGATTTTCCACTTTCATCATTCTCGAGCTATTGCTACTGGGGGCTTGTCTGTGCGGCTGTTCCTTTTTTAACGGCCAGCTAGTAATAAAGGATTGCGCAAGGGTAGTTTGCTCTGTGAGGCTCTGTTAGATCATTTCGATGAGCTGGTTGAGCAATCATTTAAATCCTTAAATCACTTAAAGTCCATGACTGCTTTGTTAAACAGTTTGTTTTAGTCCCATGCTGGTAGCAATGAAATAAGCAAAAGGCCAAGAGACCCTCACTAAACAACCCTTTATTTTCACAAAAGCCACTCTGGGCCAACTGCATATTTGGTGAATGCAGCGTTTGCAGCCGAATCCAGCCTTAGTACCTCAACACTGAATTCTCAGAAACAGAGTCTGGGGGTGAAGTAGAAAAGAATAGCTTTACTGCTTTGCAAGGCCAAGGAGGCCACAGCAAGTAATGCCATCAGGACTGGGTGTCCCAGCCTGGAGGAGTCAGTGAGGAGTTCTATAGGAATAGTTCAGAGAGGCTGTGATCAGCTCATGGACACTGTTCTGATGGGTTGGTGGAGAGTCATGCTAGGAGTCAGCATCCCCAGCCCTCTGGTTCCACTGGTCCGGGGTCTACAGGCTTGTGAACAGCATGCAGCTAACTTCTCCCACCTGATGGGGGGTCAGTGTCTGAAAACAGCCCTAAGATATTGTCACATGTATCCCTTGAAGGGGAACGAGCCCCTTCCCAAAGCTGCACTGGCATTTCTCTTCACTGCCCTCCCCTAGTCTCCACATCCTCTCCCTCCCCTAATTAGCATCCATTTGAACTTGCTCCTTGGACTCAGGAAAGGTCAGTGGAGTCTGAGTGAATCCCGTTTGCTGTAATCAAGAAATGGGGTACACACAAAGGCTTTTGTTCCCAGGACACCCCATAGGGTCCTGCTCATTATCACATACATATGCAGAAATAGAAGAGAAACAACTAGGAGAGGATTCTCCAATAACTCAAAGGATCAGAAATGCGGATGGGGACTGCACTTAGCTTCCAGGGTCCTTTAACCATCAAGGAGGTACTAGATGGAAGTCTGTCTGGACCACAGGTGGATGTACAGACACTTAAAGACTATTACTATGTTCAGTAATAAAGGGCTTCCCCTGCGTACTGTGGTATTAGTCACTCAGTCTTGCCTGGCTTTTTGTGACCCCCCGGAATGTAGCCCACCAGGTTCCTCTCTGCCCATGGTATTCTCCAGGCAAGAATACTGGAATGGACTGGCATTCCTTTCTACAGAGGATCTTCTTGGACTAGGGAGAGAACCTGGGTCTCCTGCACTGCAGGCAGATTCTTTACTTTCTGCGCTCAGGGGTAAAGGATTCAACTGCCAAATTACTACCTAACCAGAGACTACATTCTAATTACAGAATTGGTTTAATTATGAAATTCATTGTAATATCTTACCTAATTACATGAAAAGATGGTTGTAAGATCAATAACAGGCATTAAATAGAAGTTACATTGAGGTACGGTGAAAAGAGAACTGAAAACCCTCTAGTGTTACTCGTTATTAGCTGTGCTGCCTAGTCAGATCCCTTTAACTTTCTGAACTTAGATTTTCTCATCTGAAAAAATGTGGGTGTGAGTCTTTGTCCTTTCTATCTTACAGAATTCTTTACAATGACAAATAATACACAGGAAAGGGTGTTCAGTACTCACAGACTTAGAGAACAAACTTACGGTTGCCAGGGGGAAGGATAAGGGGAAGGGATAGTAGGGCGTAAGGGATGGACACGTACACACTGCTGTATTTAAATATAGATAACCAACAGTGTTGGAGAAGACTCTTGAGAGTCCCTTGGACTGCAAGGAGATCCAACCAGTCCATTCTGAAGGAGATCAGCCCTGGGATTTCTTTGGAAGGAATGATGCTAAAGCTGAAACTCCAGTACTTTGGCCACCTCATGTGAAGAGTTGACTCATTGGAAAAGACTCTGATGCTGGGAGGGATTGGGGGCAGGAGGAGAAGGGGACGACAGAGGATGAGATGGCTGGATGGCATCACTGACTCGATGGATGTGAGTCTCAGTGAACTCCGGGAGGTGGTGATGGACAGGGAGGCCTGGCGTGCTGCGATTCATGGGGTCGCAAGGAGTTAGACACGACTGAGCGACTGAACTGAACTGAACCGAACTGAACCAACCAGGACCTATTGTACAGCACAGGGAACGCTGATCAATGTTATGGGGCAGCCTGGATGGGAGGGAAGTTTAGGGGATAATGGCTACATGGATACATATGGCTGAGGCCCCTTGCTGTCCACGTGAAACCATCACAACACTGTTAACTGGCTCTTCTCCAATACACAATGAAGAGTTAAAAAGAAAAGGGGCTCTGTAGATGAAAAAGTGCTACTTAAATGTGATTTCATTATTCACTGGTGGAAATTCTTTGAAAGGTTAACAGCAAGGATCAAATACTGATCATCACTGAAACTGAACATGTTCACAACACACTCCTTTCACGTGGGCACTCTCAGAGTCTTTGGTCTGTGTGATGATAAATCATAAATGTGGCACCAGATGTTCCTTGGTCCTGAGTTCTGGGAAGCAAGTCAGAAAACGTCAGGGGTGACCATGGAGAGGCACTCAGAGTGACCTGGTAAAGCTTTTGGTAGCTAATGACTGACAGTGAAAAAGGAGGATGGTTTTAACTGTTTAGTGCTTAGTTTATTGATGCTAACCCACTGTGCGTATTTGCAAACGTCTCTATCAAGATATAAGACTTGCCAAATGAATTTTAAAATCTGTAATTAATCATTATCTAAATTTACCTCTACAAAAATTACATTTTTAAAAATTCAGTTAAGATTTGTTATTTAATGTACACCTTCTGTCTTGAAAAGTACAGTTGATATAAAACAAGCTAATTTCCTTATTTGTTTGCAAAGTACAGATGCGGGTGTATCCTACTATATGTTTACGAGTGACCTAGTTTTTAAAGAAAAAGCAAAGGAAAGGTTGAAGGAGGAACAGAGATGGCATCGTGTCCACCATCACTGAAAAATTAAGAGAGCTTTCTTTCAGCTTGTAGAAAACGTATCTTATGCAGAAGCCCGATGTGTTTCATGACAGAAGGAGCTAAATTCCCAGTTGACATTTTGTATCTTCCAAGCTTTGTTTTAAGTCATACACCCTCTTCACTTAGCCATCTCCACGTGAAATTCAAATCTGCCATCTTCCTTGACTGACCCAGGTAAAGTAAGACACGCGTTTACTTTTTTCTCTCATGAAGGTGAAAGGTTTGCTATAAAGTTCCCAAATCTTGTGCCCAGTCCCCCCTGTACTAGCAAGGTGAATGGAAAAGGCGTGGGCACACTCTGAAGCCATGGCACAGAATTTTGTGGTTATGCCACCCCTGTTTATTCATTTGTCTTATTTTCATAAAAGTGTCATTAAATATACATGCCTTCATAAACCCATGCATGGAAGAGGTTCAGTATGCAAACCGCACAGTGGACTGCTCTCTCTGCGCGGGCAAGCAGGTCAGAGGGGTGTCAACAGCCCCTTTAGAGTCAGACTCTCTCTCCAGAAAGTTGTACAAATATTTAACAGTTTTATTCCATTTATGAATCCACCAGATAGCAGGTGACCTCAGAGTAAGAAACCCTGAAGAATCAGGAAGGTGCATGTATGTCAGTCTCCCAATTTATCCCCACACTACTATTTATAAAATAGATAACTGACTGCAGAGCACAAGGACCTCTACTCAATACACTGTCATGACCTTTACTGGAAAAGAATCTCAAAAAGAGTTGTTGTTCAGTCGCTCAGTCATGTCTGACTCTTTGTGACCCCATGGACTGCAGCATGCCAGGCTTCCCTGTCCATCATCAACTCCCGGAGCTTGCTCAAACTCATGTCCATTGAGTCGGTGATTCCATCCAACCATCTCATCCTGTGTCATTCCTTTCTCCTCCCGCCTTCAATCTTTCCCAGCATCAGGGTCTTTTCTGAGTCAGTTCCTTGCCTCAGGTGCCCAAAGTATTGGAGCTTCAGCTTCAGCATCAGTCCCTCCAGTGAATATTCAGAACTGACTTCCTTTAGGATGGATGGATATATAGTCTCCTGAATTCTGTTTCTAACATCCCACTAAGAGGTTCTTGTTTTCAAAGAAAAATGGCTCTGATGTTTTAATAAAGTGTCTAGCTTGTGCATATTTAAACCGTAGGCACTAAATATTCCTTGCTTATCCTCTATGTTTTTCCACTGAGTACCGTACCAGCTCTAAATATTTGATGAAGGCCATAAAGTGGATTAGCCTGCCACACATCAGTGACTGGTGGATTTACTCCCAGTCGGAAGCATTTCTGTCCTAGGAATTTCAAAATCAGTGACCTTTCAGAAGTCAGTTTGTTCCTCCATCTGGCTCACGATGCAGATGTGGGAAATCAGACCGATGGAGCCGTGTTTCCGCCTTTTAGGTGTCAGCGTGCTGACTCCTGTGTATGAGCTTCTTTGGCAATTTTTCATGCATGCTCTTTCCCTTCACCTGAGCAAAGATGGACCGATAGTGAAGAGGGCCCGTAAGGATGGCGCCTAAGACGTGTGACCCATTCCTCTTTTTTAGTATACGGTCTCTCTTATAGTATCTTCCTATACTCTAGCTCTTAACTATGCTAAATTAAACTATTTTTTTTTCTAGCTAGGTAATGTTACTCTGCGTACTATGACTGGAAAAAGGAATAATGTTAAAGGAAAAAGTGTTTTAATTTTCTAAACTGTTGTCTGTTTTCTCATGTGAGGAGTTGGATCTAGACTGTCTTAACAACAGTCTGTGCAATATGCTGTAAACTGGCCAGTAGTTAGAGATTGAAGGGACCAGATGCATTGCTAATAATTTCCAAGATCACATCACTGACTTATTTTTATTTTTTTAAAGATTTTTTGATGTGGATCGTATTTAAAGTCTTTATTGAATTTGTTACAATATTGCTTCTGTTTTAAGTTTTGGTTTCTTGGCTTTGAGACATGTGGGATCTTAACTCCCTGACGAAGGGATCAAACCCACACACATCACTGATTTAAATTAAAGGGGACTTGAACCAAGAAGATCATCAGCATGAGGCTTTGTTATAAATTCTGATTTTATGTCATTATTTTGAGCCTTCTATTTTTGAGTAGACGGATGGGAGGAATGACAATCAACATATCATTTCTAGCTATTATCCTTCCGGATTTTGGTATATAACACACCAGACATTAATTTCACTTCGCCTCACTTAAAAAAATTAATTCTGTTTCTTATTCAGGTTACTCCTTGTCCTATGCTTCAAAGACTGATGACTTATCACTTTGTATACTTTAAACTTACGATTCGCCAGGCAGGAATACTGGAGTGGGTTGCCATTTCCTTCTCCAGAAACTTACATAATATTGTACATCAATTATATTTCAGCAAAGCTGGGAAGGGATTGGAAAACCTGATGGCTTGCTGTTTGGATTTGAAACTTTAGTTCTTGAAATTAGGTATCCCTGTTTCCAGCCCTGACTGTGCCTGTCTTTTGTTTGTCTGGAACTCAGGATTTGGTTTCTGATGTGGTCACTCCTTCAGCCTCCACGTTTCAGGTTAATCTCAAAGATAACCTTCCCAAATGATAGCTCCTCATTCTAGGGAGACATTTCAGGTGGAATCATCATACAGATGGAAATCTTGCTTTCTTCCCCTCAACTACAAACTCCTTGAAGCCTAAGATCGTGTCTTGCCCCAAGAATGAAATCTACCATGAGAGTAACGTGTTAGCCACTCAGTAGCATCTGACTCTTTGCAACCCCACGGACCCTCTGTCCATGGAATTCTCAGGCAAGAATACTGGAAGGGGTTGCCATTCCCTTCTCCAAGGGGTCTTCCAGACCCAGGGATCGAACCTGGGTTTCCTTCATTGCAGGCAGATTCTATCCTACCTGAGCCACCAGGGAGGCCCAGAATCTATCATAACCAGATGCAAATAATGATTGCAATTCACCAGCACACAGCTGGGGCTTCCCTGGTGGCACTAGTGGTAAAGAACTCGCGTGCCAGTGCAGGAGACACAAAAGACATGGGTTCAGTCCCCTGGAGGAGGGCACGGCAACTCACTCCAGTATTCTTGCCTGGAGGATCCCACAGGCAGAGGAAGCTGGCAGGCTACGGCTCGCAGGGTCGTGAAGAGTCAGACACGACTGAAGTGACCTGGCACACAAGGCTCAGCTGTAGGATCAACCCACAGACCTGTTATTTGACCAGAGCATGTTTTAGAGAGGGCTCCCCTGGTGGCTCAGTGGTAAAGAATCCACCTACAACGCAGGAGACGAGAGCTTTATTGCTGGCTCGGGAAGATCCCATGGAGGAGGAAAAGGCAACCCAATGCAATATTTTTGCCTGCTAAATGTCATGAGCAGAGGAGCCTGGTGGGCTAGAGTCCATGGGGTCGCAAAAGACTCGGACTCCACTTAGCAACTAAACAAAAACATGTTTTAGAAAAACCTGAGTGCCTTTAGGCAGAGCATGGATTCTCACGCTTTGAGTATGAATTCCTCCACTCCAGCAGTCTTAAATCACACCACATTTATATTACCTGCTTGTCCCTGAAGGTATCTGAGATTGAAATGGTGAAGCCTGGCATTTACCATCCAAGTATTTTATGTTAACCCTGTTCTGTTTTTGCTGTTGTTTGTTTGTTTTAAAGAGAACTCATCCTTCTATCATTTCTAACCTGAGGTTTTCTTGGTGCTGTGACCACGTCACATATTTAATATGACTTGACTTTATTCTTGGCAAATACCTGTATCGTCCTGTGGGTGTCTATCACTAAAGCCTATGAGTGTGATGACTTCCTCTGGAGAAGGAAATGGCAACCTACTCCAGTATTCTTGCCTGGGAAATCCCATGGACAGAGAAGCCTGTTGGGCTACAGTCCATGGGGTCCCAAAGAGTCCGACAAGACTGGACGCAGCAGCAGCAGCAGCAGCATGAGGACTTACTCTCTGCAACTCCAGTGAATATGCTTCTGGGTTGATTTAGTCTGACAAAGGTGAGAACAGTCTTACATAGATAGCATTAATGCTCCTGCCATCCTTCTAAGGAAAATGCTGATTTGTTTCTTGCTTTTTATTATTTCAGTGTATGTATTAGCTAGGGTTAGGTTTGGCTGCAAGTGATTAAAAAAATAATAATAACAGCACTTTAAACTGGACACTTGTTCATTTTACTCTCACTTTAAGTGTCTGAGTAGGTGCTCCAGGGCTGGAGCAGGAGCCACGGGAGCTCAGACTGTTTCTAATTTGGCAGCTTTATTCGCCACCTTGAAGGCTTCTGCTTTGTGATTCATGAGGCTGCTTTGGCTCCAGCCATCACGTTCACATTCCATCCAGCAAAAAGGAAGCTAGAGCAAGAAAGGGTACATTGCACCTTTAAGGACTCACACAAAAGTACTTCACACACATCTGCATTTACTTCTCATGGGCCAGGGTTCAGTCACCTGGACATAACCAGCTGCAAGAAAAGTTGGGAAATAGGATGCTTTAGATGAAAGTTGGAGATTTAATTACTGCAGAAGAAAGGGAAAATGGGTATTGAGGAATAGCTAGGAATCTCTATTTCAATATATATCACAGAATCATTACGTCTATACCTTACCTTTTCATCTTATGGAACAAACGCAAAAATAGTTTTTCCCTGAAAAAAAACCTATGTCCAAACATACTCAACATGTCTGAAGTCAAAGCTGAAAAGCCCTAGTTTCCAGATGTATTATTTATTTTGAAAATATCTATGTTCATAGTGAAGAATAAATCTTTGCTATGGATTTTCTAAATGCTAAAGTACTTTATGGTGAGTGCCTAGGGCCATTTTTCTTTACTGGATTAATCTAATATCTGATGGATTTACCTGTTGAATTTTTCCATGAAACTGAGTCTAAGTGCTGCAAATAAGCAACTGAGAGAAAAAAGAAAGGATGTACCAACACATGACTTTCACTTAGATAATTTAATTAGGAGCTTACAGTCCACTGGAAAGCCTAGAGCCACAGTGGGGGTTTCAGGGAGCAAAAGGCAATGGGATAAAGAACAGTGATGGAGCTGCCTGCAGAAGCAGGCTAGTGGCTAACGTGTAATGCTGTTGTTGTTGTTGAGTTCCTAAGTCGTGTTTGACTCTGAGACCCTATCGACTGTAGCCTGCCAGGCTCCTCTGTCCTCCATTATCTCCCAGAGTTAAGATGCTGTGTACCATCATCAAAGAGCTAATCAAGAAACCTGAAGGAAGGGCATCTCTGCTGCAAGATATAAAGTGACAGCCTAACTCTGAGGCCAAAGCATCTGCCCACAGATGGTGAGAGCAGAGGGAACTCCCAGAAAGCCCCAGTGTGGTGTCTGCGGGGCACTGCCGTGGTTGCCGGGAAAGCAGGTGACCTCGTGGTTGTCTGGGGCCTGCAGAACTGTAGGATGTTGGCTTGGGTAGCAGAGGACCTGCCTGTGGGACTGTCAATTCCTCCCATCAGCAGAGGCATGGGCCTGTGGCCACAAACACCCTATAGGAATCCGTGGGACTCCCCTCTGTCTGGAGGCCCAGGAGCTTCTGCAGAGAGAACCTGAATGTCTTTTCCCACGAGATCAAGGAGAGAACCGTGACCTTTAGTCCCTGATGCCACCCCAGCAGCCCAGTCATCTCTGCAGAGACAAGCCACATGAGTGCGTGCGCTAAGTCGCTACAGTTGTGTCCAACTCTCTTTGCAACCCCATGGACTGTCACCCGCCAGGCTCCCTTGTCCACGGGATTTCCCAGGCAAGAATACTGGAGTGCTTTGCCATTTCCTTCTCCAGTGGATTTTCCCGTCCCAGGGATCGAACCCGCATCTATCATGCTCCTGCATTAGCAGGCAGGTTCTTTACCACTGGCATCACCTGGGAAGCCCATAGCTTTCACTCTATGAGCAGCAATGCAGCCCAAGAATTGGGCTTTACTTGGGGGCAATCAGCCTTGGGGATTATAGCATGAACAGAACATAGAGAAGGCTCCTGAGTACTCAGAACAAAAGAAAGGGGCTCCCAAAAGTCACCACCCAAGTGGATTGAGGACAGAAGCCCATATTCATAAAATAGGAACGGGGGGAAGAAAATGAAGGGGTGGATGACATCAGGACCATCCACAAAGCCCTAGAGTCTAAAACAGAAACGAGAGACTGAATGTGTGAACGGGCAATGGCCAGACCACACATAAAAATAGAGCTCTGAGCCACGACCAGCAGCAAATGGCCCAGGAAACCAGCCCCTTATCTGCAGGGACCTGCCCAGGAAGGCAGTGGCTGGAAGTCAGACCTGCAGGAAGTCTGATGGTCATCTTGAGGAGCAATCCAGGAAGTCAAACAAGGGCTTCTGCGACTATCAGCCCCAAGTGGTCAGGACTTAATTAGAGGCAGCTTCTCTAATTTTTAATAATGTTTCTTTGTCAAAGATACTCAAGTACTTTATTCGATTGCATCGGGTCTTAGCTGCCGCATGTAGGCACATGGCCTCAGTAGTTGGGCACATGGACTCTTCCGTCGTGGTATGTGGGGTCTAGAACTCAGGCTTCGTTGCTCTGCAGCATGTGGGATCTTAGTTCCCTTAGTTCTAATACAGGGAACGTGCGTCCCCTGTATTAGAAGGCAGATTCTTAACCACGGGACTACCAGGGAAGTCTCAGCATCACTAATTTTTGTCCCCACTTCCAGCTTAGGGGGCTTCCCTGGTGGCTCAGTGGTAAAGAATCCACCTGCCAATGAAGGAGACTTGGGTTTGATTCCTGGGTTGGGAAGATTCCTCTTGAGGAGGAAATGGCAACCCAGTCTAGTATTCTTGCCTGAAAAATCCAATGGACAGAGGAGACTGAGGGGCTACAGTCCATGGGGTTGTGAAGAGCCAAACATGACTGAACGCCCTCTAACACTCACCAGCTTAGGAATAAACTCAGAGAAATAGATATGCATCCCTAGCACGTCACCTAGGATGCCACGCTTCTAACTGGCCATCTGCAGCTCCCTCATGCCCATAGCCCCCCAGCAGGGCTCACCTGAGGCCTCCACTCCACAGCTGTCTCACTCCTCCGCCTGCCTCTGAGGCTCTGGAAAAGCCCAAGTGATGGGGGCTGACTCCCTTGCCATAGCAAGCTCAAAACAAATGACCCACTCTGCTCTCATTTGGTTGGTCTTCATTTATTTCTGCAGAAACTGTGAACCCTGCAAAAGTAACCTCATCAGCTCTCTGTGCAAGCTTCCCATTAAATCAGCACCTTTATTATCATTAATTATCACCTTTATTCTCCTCTTCTGGAAAGCCTTTCCCTCTCTTCTCCATCCATCCATATTATGCCCTTTCTCAAAACCCTGCCACCTCTAAGACTAGAGGCCCCTTGTCTGACACCTTTGCTGCTGCTGCTGCTAAGTCGCTTCAGTCGCGTCCAACTCTGTGTGACCCCATAGACGGAAGTCCACCAGGCTCTCCCATCCCTGGGATTCTCCAGGCAAGAACATTGGAGTGGGTTGCCATTTCCTTCTCCAATGCAGGAAAGTGAAAATGAAGTCGCTCAGTCGTGTCCGACTCTGTTCGACCCCATGGACCGCAGCCCACCAGGCCTCTCCATCCATGGGTTTTCCCAGACAAGAGTACTGGAGTGGGGTGCCATCGCCTTCTCCATCTGACACCTTTAGGCCACCGTATTCTCTTACCTCCGAGAGGCGCTTGGCGTCCTGTCTCTAGAGTGCCTTTGGGGACTTGGATTGTTGAAGTCTGTATAATTGGTTGTTCATGTTCTCTAATCCGAACATGTTTGGATGTCTTCCCCCAGAACCCTGCACGTTCATTGAATGGTCTCTTAGAGCAGCGCCTCTCTAACAGGGTCTGCAGACCACACCGGCAGCTTGGAGAAATGCAAACCGGTCGGACGTGCCCCCACCTGTCCGTTCTGAGTCCCTCTGGGCCTCTCTCTTGCACACGGCAGTCCGGGAGGTGCTGCTCTCCAGCTTCTGGCGCTGCTCGCAGGTCACAGCAAGTGTTCAGTGAATATGTGCAGAACCGAATTGATCGCTTCCTTCTGAATGAACCAAAGCTTCAAATAGAAGCTCTGCCTTTCGTCTTCAAGGACGGAACAAATGCAGTTGAAACACAGCTCCTTGTCCTGAAAACACACCTTCGTGGGCAGTCCCTCCACAGGCATCCCACCTTCACACACTTGAGAGTCTTCACACAGCAGAGGTTTTCATGATCTGTGATAAACGAGTTAAATACCAGCAAATTCATACTTAGTGGTGCTGAGGCTGCCCACCGGAGGGGAGGTGCTTTCAGAGAAAGCAGCCTAATGACCTTGGAGAGGACTGGTCCTCACCAGAGGCTGGATCAAAAGACTCAAGGGGATGAAGTCCCAGTGCCTTCAAGCTGTCACTGCCTGAGAAGGGGGCATCTCCAGACACCTAAGGTCCACTCACCCCAGGGAGCAGTCAGGAAATGGGGGAGTGCTGTCAGCAAGGCAAAACTGCCCCAAATGAGGTCTTTCTCCCCAAAATACCCACTTCTGCCAAATCTGGACTCTGTACACAGTTGAAACCAACTGGAGACGTCAAGGACGTGAAGTTCTCTTTCAGGAGGACCTTGCCTGCAGGCTGCACAGGGTCTGCAGCTACAATCACCATCAGGAGAGAACCAGCTGCAGAGGCAGGTCCCCATGTGCCTCGGAGCTTCACCGAAAGGAAGGCAGGCCAGACGACCAGGGCTTTTCCGCCTTACCTTTCAGAAAGCGTATGAAGCGGGTAAGAAAAGGGACGTCTGAAATTAGAGAAAGAGACGGTAGTGCTAGCCAGTGTGTAGACCCTTGGCAACCGGCGACTCTTCAAAGCCTCTCCTTTTTACATCAAGTGCGTGCATGCGAGTGATCAGTTGCTCAGTCGTGTCCGACTCTTTGGGACCCCATGGACTGTAGCCCACCAGGCTCCTCTCTCTGTGGGATTTTCCAGGCAGGAATACTGGAGTGGGTTGCCATTCCCTACTCCAGGGCATCTTCCCAGCCCAGAAATTGAACCTGAGTCTCCCGCACTGGCAAGTAGATTGTTTACCATGGTGCCATCTAGGAAGCCCCTTTTTCATGATGGTGTGTTTTAAATTGCCCATGGGGCGCTTTGGTGGCACGGGACGGGGGCAGGGAACAGCAGAAAGGATTCAGGGCCAGATTGTAAGAGCTGTTGGCTGGTTGCTTGAAAGGATCCAGAGACAATCAGAGCTGCCGCTGAGGGAGCCGAAGGCATCCGTCAGGTCAACAGACTTCAGGTCACCTGCCCACAGAAGCACGTGTCATTCCCAGGCCTCAGTTTATTTATTATTGACTTTGTTTGTTTGTTTTCAGCCACATGCCATTCAGCTTGCGGGGACCTTAGTTCCCTGGAGCAGGGATTACACCTGTGCCCCCAGCATTGGGAGCCCAGAGTGTTAACCAGGGAAGTCCCAAGCAAACTGCATTTTAAACAGGCCTGGCCTCTGTTGCACAGATTTCCTGCTCATCTTAAGAATCACATTGAAATCAGAGACTAGAGTCTGAGGTCTGTTATTGGCAGCACTTTCTATGTTATGATATTGGTGTGGAAAACTGAGGAAAAAAAGCAAATATATTTGAAAAAAGCAAATATATTAATCGCCCAATAATTCCTTCTCCCCTCCAAAGGGAAAACATTAAAATTCCGCACACAGATGTGAGGCGGCCTTCAGATGAGACGGCTAGTAAATACATCAGAACCGCCTTAAAATGTGAGTCTTATCAAGAAACCATCTCAGCAATTAGACAGGACAGTGCAGAATAAAGAACTAAAAGCCAATTACGGGTCCCCTGGGCCCCAGAGAGGGTTCATAAAAATTTAATGCAGGGTAAAATAGAGAGCATCTAAATTGTAGCTGGTCAACATGGGCCGTGCACTTTGATCGCCAAGACCCAGGGGTGAAGAACATTTTCCGTTAGCATTTGTTAGGCTGGAACGTTCTTCTGTCATGCTTCTTGCCTGTGCTGAAAGGCATTTTTCAGTTAGAAAAGAAGAGATGGGAAGAGAGATTGGAGGCAAGGTGGTAGTTGGCCCAGGGTCCTCAGCATAACAGGCTGTTCTAATCTACTCTGTGTGCCTAAGGGTCCAGAAGATGAGCAGAAATGAGCCAGATTCCATGAGGCTGACCCACGGGAAAGAGCTCTCGGGGGAGGGAGTGTCCGAGTAGAAGGGTCCAGGACTCAGGGTAAATGCTGCTCTTAAACTGGTGAGTTTAGGGGCTGAGCATGAGCCTTGACTTCTCTCATAGCTCAGTTGGTAAAGAATCTGCCTGCAGTGCAGGAAACCCCGGTTCGATTCCTGGGTTAGGAAGATCCACTGGAGAAGGAATTGGCTACTCACTCCAGTATTCTTGGGCTTCCCTTGTGGCTCAGCTGGTAAAGAATCTGCCTGCAATGCAGGAGACTGGGGTTCGTCCTCTGGGTTGGGAAGATCCCCTGGAGAAAGGAAAGGCAACCCACTCCAGTATTCTGGCCTGGAGAATTCCATGGACTATATAGTCCACGGGGTCACAAAGAGTCAGACATGACTGAGTGACTTCCCCCTTTTCACTTCAGAAGCCCTTGAGGGAAATGGCAGTCCCGCTCCGGCTCCCCTCAGAATTTCTAGTGGCTTTGAGCAAACCCCTGGCCCATACAGACACCCAATAAAAACTAGTTTATTGGCTGACAAGGGTGGGTTGAGGCCCCCCACCCCAGGGACAGCCTCCCCCAGGTGCGGGCTGGCCAACTCACCGCGTGTCTCTTACTTGCTGCCCTGAAGCCTGGGCAGGCAACTGTCACCACTCAGAGGACTTGGACTCGGGCGGCGGTGTCTTCCAGGAGCAGGACAGGACCCACGCTCGAGGGAACTTAGAACAGGTGAGGTTGGGGCTTCGCTGCTGGCTCAGGGGTAAAGAATCCACTTGCCAATGCAGGAGATGCAGGCTTGATCCCTCGTCCAGGAAGACCCGACATACTGCAGAGCAGCTAAGCCCAGGCCCCACAACTACTGAGCCTGAGCTCTAGAGCCTGGGAGCCACGACTCCAGGACTGTAAAATACATCACGGCTGTTAGAGTCTAACGGTTAGAGGCCTTCTTTTCAGAGTGATTCTAGATTATTACTAACATTGTACACAGAGTACAGGAGGTAGGGTGGACCACTCAAGACCTCTAATGTTCTAAGTCACAATATTTGAATTTACTGACAGTGAATCATATATATATATATTTGTGTGTGTGTGTGTATGTGTGTATATATATATATGTATATACACACATACATAAATACATACATATAAAGTGTTTTTATTTAGGTTAAAATGAGTTTGGGAACTATTTCTGGTGGATCATGCTATGGGTCCATATGGTACAGCTACTGTTTCAGACGCTACTTTCACAACTTCTAGTTGCCATCGTGATAGGAAAGCCGCTCCGAGAAGACACGCGTTCACAGGGAGGACTCTGGCGCAGTTACCTGCAAACCTCACTGCAGAAATCGCAGTGAGCATCGAGGAAAGGAGAGCGCGCTCCATTCTCGGGTGGCATCTTAGTGCCCACACGTTCGGTGGTGCGCTGGCCTCCGGCTCGCTTCAGAGCTTCATCGAGCTGGTCCAGAAACTCGGCTGCAGCGCGGACCTGCACGACGTCACGTCCGTCTCCACTTCCGGCCGGACCTCGTCGGAAGCTCTTCTTCCAGTCTTCGCGGTTACTTGTCTCTACGTTGCTCCCTTCAGAATCACCCTCAGGCTTGGTTCTGGTGCTTTGCTTCATCCCCAAGCAGATGTTGGCGTGTGCCCTCATCGACATCCACATCAGGAAGCGGTGGGCCCCTTGGGCAAGTGACTGCCGTGAACCAGGTCACACGGGCTGGCATCCTCAGACCTCATCAGAGGAGTCCAGTGAGGTGCCCAGGGAGGTGGGCCTTCGACCTACCTGCTGGATGCAGGCTTCCAAAGAGAGCGGGCATTCACAGTGCATTCATTGTCTCACTTCATCTCAGATCCTTCTCTGACCCACTCCCCTGACAGCTTCCTTGTGTTGGCGGGGTTTTCGTTTGCTTCATTTAGAAAGACACCCATATGATAGTTGGGGAGTTTGGGATGGACAGGTACACACTGCTGTATTTAAAATGGATAAGCAGCCTCATGAACAGCATAGGGAACTCTGCTCAGTGTCATGTGGCAGCCTGGATTGGGGGTGGGGGGTGAAGAAAGAATACATGTATGTATATATATATATGAGTCTCTTTGCTGTCCACCTGAAACTATCCCAACATTGTTTATCAGACGTAACAATAGCTCCAATACAAAATAAAAAACAATAAAATACCCCAATACAAAATAATTTAAAAAAAAAGATAGACACCCATATATATATATATGTTCACATACACAATTCAGTTTAGTCGCTCAGTTGTGTCCAACTCTTTGCGACCCCATGGACTACAGCACGCCAGTCCTCCCTGTCCATCACCAACTCCCCGAGTTTACTCAAATTCATGTCCATTGAGTAGATGATGCCATCCAACCATCTCATCCTCTGTCGTCCCCTTCTCCTCCAGCCTTCAATCTTTCCCAGCATCAAGGTCTTTTCCAATGAGTCAGTTCTTCGAATCAGGTGGCCAAAGTATTGGAGTTTCAGCTTTAACATCAGTCCTTCCAATGAATATTCAGGACTGAACTGATTTCCTTTAGGATGGACTGGGTGGATCTCCTTGCAGTCCAAGGGACTCTCAAGAGTCTTGCAACCCGTCAATCACAAATTGAATCTCCCATTGACTAGAGTGAACTGCAAATATAACTCCTAAAGACTGGACTGAAAACTACAAGTGCAGCTGATGACCTCCTCACCTATACACACACACACACACACACACACACACCCCCCAAAATATCTTCAATTCAGTTCAGTTCAGTTGCTCAGTCGTGTCCACCTCTTTGAGACCCTATGGACTGCAGCACGCCAGGCTTCCCTATCCATCACCAACTCCCGGAGTTTACTCAAACTCATGTCCATTGAGTCGATGATGCCATCCAACCATCTCATCCTCTGTCGTCCCCTTCTCCCGCCTTCAATCTTTCCCAGTATCAGGGTCTTTCCCAATGAATCAGTTCTTCTCATCAGGTGGCCAAAGTATTGGATTTCAGCTTCAACATCAGTCCTTCCAATGAATATTCAAGACTGATATCTTAATTATTGGCAAGTTAAATATTCACTTCCCTGCTAATGAGGTAAAGATGACATCAATTTTTAGGAAAAGCTAAAATATTCATGAGTTGAAGTTGTTCAGTTCACACCTGCCATTATTGGCAATAGTTAGCACACTCCAGTACTCTTGCCTGGAAATTCCCATGCACGGAGGAGCCTGGTGGGCTGCAGTCCATGGGGTCACAAAGAGTCGGACACTTAACTGAACGACTTCACTTTCACTTTTCACTTTCATGCATTGGAGAAGGAAATGGCAACCCACTCCAGTGTTCTTGCCTGGAGAATCCCAGGGACGGGGGAGCCTGGTGGGCTGCAGTCCATGGGGTCGCACAGAGTCGGACACGACTGAAGCAATTTAGCAGCAGCAGCAAGACATGAAGACTCAGGGGGAAATACATGGAAACTTTTAAAGGGAAATGTTTCTTTTCTTTTTTCTCCCATCATTTCAAAAGAAACCAAAATAGTTTTCAGGAAAAAAAAAAAAAGAAAACACGAAACAAACCAACAAGTGTTTTTTTCTCATTTTTGTGGCATTCTTCAGGGTGTTCTCATCTTCCTTCTGGCTGGCAGCTCCCCCCCTTCACCCCCCCACCCCCCGCCCCCGCAGGAAAGCTTGATGTTGGGTGGTGGGTGGTGGGTGGTGGGTGGTGGGTGGCGGGTGGTGGGCCGGGGGCTCCAATGTTTGTTCCTTCAGTTTTACACATGCTGCGTGGCCACTGCTGTCTGTGACCAGACCCCTCCTCCTGGCCAGCCAAGCTTAGAATTCTGGAGGGCAAAACTGTCCCCTTGAGTGGGGAGACCCTTCCCCCCAACCCTCTGACCTAAGGGCCGGGGTGCCATCTGCCCAGCCCTGAGGGCCCTCCGCTCCCAGTGGCCGGGGAGGGGGCGGCAGATTGTAGGTGGGGGAGGTGAGAAGCAGGACCGGGGAGAAGGGGCGCAGGGAGGCAATGCCGGAGTGACGGCAGGATGGCGGGGTAAAGAGAGTCTCAGAGAGCGCCGCTGGCTCCAGCTGTCAGGCAGTGGGAGGAGAAATCGCTGTGGGACGGGAGGGGGGCGCGCTCTTAGGAAGTTATTTAAGAACCAACTTTCTTGTCGGTCCTGTGTCCTTTTGAGGAAGTACCCCAGAGACGCCCAGAGCCGGCCCGCGCTGGGGCACCTCGGGAGGGAGCGCAGGTAAGCCGCCCGCCGCCCCTCCGGCCGGCATCCCGCATCCCTGCACGCGGGGGTCCCGGGCCGCCGCCTCCTCGGTCCGCCCCCGCCCCTGGGTCTCCCCAACGATGCTCGGGTGGTGCTCAGAGAGCAGGGGGCCGGGACGGAGGCAGCCCGCTGCTCCACTTGGTTCTTCACCCCTAACTCTGCAACCACTCAGCCCCGCCGGCTTCTAAACTAGGGCCTCTCTCAGGTAGCCGTCCTGGGAAGCTTTCCTAAAGGCGCTGCTGGCTGAAAACGGCCTCTGGGGTCTCCCCCTCAACAGACAGGGGAGCAGACTAAGGAAAGGGGATGCAAATGGCTGGGAGGCGGAGGGGTCGGGGAGGGTGGAGAAGGGCCAGGTAAGAACAGCTTCCTGCTGCAACTTGGGTCCATGGCTTAGCTCTCGTCCCTTCTCCCGGGCGGCAGGCAGAGCCGAACTTGAGCACCTCCCCCGCCCCCCGGACCTGGCAAGGAGGCGGGGCCTGTGCCCACCTGCACCCACCCAGCCCGGCCTGCACCGGCGTCTCTCACCTGGCAGCTACTTGGGGGTCCCCAGCCTCTGGTCCTCTCTCCCCAGGAGCTACTGCTCAACACCCCTCTCCTGGAGCCCCACCCCACCCCCGCACGCACCGGCCCTCAGCCACCTTGCAGCCCCCTCGGCTGCTCCCCACCAGAGGATGCCTCTGTCCTGCCTGCGTCTGTTAGTTCTTCTCTCTCCTCTCCCCCACCGCGTAACCCACAAGACACTGTAAATAGGACTGCAGGTATTTACGGGCCCCAGCTCAGACTTGGCACTTCCAAACACTGCTGTCTCCTTCCAAACTCCAGCGCCCCGGGAAGGGGCTTGGGGCCTCCAGCGCGCAGTCTTTGCTCAGCCAGCCCCTGGACAGCTTATCCCCGACCCCGGTCCTCCCCTCCCCTCCCACCTTCTCACACCCTTCCCTGGAGCCTCCATAAGGCTGCTCTTCATCTTCAGAGGGTGTGCCTGGCTTTTGGAAACAGCCAGAGAACCCAGAGTCCTGACTGGGTAACCCAAAAGCTGGAGACAAGGTCTCCCTTCATTTGGCCCCTCGGTCAACAAGTGCCGGCTGGACCCCGACGGGGAGGTGTGGTGTTTAAACCGGGTGTTTGTCCTCACGGACTCGGGAGGAAGGGGAAGCAGGCTTGGGGCAAGGGCAGTGTTAGCCCCGTGGAGGGAGTCCTTTTAGCGAACAGGCTATTTATAGCGCTCTCTAATATCGCAGGCCCCTCCCCGTTACCTTCCCAAACTCTCCTCTCCCTCGTCCTGCTCCCTGGGGTCCCGGCTCCAAAGCAGTGGCCACCACGTTCTCACACCCTCCCGGCTTCACTGCTGTACCACGTTGGTCTCGAATGTAACCATCCCTAGGCTCCAACTTTGAGGGTAAGCATCTTTCTGTATGGTTCTCTGCGCATCCCAACTGGCCAAACCACAGCCTGGCACAGAGGGGACTCTCGATAAATACTGGCTGCATTAACTTGCAGGCATGAATGTTTGAAAGAATGCCACTTATTTGGACGTGAGTGTATGAGTTTATTCTTCCAGTGAGGACACCTCACCAGTCTATAGAAAATGGGCAGAGATACCTGCATAAACGTTTCTTCCAAGAGATACCCTTTGGGGGAATGAGAAAAAGACCGTGCTCTCCAAAATCTTTTACAGCTTTCATTTCTCCAAATAAGCCCTCTCTCTTCTGCTTTCCCTGTGTTTTCACAAACACGAAATCCCCCCCGAGATCCCTGGGGAGCTGCTCTCTGTCATTAGACCTACCCTTCCTGTCACAGCTCAGGGTTTATTTATGTGAAACTCAAAATGGGTTGCTCAAGAGCCGTCACGGACAGATACATCTGTTTCTCCACTTCTGAATCCTTGTCGCAAAAGTAACTGGCTTCACGTTCCTGTCTGTGTCTCCTTTTCTCTCCCCAAGGAACCTGTAAGGCTGAGAATGTCAGAGTCCTCCGGGACCGCTTTTGGAGGCAGGAGAGCCATCCCCCCCAACACCTCCAATGCAGCAGAGAACGACCCCCCCACTGTGGAGCTGCAGGGCCTGGTGCCCCGGGGCTTCAACCCACAAGGTATGGGCACCTCCCTTGGCCCCCAGGGTGCTGGGTCAGCCCCCTCTGTCTCCACTGAGCTCCCACCAAAGCGGCCCCCTGCCAGTCTCTGGTTTAAGGAAGGGCCTCCAAAACCCTCTCTTGAGTGGTAGAAGCACCAAAGATCAGGATTTGTACCCCAGTTCTGCTACTTCATCGCTTTGTAATGTCAAGAGCTTCCCTGGTGGCTCAGTGGTAATGAATCACCCTGCCAATGCAAGGGAGGAGGGTCTGATCCCTGGGTTGGGAAGATCCCCTGGGGAAGGAAATGGCAACCCACTCCACTGTTCTTGCCTGGAGAATCCCATGGACAGAGGAGCCTGGTGGGCTGCAGTCCATGGGGTCGCAAAAGAGTCAGACACAATGGAGTGACTAGACCACCAGAGATGCAATGCCAAGGAGGCCAGCTCTGCGAAGCAGGCCACTGGTGAGGCCTCTTGCTGCCCTACTGGTCTGTTTCCAAGAATGTTCTCTTGCTGGAAGTTTCCACTTCCAAAACCCCGTGGCCATTTCGATTGTCTGGTTCCTGCCTCCTTCCTACCCTGGGCTGTGTGTCCACCTCTGTGCGTCTCACTGGAGAGAGAGGCTGGGGTCTGCCGTAACAGGGATGGGAGCCCCTGGCGCAGGTGACTGCGCCCCTTACTCTCACCTCTGCCCGTCCGGAGGGACCTGCTCTGGGAGCAGCAGGCCGCTCTGACCCTCTCCCAGCCCTGGCCGCTGTCACGGGGCCCAGATGCCAGCGGTGGCTTGGTGACACAGACACCGTTCCCTCGGGAACAGCAGGGACCCAAACCCATTTTGCTCCTGAAGGGGCTCTGTGTTGGTTTCCCCGGGGAGTGAACACCCCCTTCTAGGGGAGGTGTCCACGATCACCCTTTGGGGTGTGGTTAACCTGCTCGGCCCGAAAGAGACCAGAGGTTGAAAGAGAAGGGCAAGGACAATGCTGGTTATGAACAAACCCAGCAAGTTGGAGAATAGCTGGGCATGATGGCAGGTTTGATTGTGTTAGTATCATGTCCAGATGACGTGATATCTAATTGTGAAGATGGAGAGAAACCCCAGGACCACCCGTGGGGCTCCATCCAGACTGGGAGCTTGGGTTCACAGAACTGAAGGGCATCTTCCGCTGAGTCCAGGGGCCGAGACAGGGTGTTAACCTGGAGTGCTGAGCCCTGTCTCCCTTCCAGGTGCCGCACACTCCAAAATGCCACCGTTAGAACCACAGAACTGATTTGAAAGGACTTGCTAATCAGCTCATCGAAATCTCAGTGTTATAGGTTGGGAGACTGAGACCAAAGCAAGCACTTGTCACATCCTCACTGCTTAGTCTAGGAGCCTGCCTTCCTTCTTTCCTTCCTTTCTCTTTCCTTCCTTCTTTCTTCTTTTTAAATGCAGATAAAATCGGAAAGCAGGCAGATGTTAAATTACCAACCCAGTTATCTTGGTGTAACCAAAGAAGTTATCTTGTTTCAGTTTTCTAGCAAAATTCCCTTCCTGCAGAGAAGACTCTGGGACCCAGGAGAGGGGGCAAGGTGTGGAAGAAGTGGGCTAGGGGAGCAGAAAGTGAAAGGGGTACAGAAGTGCGAGATGCCACGGAGGCAGTGAGGTGTCACAAAGTGTCCCCTGGTCCAGGACTCAGAAGACCCAGGGTCCTGTCCAACATCTTCCACTTGCTCACTTTTGGGCCATGGGACATGTCATGAAAACAACCAGAACCTCAGTTTTCCCATCAGCAAAATGGAGCAATATCCACTTCACAGTTGTCATGAGGCTCAATGACCAGTGGCTGTGCAAGTCTTGATTAATTCGTGCTCACTGATTCAGAAGATGTAGATTATCACACTTCTGCAAAGTCTGGGACCCACACATGGGAACCTTGATCTAAGGGTAATATGTATAGCTTGCAACCCTCAGATATAAAAAATGCAACAAAATGTTGCCAATAAGAAAATTGCCAGAGAAGTTGAGTGGGTAGTTCAATTTTTTAAAAATCTAGAAATACTAATTTTTTGGTTGCTTATTTTTGGAGGCAGGGGTGGGGAGTTGTTTTGAACTGACTTATTTGGAAAGATCAGTCATTATTTGCTTGGCAGTCAGATGTGTCCACAGCCTGGGTGACATTCTGGGATACTTATGACAGGCCCTGGTATGGGGGGGTGTGTCCAGTGAACAGTCAGTCCCTTGAGAACTGAATGACTCATCAGTCCCAGAGTCATTGTAACCTTCTTATTAATAACAGGTTTCTGATTTCATAAACATGTATCCATTTAGTAGCTCTACAGATGAGCTAAGTGCTGCATGCACTGAGGAGGGACCTGTGAGCCCAGGAGGCATAGAAATAAGTCCCAGATGAGTCGAACAGAAAAAAAAAATATGTATGTATATATATATATATATATATCATCTGATCAAGGAGGGCCAGTTCCCAATATCCTTCATATTTCAAAAGTCTGTTTAATTGTACTAAAAGTGGGTTTTCTGGGACTAAATATGTCGACTTTTCCCCAAGTCCCTGCTAAGACCTGGTCACGTGGGTTTAAGTGCCAGCTTCTTGTAGGTTTCTCGGCCACCGGTGGAGGACTTGTGTCTTCTCCATCCCATCTGAGAACGACTGCTTCCAGGACTGTTGTTCTTCAGGCGCTCAGTCGTGTTCGACTCTTTGTGACCCCATGGACTGCAGCATGCCCGGCTTCTCTGTCCTTCGCTATCTCCTGGAGTTTGCTCAAACTCATGTCCATTGAATCAGTGATGCCATCCAACCGTCTCATCCTCTGCTGACCCCTTCTCCTGCCCTCAATCTTTCCCAGCATCAGGGTCTGCCTCCAGGATAACAAAGTCCTAAGCCTCACTGTCTTCCTTGGCTTCATGAAGTTTTCCAAAGTGTCCCTTTAGCAAACTGCTCTTGTGAGGTGGACTGAGTTTTTCCCTTTGCATAGTCCTGTGGCAGCGGATGTAGACAATATATACTGAGTGTATGTAATACCTTTAATAGGGATTCCCAGGTAGCTCAGCAGTAAAGAATCCATCTACCAATGCGGAAGATGCGAGTTCAGTCTTTGGGTCTGTAAGATCCCCTGGAGAAGGAAATGACAACCCACTCCAGTATTCTTGCCTGGGAAATCCCCTGAAAAGAGGAGCCTGGTGGGCTACAGTCCATGGGGCTGCAAAAACAGTCAGGCACGACCAAGCCACTAAACAACAACACTTTTAATCCAGGGCTTCAGTGCATATTTGGTTAAGAATGATTTTTGCCTGTATTTCAAAACAAACAAGGTTCCTCCCATATGGCGGCATGTGCTGTAAGAAACACTGAGATGTTTAAGCTGACAGTGGAGCCCAGGCCGTGGTGGTGTTTGATGTTCTCTGGTGTTTTTAGGGATCCTTCATGGCTCCCCTTTGAACTCAATTGTAGCTGAGAGAAATATCTGAAAATCCCCTCAGCTTGTTTGGATTTGCATCTATTTCTAATAGGCTGTGCTGCGTGCTCATTTGGTGTTTTTGAAAATCGCTCCACAGCTTTCCCGGTCTCAAAGGTTATTTCAGCAGGAGATCTAATGTTCCGGAAGATAAGCTTGTATTCTTGTTCTGGTTCAACTCTCTGTTGGCAGCAATAGGGATCATTTGCAGCAGTAATTATACTTCTCATTTGACAGGTCTAATGCAATTTGAATTCAAACTGGAAAGCAAGCTCAATCTATAAAAAAAGAAAATCAAATGCAGGCTGGATCTGGTATTTTCAGGCTAACGGGGTCTGTGCCTTTCTGATCATCTCCCCCCTCCCTGCCCCTCCCTCCACGTCAGAACTAAAATAACTAATTGACTAGTAGGTCGTCTCTCCTTCGTGCAGAGGAAACCTCTCTGGGTTCAAGATTACTGAAAGAATAAAAAAGACCTTCAGTGTATGATTAAGAGATGATGCTGTGTAGAACCAGTTCACACTTCTCTTGATTTGTGGGAAAATGTTCAATAATTGTGTCAGGAACTACGCCAAGATCTCTCTGGGGACACAAAAATGAACAAGTCAACCCCTGGCCTCAAGCAACTGTCCACCTAGTGGTTGAAACAAAGAGGTGAGAGGAGTGACCAGTGGTGTCAGTGGACTGGGGAAGAGGTTGAAGAGCGCTTCATGATGGACGGACACTTGAGTTGGGGCTTAGCAGATGAGTAAGAGCGTTCCGGGCAGACGAGTGCATGGAAGGGCATTTCTAGCAGAGGGAACAGTGTATGTTAAGTAGTGAGGACAATAGAGGGGGAGGCGCCTGGGAAAAGTAAGCCAGAATCACATTCTAACAGGCTTTGAAGACCTTACCTTTCCTCCTCCAGACACAGGACACTTGCCAAGGATTCTAATTAGCAAGTGACACGATCAGAATTATGTTTATTAAAAAAATGCTAATATTGAGAAAATGGGGAGAAGGAGGCACATTTGGGGGCTGCTGAGATACTTCAGGCCAGAGGAGAAACAGACCAGAGGGGTTTTAGTCCCTGGAGAGAGCATTAGACTCAGTTTTCTCATTCTAGCTTCTGCTGAGCATGTCTTACACATTCAGGATACAGGGCATCTTTCTTTTCTTTTTTTTGGCCATGCCACATGGCATGTGAGATCTTAGTTCCCCAACCAGGGATTGAACCCATGTCTCCTACATTGGAAGCATGCAGTCTTAACCACTGGGGAAGTCTCTCAGAGTACAGGACATTTTAATATTAATAGCCACAGTTTAAAAAAATAAGCTGTTTAAGAAAATGTTTTTAATGATTCTAGTGAATGATGGTTTAAAATTCTGGGTATTCAAAAGGAATATGAGAAAGGAAACTTTATCCTGCTGTTTTCACAATAAAGAGACCTACCTCCTCATAGACAGTGTTTATACCTATCGTTTATATTATCAGAGATTGCATGGGGAACTCAGTTCGCTAGGGAATTCCTAGAATATGAACCTAAACACTTAACTTGTTTAAGGGTTCCATCTGTGACAGGTATAATCATTCTCTGAAGAATATTTTTACAAACTAAGGAGAAAATAATCTACTTTTAATCCAATTTTTTCTTATTAGGAGGAGGGTAGGAGGACAGGGAGGCAGCTGGCTCATGAGGAGAGATTTTTTTTTTTAGCAGTCCATTTTCTGATGTTTTGGAATTAGGCTAAATTGTGTTAGGTAGACTTTTTGAAAGCTGTCACTTTGAAAGAGAAAACTGCCACGTTTCCAGCTACAATATCTCTCTAAAAGACAAAAAACATGGCTTAGCAATGAGTTGCTCCATCCTGCCAGTAAGTGGGCCAGGCAGAAGCAAATTCATTTCCTGTTTGTGGCGAATGGAGCCTAGGTGATGAGAAGTTTCCTTCAATCTAAACTGTGTCTTGTTAAGCCAGTAGACAAAGCAAGAATCAGTATGCCAGCTTAATAAGTGTTCACGGAGGCCCTGCTACGTGCGAAGGAGCAATGCCAAGCAAAAGGTTCAAGAAAAATATACCACTTTCTTGATATCTTATGACAACCTGTGTTCGTATCTGCAGACAACCATCTGCAGAGTCCTTGCAATTATGAAGTATTAAAAGAAAAAAATACTTGATTGGTCTGTGGGTGACCAGCTGTGAGCAGTAAAAGAAAAGGGGTTCATTCAGTGGTGCTGGGGACCTCATCTCCTTCTCCAAGACGTGGGGTAACCCTTAGTAAATCTATAGATTGCTGATGTTCAGTTGCTAAGTCATGTTTGACTCTTTGCAACCCATGGACTGCAGCACGCCAGGCTTCCCTGTCCTTCACTATCTCCTGGAGTTGGTTCAAACTCATGTCCTTTGAGTCGGTGATGCCATCCAACCATCTTATTCTCTATCATCTCCTTCTCCTTCTGCCCTCAATGTTTCCCAGCATCAGGATCTTTTCCAATGAGTTGGCTCTTCGCATCAGGTGGCCAAAGTATTGCAGCTTCAGAATCAGTCCTTCCAATGAATATTCAGGACTGATTTCCTTTAGGATTGACTGGTTGGATCTCCTTGCTGTCCAAGGGACTCTCATGAGTCTTCTCCAACACCGAAATTTAAAAGCATCAATTCTTTGGTGCTCAGCTTTCTTTATGGTCCAGCTCTCACATCCATAGATGACTACTAGAAAAACCATAGCTTTGACTATATGGACCTATGTTGGCAAAGTGATATCTCTGTCTTTTAATATGCTGTGTTGGTTGGTCAAAGCTTTTCTTCCAAGGAGCAAGCAGCTTTTAATTTCACCATCCACGGTGATTTTTGAGCCCAAGAAACTAAAATCTGCCACCGATTAGGAGATTATAGTGGAGAGAGAGTAACAGGTCTACCACTTCCTTCTCCTTCTAAACAAAATTCTCCTGCTCATTGCCCTTCTGCACGTCATACACATCTGACTACAGTCTAGAAAATTATTTCTTTATTATTTTTTTTTTTTTAGAAAATTATTTCTTTAAACTCTCAAGTTTTCAGTGGAGCATTTAATATTCCATAGCTTAGTCGTTTTATTTATTTTTTTTCGTTTTATTTTTTAAATGGAAGGTTTCTCTTAGTTTCAGTGATTTTAGCATGAACTTTTAAGAGATTGTATAGGAAAATTTTACTTACCATTGACTTCATTTTTTCCCACGTAGGGTACCACTGTGATTCCCTATAATTTTTTTTCTTTCTTTCTGAAGGCATTGACTTAGAGTGATATTGCAATAGAAAAGATAAAGATCATTTAGAAAGGACAATATTTTTTAAAAACGACATGTTTTGAATTAAACATTGTCAATTACACAACAATGTGGGCTACATTATTTTAAAACAAACTCTTCATGTATCTCTTAGCATATATTTAGTATATATACTTGTTTTCACTGTGAAAAAGGTATAAAACTACGATTGGTGGGGATGGGAGCTGAAGTTTTGCAGACGCAAAGGAGTTCATTCGCACTTTTTTTACCCATTGTAATGAGTGGTCTAAGTGAGCTGTGAAGACAGGGCATTTTTATTCCAATCTGAAACAAAACTGCTGGTCTGGAGGCTTCCTGTCTCAAAACCCCTGCACTATCTTTGGCAGTATTTATATATCATCCTGAATATTGTGAGGATGAAACTGTCTGATAAATGACATTTAAAACACTCGTATGGTTAATACTATGATAAATGGAATGATCTATTTTAAAATGAGTAGCCAGCTCCTGGTTTCAGATTTTTAGGTATTATTACATTGGTTTAAAGTGAAAAGTGGAATATTTGCTATGAAATTTTAAAATATTACCCCAGGTTCAGTAGGGCTTCCCCTGTGGCTCAGCTGGTAGAGAGTCTGCCTGCAATGCGGGAGACCTGGGTTCAATCCCTGGGTCGGGAAGATCCCCTGGAGAAGCGAAAGGCTACCCACTCCAGTATCCTGGCCTGGAGAATTCCGTGGACTCTATAGTCCATGGGGTTGCAAAGAGTTGGACAGGACTGAGTGACTTCAGGTTTTCAGGCTCAGTAACAAGATGATTAAGACATAGTCCGGTCCTTAAGGGGCTTACAGACCCCTAGATAAAATCACCTATATTAGGGTGATACTAAGTGGCTGATGATAATAGACATTTTTAAGAAGAAAAACATATTCTGAAAATCTGGACGAGAAAATGACTCCCTCCACATGTAGAAATTCAAGAAAAGAAAGGCAGGCCTGTCTGCTGAGGAGCATCGTCTTATTGAATCTCCTCACCGCCGTCATTCTGCAGATGAGAAAGCGGAGGCACAGGTCTATGTAACTTGTCCAAAGTCACAGAGATAGTCCGTGTCGGAACCGAGACCTGGGTCGAGGCGGTCTGGGTCCAGAATCCATGCTCTTATCCACTGTGCTGTTCTGCTTCTCCGAGTGTACTAATCACAATATAATAATAAGTTCGAGATTTTACTATGTGCCAGATACTGTGCTAAAGTGCTTTATATGTGCTTTTTCTTTTTCATTTAGCGCTCACATCAACCGTATGAGGCATTTCATTGCCTTTCTAAAAATAAGAAAACTGGACTCAGATTAAATAACTTCTCAGCGTTGCACAACTAGTGATGTATCTCCCAAAACATATTCTGAAAAATCCTCCACTCACACAAAAATACTTCCCATGGCCATTCAACTTCGGAAAGCAGTCTACCTGTAGGAGGTTTGCAGTACACAGCAGCCTACGACAGTCCCGCACAAATTTTGCAAGAACCCTGATTGTGTGTGCGTGCTAAGTCGTTTCAGTCTTGTCTGAGTCTTTGCGACCCCATGGACTGTAGCCCACCAGGCTCCTCTGTCCCTGGGATTCTCCAGGCAAGAATACTGGAGTGGGTTCCCGTGTCCTCCTCCAGGGGATCTTCCCGACCTAAGGATTGAACACATGCCTTCTGCATTGGCAGGCGAATTGTTTGCCACTGAGCCACCAGGGAAGCTCAAGAATCCTGATTAACTCTGGTTAAATCAGCACTTCCCAAACGGATTTAACCCTGGCTATTCCTTCAATCCCACATGTACATCCGATAGAACTAGAACTTCATGATGCTACGCAAGGATGAACTGACTTCAGTCAGACTCACTAGACACTAACCAGGTTCTTCAGACTGGGGTGTGGAACTGGAAAGCCAGAGTTTTCATTTGCAATGAGAACGAGAGCCACCGAGAGCCTGATAGCAAAGAAGGACTTGCATCTCTCTCTCTGGCTTTGTTTGTCCACACAGGCAGAGCTGCTCGGGAAACCACTCATTTTTAGGGGCAGGTCATCAGGCAGGGAGGGGTGGCAAGCGCTGAGCAGATCCTGGCGGTGCTCTGGGATCAGGTGTGACTGTACAGGTAGACTGGACTCTCCCCACCTCACCTGGAAGGCCGCCCCGACAGCCTGCCAGCCGACCTTTCTGCCTCCAGCACCGCCCGCCTCCAGTCTGTTTTCCTCTCTGTCACCAGAAGACGCGGTTTCCGGTTGTCTCTGCATCCATCTAACCATATGCATCTGCTAGCTCAGGTTCTTCACTGGATTCCCAGTGCAGTTAAGAGTCCAAACTCCTTGACAGGGACTTCAAGGCTTGCTGCCTTCTCGTCCACGGTGGTCGCATTGCAACCCTGCAGTCAACCAATCACTTTTCAGCTTTGTTTCAAAAAAACATTGATTTTGACCGTGCAAGACCTCCGTTGCCGCATGCAGGATCTAGTTCCCTGGACCAGGGACTTCACCTGGGGCCCTGCATTGGGAGCGTGGAGTCTTAGCCGCCGGACCATCTGGGACGTCTCCACCTTTCCACTTTCAAAGTAAACCATGCACTCTCTCCCCTCAGTCTCCGCTCATCCTCCTTTCTCTCCCACCTCTCTTTCTACCTGGAAAACTCGCTCAACTTTCTGACCCCTACTTATACCTCAGTTCTTCCAGAAAGCTTCCTGAGTCCCCCGTAGTCTGTGTTAGTGGCTCCTGGCCAGAAACCCTCCCCCACTCATCATTCCTTTCATTTATCAGAGCGTTTTACTTTTTCATGACACTGTATCATAATTACCTGTTCACTTTTCCATATCTACCACTGTGCATTTGTATTTGTTTAGCAGTGACCTAATGTATCTATATCCATGTCTTGACTGACAGCGTAAAATTGCATACTGTTAAACTCCCGGAGGACAAGAAGTTAGGAAGGACATTAAATGTGTTGAATATAAATGCCTGCATGCTAAGTCACTTCGGTTGTGCCTGACTCTTTGCTACCCACAGGCTGCAGCCAGCCAGGCTCCTCTGCTCTGTCCATGGGACTCTCCAGGCAAGAGTACTGGAGTGGGTTGCATCCCCTCCTCCATGGGATCTTCCAGCCCAGGGACAAACCTGCATCTCTTATGTCTCCTACAGTGGCCGCCTTCTGGGTGGCTAAGATGGTAAAGAATTGAATATACACTCAGGGTCTAAAATTAGCTTAAGAATTTGGAACAATTAACCTGATACAATAAGATAAAATTTAATGTGAAACAAGTAAGGCCCTAAAATTAGGCTAAAAAGAAAAAAAAATTGCATTGATAGAAATGGTTAAATAACAACACAAGTAAGTGACTTATAGGAATCTGACTGAGTTTTAATCGACTACTGACGGAAGTGACATCAGAATGTATTTTTAAAGTTTTGCTTCACCACATGCTTAATGTAAATCAACAATAAGAGTATCCAAAACACTAATGGTATTTTGGACTGAAATCACAGAAGTTTATTTTGGAAGATGCAGTGGCCTCATTGGTTTTCACTGGAAAAACCCTAACCAAAGATGTAGTTAATTCTAGGAAAAACACTACAAGAGAGAACTTCACAAAATGGGGCATATATATGTCAGAGCAGGTAAAAGGTCTAGAAATAATTTCTTAAAGAACACTGAAGGCTTAGAGAATGCTTTACTCAGAGGAACACTCACAGTAGTCTTTATATACAGAAAGAGTGCCAGATGAAACGAATAGAACATATTCTATATTTATGCAGAAGTTAGAACCAGAATCTATAGTTACAAAAATTATAAGGAAGCAGATGTCAGTTCATTTTATAAGGATTTTTCAAATAACTGGATTATATAAAAATAAACTGTTTGCTTTATATGATAGTGGGTTCCCTGTTCAGATGGAGACTCAAAGCCTAAGTATGAGGGTTTTCATGGAGGTGTTTAATACAGCAGGTCTACCAGATGGCCTAGCAATACCCCTACCCTCTGAGAGTCTGTGATGCTATAACATCAGTATATTCCTTCCACTGGTGCTGATGAATGGAGAGCGGTTAAACTCTTCTCTGAGGAATTAGATTTTTAGACATTAAAAAAAAATTATTAAAAGTCAAGATGCTAAGAAAGAGGGCCAAATGAGTTGGTTTCTGAGGTCCTTCTCAAGTGGGACATTCATGATTCCTCAGCTCTTTCTGAAGCTAGTTTTACACTGGGGATTTTGACCTTAATAAGACCAGAGAACTTAAGGGGAAGGCAGCTTGGAAGAGAGACGTGTAGAAATAAACGTCTTCAGCCCACAGCCTCCTAAAGGAACGAAACTGCACTTCCGGGGACTGTGCACTACAGCAGGGTTCTGAGATGCTGCAAATGCAAAACTGCACCTTGGGCTTTCCGTGTGCTTCAGTGTCACAGTCAGAATAGCTCGCTGAGGACCACACCATGCGAAATACAAAATAACTCCATCACGGTTCATAGTCAGCGAGCCACAGAGGAGCCTCTGGTCCCAGGCATAACGTCATTCTCCTGTGAGGACGATGAATCTTCGTAGGCATTCTCAAGAAATTAGTGTCTTCGTTTTAAAGGTGAGAAAACTCAGCTTCTGAGAGGTAACCTCCCTGACCTAAGTAATGATGAGAGCTGAGATCAAACTCAGGATTACCTGGACTTTGAAATAATCCCAGGTGTTTCAGGGACTCCTAGACTTCAGAACTATAGAGTATCTTAATGAACCCAATTTCTCTGTTTTGCCTATGAGACAAAATGAGCTCAGAGGGGACCAGACATCCTGCTCAAGACTCCTGTGTAAAAGCAAAGGAAGCCACTGAGTCTTACAGGGTTGAAGCCCCAGCACCCTGTCTACACTGAGTGAGCACAAACCATGTAGCTGGCACGGTCAGGAAAAGGGAGAGAAGTCAAGATGGCAGGACTCCCTCCCGCCATGGTCAGGAAAAGAGAGGCAAGTCACGATGGCAGGACACCCTCTCCTACCTCTCACCCAGTTTTCTCTCCCCTGTGGCCCTTTAGAACCCCAAATGCATACACAGAACTCTATTTTTAGATCCCATGGGCTATAGCCTGCCAGGCTTCTCTGTCCATGGGATTCTCCAGGCAAGAACACTGGAGTGGGTATCCATTCCCTTCTCTAGGGGGATCTTCCCAATCCAGTGGTTGGACCCAGGTCTTCTGCTTTGCAGGCAGATTCTTTACCACTGAGCCACAAGGGAAGCCCATATTTAGACTAGATCTTCTAAACTGCACTGTAGTTGGGTAACTGGAGTTACCATCACATCAATAATCGTTGCAGACAAAATGGGGAAAAAAACCTAAAGGAGATCTAACTTTCATCCAGTGTTATCATGTCTCAGATAAATATATAACTGACATTTACACTCCCGATTCCACACATCAGAGGAAAAACCTGAAGATTTTGGCATCACACCAGGGTTTGCTTCCAGATTGGTCGGTTGGTAGCCAGGCAAATGCGAAGCTTGTTTCTGCCTGTTCAATGTGGAAACAATCCTACCTCCCTCATAGAAACACTAACATGCTTCCCCTACACCTGTTCCCTCTGTTTCCTGCTTTTGAAGGACAAGATCTCCTTTTAGAATTATGGAAAAGGAGGTTTACCCTTCCTGAATAAGAGGAGAATTTTGGATTAATGGTCTACTTGGACTGCAAGGAGATCCAACCAGTCCATTTTGAAGGAGATCAGCCCTGGGATCTCTTTGGAAGGAATGATGCTAAAGCTGAAACTCCAGTACTTTGGCCACCTCATGCGAAGAGTTGACTCATTGGAAAAGACTCTGATGCCGGGAGGGATTGGGGGCAGGAGGAGAAGGGGACGACAGAGGATGAGATGGCTGGATGGTATCACTGCCTCGATGGACATGAGTCTGAGTGAACTCCGGGAGTTGGTGATGGACAGGGAGGCCTGGCGTGCTGCAATTCATGGGGTCGCAAAGAGTCGGACACGACTGAGAGACTGATCTGATCTGATCTGTCCTTAGAACATCCCTTGGAAGCTTTGTCAGATTTGATCCCTCCCCTTTTAAAGATAAAAAATTGAAACCTGTTATTCCCTGCTTTTTCCACCGTAGAGAGGCTGTAGTCATTGTGGGAAGCAGCTGACTGGATGAACAGCAGTGTGAGACTCGGGCGTGAAGCCTTGCCTTGAGTCCTGGCTTCTCTGTATCTAGACCTGTACGCTAGGCATCACCATCACTGCCCTCTTACACCCGAAGTGGGATCTGAAGTGGGGTTGGAAGGGGAAAAGGCTTTTTAAAAATCTTCTTTGAATGCAAGGATGCCACAAGAGACCGATTCTGAGATCTACCAGCCCCCTGTATAGAGTTTTATCTAATAAACCTATTACCTCGCATCTTTGGGAAAAATAATCTTGTTTGTCCGAGTGTGTGTTTAAACCAAAATTACTCAGTGTTTTCCTTGATTGTTTCTTTGTGTACAGACTACCTTAATGTCACGAATGTTCACCTGTTCAAGGAGAGGTGGGACAGCAACAAAATGGATCACCACACCGACAAATACAGCAACGACAAGCTGATCGTTCGTAGAGGACAGTCTTTCTACATTCAGATCGACTTCAATCGTCCCTATGACCCCACAAGGGATCTCTTCAGGGTGGAGTATGTCATTGGTGAGTGCCATGTGCAAGCTTTGCTCATGACAGTCATGATACCATGGCTTATAATTGCAAAGTGGTACAGGTGTATTTCCTGGAATCGTACTTTAACAGTTGGCTGGAACTGGGATTAATCACATACAGTCCCTGTACCACTCTACAGGCTAAGGCGGGTGTGATACAATGCCAAACATCCATAAATCATTTGCCTAGTCAGGCAAAGATCTGGTATAATAAAAGTGAGCCCAGTTGGCATAAAATGTTAATGGATGTAGAGAAAAACACACATTGCTGATATATATGCAACTTAATAACCTGGAAAACAATTTGGCATATCTGTTCATATTAAAAAGACATATGTCCTTTGACCCTGCAATTTCACCTTTAGAAATCTATACCAGTGATATTTAAAATCTTAAAATCCACTTTTAAAAAGTGGGCATTATTTACTGCAGCATTGTGTATGGTGACAAAAACATCCTAAGAGTAAGCAACTTTCAGTAGGGGAAGGGCTGGAGATACTGTGACATAGTCACATAATGGACTGAATCTGACCTAAACCAGATGACTTCAAGAGAGGTGGTGAGAAAACAAAATACGGAAGCGTGTATGCAAAATCCATATATGTGTGTGTAAATGTGCATGTGCACAGATCAGTAAAGTATTGTGAGTTCAGAAAAAAACTATGAAGCACACACATTGGTGTTGATGTGGGATCCATAGTGGAAATATGGCCAAAATGAAGCCAAGAGAAGCAAAAGGACAGGGAGCCAAGCAGGAAAAGGAGGGGGGAAAGTGAGCACAACATGGAGTCATCGATGTAAAATCACTGATCTGTAGGAATAAATATAATTAAAAGTATTAAAATCACAGCTAAAAACGCATACTGCCCTAGGGAAAAAAATCTAAGACTGCTGATCACTTGAAGAATACGGTTTGTGTTTACTTGAGCTTACAACATGATTTCACACATAAATGTGAGGAAATTGTTTAAAGAGAGAAGAGAAGAGGGAGAGGAGAAAAGAGATCCCTCAGTCAGAATAAAGAATATCAGTGCGGCGATTGAGTTCTACACAGAATTGTTTGTTATCCCAATTGTGCAATGAGAAAAGGGAAAACTAATTTAACTGTTCTCGCGTGTTAGGCAAAGTGAAATAACACTGTTTAATTACATTTAGGGAGTAGACTCTTATTGTTAATATTTTTTAATAACGGGTACTTCAGGTGAAAGAAGAATCCACAGCTAATTTTTAAACAATATTTTGAAATACAAAGAAAATTTACTTTTGTTTCTTTCCTTAAGTTCATTCAGTTTCTTTTGTGTGTATGTGTGAAAGCTTGGCTGGATGGCATCACTGACTCCATGGACATGAGTCTGGGTGAACTCTGGGAGTTGGTGATGGACAGGGAGGCCTGTCGTGCTGCGATTCACAGGGTCACAAAGAGTCGGACACGACTGAGCGACTGAACTGAACTGAACTGTGCATGCTTGTGTGGACTAGATATGATTAAAACCTCCTTGACACATTTATAATAAAAGGATCACTCCACACATGTCAATAAATACCCAGTTTTGTTTCAACTTAATGGGGATTTTTTTGCCTTCATCTTTATAACCAAATATTTCGGGCAGTGAGTGGATGATAGGGAAGCTTGGTCCCTAAACTGGATATGTCTGAGGTCTCAGATCTTCTCCCACAATCATTCATAAAAGAATTATAATAATGAAAGTCTCAGGAAGAATAAGATGACTGCCTTAGATCAGGTTGCTAGGACACAGACTCTGAGAAGGAGAGCTGTGTGAAACGAGATTTCTGGGGCGCGATCTCGGGGTCACCATCTGAGCAGGAGTGCAGGGGTCAGTGTCAGACAGAGAGAGGAGCTGAGCTCCGTGAGCAAAGGCATCAGGGGGTCCCACTGTGCCCGCTGGAGCCGGACTGTGCCTTCAGGGTTGGCCAGTCTTGAGGCAAGGGCATAGGCCCTTTATATTCTAACGTGGACTGTCATTGACCATAGGCTACCCCCAGGGAGAGGGTACCTAGTTAGCTGAGTCTCTATGGCTGAGGATAAACCCCTGAGGGCCATGAGCCGCCAATTCTCCCAGCATCGGGGACAAGGATGCCTCCGTCCTAAGCGCAGACAGTCTGGGCAGCAGACCACAGCTTCCACTGCAGTAAGCGCTCAGTCTTGTCTTTTTATAAAAAAAAGACACAGTGCTACATTTGTTCCTTCAGCAGAAAGGTGAGGCGGAGGAAGAATAGCAGATTTACCTTTGAGATAAAAATCTGCGTGTTTTAAAAAACAATACATCTCACGTAAGTCAATGTCAAGAAGAAGCACTGACTTCAATCAAAAATGGGTAAAAAGACTTGAACAGACATTTTCCAAAGAACACATAGAGATGGTCAATAGGAACATGAAAAGAAGCTCAGCATCCCTGCTTATTAGAGAAATGCAAATCAGAACCACAATGAAGTATTGTCCTATACCTATCACAGTGGCCATCATCAAAAATCTGCAAATAAGTGTTGAAGAGGATGTAGAGAAAAGGGAGCCCTCTGATGCTGTTGGTGAGAACGTATGTTGGTACACCCACTGTGGAAAACAGTATGGAGCTTCCTTAAAAAGATTTTTGAAACGAATACTACCAAGTGATCCAGCAGTTCAGCTCCTGAATATATAACCCCCAAACACTCGAAAACACTAACTTAAGAAGATACACACTCACCAGGGCTCACAGCAGCGCTGTTTGTATACAATAGGCAAGATGTGGAAGCAACCCAAATGCCCATCAACAAATGATAGAATTAACATGCTTGTGTGTGTGTGTGTGTGTGTGTGTGTGTGATGGTGGAATATTACTCAGCCATACAAAGAATGAAATACTACCATTTTGAAGCAACATAGATTCACCTAGAACATATTATGCTTAATTAAATGTCAGATGAAGACAAATACTGTATAATATTACTCATATAGAATCTAGAAAATAAGACGAATGTACATGCAAAACAGAGTCATGGAAAAAAAGAAAACCTTGTGGTTACCAAAGAGAAGAGAGAAGAGGGAAGAGAGACAAATGAAGGGCATGGGATTAACAAACTGCTACATATAAACTAGGCAAGCAACGAGGTCTTACTGCGTAGCAGAGGGGATTATACCCACCATCTTGTAATATTTGATTGAGTATATTCTGCAAAGACAGGGAGTCACTAACCAGTATACCTGTAACTTGCACAGTGTTGTAAATCGATTCCAGTTCAATTAAAAACAATAATTGCTATAATAAGAAGAGACAAGTATTGAACATGAATCAGAAATGCAATTCAGTGCACAGGTTTGTATATGCAAGTGTACTTCAATTTCAAGAAACCTAGAATGTGACAAAGTGATTTAAAAAACAGAAAAGAGAATACTTCATAAAAAATATGGGACTCATAAGAGTCTTCAAATATTTATCTTAGAGTGTTTAAAACAGATTTATCAACAAAGATCAATTTATATACTATTTCCAAGAGTGTAACTATTGCATAGAGAGACCTATTGTCTTATTAAAAATACAGAGAAAATAACCACACATATGTGCTTCCAGTTCGCACTTCTTTGTTATTGCTCCTTTTTCTTTCCTTGTGACTTTATATAAGCTGAGCTGGGTTGCCTTAATACCCTGGAGATTTCTTCCGTGGCTGTCCTCAGAACCTAGGGTCATGGGATTTATTTATAAGTGATTCCGCCTTCAAATTGAGTTTCTTTCTTTTTAAATATTTAATTAAATAGCCTCTCAGATGGTCCCAGATTTAACCCATTGCACGCTGGCTTCCCCAGGCAGAGAAAGGAGGTGAGCATGCGGCTGCTGCTTTTCCTGGGCCAGCGCGTCCCTCGCTTGTACTCAGAGCTCTGATAGCTCATTCATTAGAGGCTGGCAGTGCACAGCCACCTCTGAGGGTCACGTGGGGGGTGTTAATGACCTGGAGGAGGTGGGTATGTGTGGAACATGTGCCCGGTCATCTATGGGGCCTTTTCCCTCTCTCCACCTCTGAGCCTGCAGCCACCAGACATCGTGGAAGGCAGGGGTTCAGTTCAGTTCAGTTCAGTCGCTCAGTCGTGTCCGACTCTTTGTGACCCCATGAACCGCAGCACGCCAGGCCTCCCTGTCCATCACCAGCTCCCAGAGTTCACCCAAACCCATGTCCATCGAGTCGATGATGCCATCCAACCATTTCATCCTCTGTCGTCCCCTTCTCCTCCTGCCCTCACTCTTTCCCAACATCAGGGTCTTTTCCAATGAGTCAGCTCTTTGCATCAGGTGGCCAAAGTATTGGACTTTCAGCCTCAACATCAGTTCTTCCAATGAACACCCAGGACTGATGGGGCAGAGCACTAATTATAGGCTTTGTTAGTCTGGAGCTGGAGCTGTGAAAACCTGGGAAGAGCGTGTGGTGTTAATATGCTGTGACTTCAGCTCGGGCTCCCTAATTTTTTGAGACTTCTTTACGACAGAGTCATTCCGAGGAGAGAATTTTTTTTAACTTATTTATTTTAATTGGAGGCTAATTACTTTACAATATTGTGGTGGTTTTTGCCATACATTGACATGAATCAGCCATGGGTGTACGTGTGTTCTCCATCCTGAACCCCCTCCCACCTCCCTCACCATCCCATCCCTCAGGGTCATCCCAATGCACCAGCCCTGAGCACCCTGTCTCATGCATCGAACCTGGACTGGCGATCTGTTTCACATATGATAATATACATGTTTCAATGCTATTCTCTCAAATCATCCCACCCTTGCCTTCTCCCACGGGGTCCTAGAGACTATTCTATACATCTGTTTCTCTACTGGGGTCTCGCATATAGGGTCATCGTTACCATCTTTCTAAATTCCATATATATGTGTTAGTATACTGTATCGGTGTTTTTTGAGGAGAGAATTTGCAGCTCTCTTCCTCTCCAGCTCTCCCTCCTCAAAACAAAAAGTTTACCCTGCCCAGTGAGCCCTCCAGATTGACTGTGAGGTCCTCGGGCACATTTCTTTCTCCCTGGAGTCCAGTCACAGGCACACAGGGGCATTGAGGCCAGCACCTTGGACGCTCTCTTGACCTTTTTAGCCCCTCCACAGCTCTCACAGCTCCAGGCTTCATATTTCTGGGCCCCGCAGAAAGAAGAGGGGAAGGATGGTGTCCAAAAAGCCTATTCCTCTTATCAGAACAGCAGTTTCCCCTGGAGCCCCAGCAAGCTTTTTATGGCTCATGTACTACCCTTCCCTGTAAGAAGAGCTGTGAAACTAGTCTCAGAGACAACTAAGCTTGGCTGCTGTAGATGCCCAGGGGTGTTTGCTGGAAGTCCCTTCAGCCCAAGAGTCCAAAAGTGCAGCCTTTCTTGAGGACAATGACGGAGGTCATTCATGGTCATGGTCATCACGTGCCCGAGCAAGAATGGGACCCTAGGCACCGCACGTATTCTGTTATTAGTCCCATTAAAACACTGAAATAATCTCTACGCTTCAATATTTCTATTTCATCTATTTCTTTTTTTATTAAAAAAACATGTATTTGTTTATTTATTTGACCGCAGATGGGATCTAGTTCCCTGTGTGTGCATGCTCAGTCATTTCAGTCATGTCCAACTCTTTGTGCCCTATGGACTGTAGCCCTCCAGGCCCCTCTGTCCATGGCCAGGGGTTAAGCCTGGTCCCCCTGCATTGGGCGCAGAGTCTTAGCCCCTGGACCCAGGAAAGTCCCTCATCTTGAGTGTGTGTGTGCTCAGTCATATCCAGTTCTTTGCAACCCCATGGACTGTAGCCCACCAGGCTCCTCTGTCTGTGGGATTTTCCAGGCAAGAATACTGGAGTGGGTTGCCATTTCCTTCTCCAGGGGATCTTCCCAACCTGGGAACTGAACCTGTGTCTCCTGCTTGGCAGGCAGATTCTTTACCACTGAGCCACCCGGGAAGCCCGTGAGTTTTATCTTAAGTCATCAAGGGTGTCAGACTGGTGTGTATTCAGGATGGGAGTGACTTGAACGACTCTTAGGGATTTGAGACTGTAGGGGAGGTGCTCAAAGGAGAGAGGGCGAGAGCCTGAATTCGGGCACTGATTGAAGAGTCGGAGAGGAGGGTGGGACTTGGGAGATGTGTCAGAGACAGAAACCTACTGGACTTGTAATTGGTAGTCTGGGTGGAGTGAGAGGGAGGTAGTCAGATACAGCTCCTGGGTTGCTGGCCTGCATGCTGCTGATGATAGATGCTGGCATCTCCAAAGGAGAGAGATAAGTGCTTGCATGCTAAGTCGCTTCAGTTGTGTCTGACTGTTTATGATCCTATGGACCAAAGCCTCTTATATTTCCTGCACTGGCAGGCAGGCTCTTTACCATTACTGCCACTTGGGAAGCCCAAATGAGATAAGAAATGGAGGAAATTCAGGAGAGAAAACCTGAGTGGGAAATAATACTGATGCTAGTGACTCCCACTGACAACTCGCTTACAGGCTCAGGTACTGGGCAAGGTGCTGCCCTGGATGGTGCTCATCTCTGTCTTCTTCAGAAGTGATTAAGGGACTTACTCGGCATCACACCTGGAAAGTGCTGGGGCTGTAATGTGAACCCAGGCATTCTCTCCTAATCACAATGCACAGGACCTGTGCCACCGAAACAGTAGACGTGTAAGTGAGATTCTGTTCGTTCCTGCTGAGTGTGAAGTAGTAATACTAAAGGGACTTCCAGGTAAAATGTGTCCAATGGATGATCCCATATATGAATCGGAAGCTTAGGGGAAAAGTTGGGTTGATATATGGAAATGTGGATATCAGTCATACATAGATCATTTAGAAAAAGTAAATCAAGGGAGAAATTGACGGAGGCTCAAATTCTGGGGGAAAATGATTTTTAAGGAGTCAGTCCAGGAGCTGGCACCCCTGGAGGAGACAGAGACCATGTGATTAGATAAGTTTGAAGGGACACCAAAGAAGTGCGGTATCACTAAACCTGAAAAAAATCGGGTGCTTAAAGAGGGAATTGTTTGATGCGTTTGGAAGAGAAGAAGATAATTTAGATAATATCTAGAGAAGACTGTGGGTAAGAGGTGGGGTATTTTGTCTTGGGTGTCTGCTTTAGGATTGAAGGCACTTGAACTTGCATGTAGGCAGAAGAGACGGAGCCAGTAGAGAAAGAGTCCTAAAGATTCTGGAGAATGCTGGAAAAAGTAGAAACATCTTGAAGTGGCTTGGTTGAAGGGTTGATTGGCAGAAGAATTCCTTATCTTCTGAGGATGTTGGAAAAGAGATTGGGGGTGGCTGTTACTGTATTTGGTAGAGAGACAGAAAGCTGATTATCATGCCTGATGATCTCATCTTTCTCAAAGACCTAGGAGGTGAGCAGGTGCTGCAGGAACTTAGGGAGGCAAAGGACCATTTCCCATATCAGAGGGCATCACCCAAGTCCTTTAAGACTAGATGTCTCCGTGGACTTGGGGTTCAGACAGTTTAGGAGATATCCCCAGCTTTGGTGGGGATGGACATACTCAGTTTCTCTGCTGAGAAATGTTTTGCCCCAAATCACACAGCTGGTAAGATGTGGAGAAAAGTTCCCTAGCCTATGCTCTTCCCAGTATTTTATGAGGCATTTTTTTATGAGAATGGGTTACCTGTTCCATCATTTTAAGGCAACGCTGATATGAGATGTCATTTCAGATTTTTGCTGCCGCGTGTTACTGCATGGATGGTCAGCATGTTCCTTCTTAGGCACCTCTGTGAAGTGACTGATAATGGCAGCTAAGAATCTAGGACACTATCTCCCAGAGTGTGCTCTCTATGAATACCTGTCGTGTGAGATGTTCTTTGAAAAAAAAAAAAAAGGTTCTGTGGTCAAACGCATTTGGGTCACACTGTATCTCATGGCTCTTCTTGGAGAACTCCAACACACATCAGTGTATCACAGGCTCTGAGGAGACACATAGTCAAAGAAAGCAAGCATCTTCTTTAGCCTAACTTTCCCAACATTGTTTGACTCCAAACACTACTCCATCATATTTTTATTTTTACAATACCCTTTAGTAAAATGCAGAACTCCAGGAAATGCTGAACTACAGTGAAAATAACCTATATTCTGTAGAATACTGAGGAAGATGGATAGATGGGTTTGTAGTCAGTGTGCTCTGGCAACTTAGCAGAATATCTGTTTCTTTTTCTTTTTGACACTTTAGATTTTGTGCCAACATTAAAATAACTCTGTCAATTTGGCATTAATATTCAGTAACTTTTCAAAAATGATTACTTTCCTTTTTCATATTTATATATTTACTTTCCACGCTTTATTTTGGCTTCTTTTATCATGAAGCCAATTTGCTTTCCTTTTGAATGTGTTTATTGAACCCTTATTGATAACCTTGCATGTGCAAAGCATTATACTGGAATTAGAGTATTAAGACATTTTTATACTTTGCCCTTGAAGAGTCTGGAGAGGACAGCATGAACGCTAGAGGTGGAGTTCAATGCCAGCCTCTTGGGCAAGATGCCTGGAAAGCACCTTGGGAGAGAGAGATTGTGTGGCTAGTTGGAGGAGATGCCCTGAAAGTGCTATTTGAGCTGGATATCAAAGGAAATGAAACAAAATTAAAAGATGCTTACTCATTGAAAGAAGAGCTATGACAAACCCAGACAGTGTATTAAAAAGAGACATTACATTGCTGACAAAGATTTGTATTGTCAGTGCTATGGTTTTTCTAGTAGTCATATATGGATATGAGAATTGGACCATATAGAAGGCTGAGCACTGAACAACTGATGCTTTTGAACTGTGGTGTTGGAGAAGATCCTTGAGATTTCTTTGGACTGCAAGGAGATCCAACCAGTCAATCTTAAAGGAAATCAACCCTGAATATTCATGGAAGGACTGATGCTGAAGCTGAAACTCCAAAACTTTGGCCACCTGACATGAAGAGCTGACTCACTGGAATAGACCCTGATGCTGGGAAAGATTGAAGGCAGAAGGAGAAAGGGACAACAGAGAATGAGATGGTTGGATGGCATCACCGACTCAATGGACATGCGTTTGAGCAAACTCTGGAAGATAGCAAAGGACAGGGAAGCTTGGTGTGCTACAGTCCATGGGTCACGAAGAGTCAGATACGACTCAGTGACTGAATATCAACAATCAAAGGAAAAATAGAGGCTGACCCAGTGGAATGGGAAAGGTCAGTGGAGAAAAAAGCCTTGGAAGTATATTGACAACCTTGTATACCCAGATAAATCTCTATGGAAGAGTATTAAGCCAAGTATTAAAAAATCTAAGCTTCTAATTTCTAGATTACTGTGGCAGAGTAAGGAAGATAAATTGGAGATGTGAGGTCATTGTCAGGGACATAAGTAAGAGACTCAAGGGGACAATCTTACTAACAGATGCCAAGGTGAATGTGTGATGCACCAATCTGTATGACTTTTCCTCTAGTAAATTGTTTTTTTTTTTCTTTGCATAGTCAAGTCTTTAATAGTAAAGTCTGGGTGGCTCAGCGATCAAGAATCCCCCTGCCAATGCAGGAGATGAGGGTTTGATCCCTGGGTTGGGAAGATCTCCTCAAGAAAGAAATGGCAACCTACTTCAGGATTCTTGCCTGGAAAATTCCATGGACAGAGGAGCCTGGCAGGCTGGTCCGTGGGGTCACAGAGTGGGCCACGACTGAGCAACTTAAAAACAGCAACAACAATCCAGTGATGCCTTTTGGTCAGAGGAAGCAGAGCCTGACCCTTCAGAGTCATTTCGGGGGTGACAGCTCCTTTGATAAAAGGGCTGGGAAGTAGCCCAGAGGACAGGGAGAGCTTTGGAGTCAGAATCCCAGTTACGCCACGTGGAGCCATGACGGCCTCACTCGACCCCCTGGGTGGCCGTTTCCTCAAGGCAAACAGGGATTATAGTACTTGAGACAGTTCCTCATGGATTGCAGGAGATAATGTCCATGAAAGCGCATTTTCATTCTCATAGCACAACTGAGAAGCAGGGTGGATAGGAGCAAACCTTGCTGGACATCTGGACACCGGAGTTCGCAGGGAGTGAAGGGTTCGTGCGGGGCGGCACAGTGGTGGGGAGGCCCCCCGCGCCCCCTCCCAGCAAGACCATCAGAACCTTGGCCCGGTGGGTGGTCCACCTTGGCCCTCTAAAAGAGGACAGACACACTGCGCCAAGCTTGCAAGAAAGGGGTAAAATCAATCCTAGTTCTGCTGTTTGGTGGATTAATCCATTTATTTTGCTGTGATCTCCTTGACTGTCCACCTGTAAGTGGAGACGTTTGCTGAGACGTCAGACTGGCCTGACTCTTTCAGCTATATTCTGTGAGATCCACTTCTCTGTTTTAACTCTAAATATGCCCTCTGTGATGCCCCACCCAATTTGGAGTCTGAAGGGAGGACAATGGAAGAGAAGGCTCCCACCTCTCCACTTTAGGGTGAGCCCTTCGTGACCTTAGCCAGAACCAGCCGCCTTGGGCTTGGTTCTCCAATGAAACGCTGCAACAAAACGGGAAAGGCTGTCAGGAAGGCCGAGAGGAGGCCGCTGGGCTCTGTCCTCTCTCTCCTGATAGCAGAGGAAAGGGAACAGTCCCTGAACCTCTAAACAAAACTCGCCAGTGTCTGCAGCATCCGTGCTGACAGCTTAATTAGTCAAACGGGAACCCTGACAAACCACAGACTGAGTTCCACCCAGAATCATTTGCCCGCAGTTCTAGCTGAAGTGACAGAGGCTGTTTAGTCTCAAAGTAGGATGGATTGCCATCTGCATTCGGTGCCAGAGACCTACAGGGAGCCCCCTTTCCCTGTGTTGTGACCCAGTCCCTTCCTACAGAGCTTGAGATTCTCAGCAAACCTTCGTGTCCGGAGGGAACCAGCACTGTCTCGTGGCAGCCAGGGTACTCAGAGGCACACGTACGAAGGACCACGGATGCTGAGACGAGAAACCTCACAGACGCCTGACTCCCTCCCTCCCTCCTTTCCCTGTCTCCTTTTCATTCCCCTACTTTGTCTTCCCCTTTGCTCCTCTGTTTCTCTCTCCATTCCTCTCTGTTGTGTCTTAACATTAACCTCTCTCACTTATGAGAATTCACAGACTTGGCTAATTAGCACCCACATCATTGAAACTGTCCTCTTCCAGCATGGGTGATCTGAACTCAGGGATTGAACAGCGTGGGCCTCCCTGGTTTTCCACAGAAATCCTAAGAAACTCTTGTAGTTTGTGAAGTTAGGGCTGTCAAAAGTGCATGAAAAAAACGTAACGAAAACGAATGTGCCCACTGCCATACCTTGCTCTTCAGTCTCCAGTCTGTGAAAAGAGAGAGCAACCAACTGGAATTAAAACCCACTGAAGAAAGGATGAAAGTGGACTAATTATTCATAATCCGCACCCTCTCGTTCTCCTTGAGCGTGTTGTAAGAGCTAATGAGGGAATAACTGGAAAGCTCTTGGAGCTCCTTAGTGATATTGGTTGCTAATAAGATGACCCAGTTATCAGCCTTACTTTGAATATTGCAGCTATAGGAAAAGTGAAAGTGTTAGTTGCTCAGTTGTGTCTGATTTTTTGTACCTCCATGGACTGGAGCCCGCCAGGCTCCTCTGTCCAGGGAATTCTCCAGGCAGGAATACTGGAGTGGGTTGCCATTTCCTTCTCCGGGGGATCTTTCCAACCCAAGGATCAAACCTGAGTCACCTGCATTGCAGGCAGAGTCTTTACCATCTGAGCCCCCAGGGAAGCCCAGTCTGCATGGGAAAGCTCAGTCTTCACAGCAGCCCGAAAGGAAGTATAACCTTTACGAAGTCCTGCTTAACAGCAGCCAGAGCCAAACGGGTATCAGGGGACCGTAAGACAACCCATAAATAGCTACACCTCTGTTTGTTATTCTTTAGACAAGAAAAGCTTTCTTCACGTCGTCTCAGCCTCTCTGATCTTTTCTACCCTTTCTTATCATTTCTCTCACTTCCATTTCCGTTTCTCTCTTGCTCTTGCTGTCTCTCTGTATACACGTACAGTGTCCTGGGGGTGAACATTTGGTATTTCTCCTTTAGTTAGGAGAGTAACAGGAGCTATTGCCCTCAGGAGGTGGGAGCAGCAATCTCTGTCTGTCTGGAGGTGTTTCTTCACGCTTCAGGGAGCCGGGCTGGATGCTCTACACACACGGTCCTGTCTCTGGCTGAAGCTTGCCGTAGCCCTGGGTCTTTGCTGTCCTGTGGGAGCTTCTTCAGTTTTATGTCGACCTCCTTTCCAAGTCTGTTAAAGTGCCTTTATAAGGCCTCATCTCATGTCTGGTCCAGTGAGTTTCTGATGCAGAAACCTCTGCTGTATCTGGCACCGTGCGAAGCGGGATTTAAGATGCTATTCCCATCTGTAAAGAGCTGGCTAGAGCTGGGATGAGAATTCTACAAAGAGTTAGTGAATATAACTGTACAGTACATGTTCTAGAGCTGGGCTGTACCGTTATCTACCAGAAGTATGTCATAGATGCTGGTCGGCTGGACAGTCAGGAGGGACCCAGGATGGAGTTGAAAAGTAAGGTCTCAGGACCAGGCAAGAGTCCCTAAGGAGGAGGTCCTGAGGCATTGGCAGTTTCACAAGAGGGACTGGAAGTGTGCATAGAGCTTATTGTACTGCTGATGTACACATATTCTTTTTTTATTTAAAAAAATTTCATGTGGACTATTTTTTAAAGTCTTTATGGAATTTGTTACAATTTTGCTTCTATTTTATGTATTACATTTTTGGCCACGAGGCATGTCAGATCTTAGCTCCCTGACTGGGATAGAACCTGCACCCCTTGCCCTGGAAGGGGGAGTCTTAACCACTGCATTGCCGGGGAAATCCCCACGTGTTCCTAACGAACAGGAATCCTTAACTGAGTCCGACCTCCCCGTTATGTTGGGGTTTGAGCCCTGCTCACTCTTGAGGTTACTAAAGTGATATGGAGACAGCAGCGGTATGGGAGACCCATGCTGGCAGGACTGCGAGGGATGCGCCTGCCTTAAGGAACCAGTCTTCACTAGCTGGGATTCAGCCCTCAGGTCCTCTGCCACTGTGGAGGCAGCCTCTGCATCTCTTCACAGCAGAGTCACCCTCCTTCCTCAACAGCCCATTTCATCACGTCATGAGCCCTGAAAACCTAGCTTTTGTCAAAGATTAGAATCTCATTAACATGATCAAATGCAATTAAGTCACCATTCATTTTCGAGAACAGTTTAAAGGGGGCTCGACAAATGGTACAGGTCTCGGCACTTGGGAGATCAAGAAATGATATCCACCCCCTTTATCTATTCACTAAAAACGCCTGTGGGGAGAGGGGAGAGAAGAGATGTATTACCCTGCTTTCCTGCTAATCTAGAGACTCTCACACTTTGAACGGTGAAACCAGCTTCACAGTTCGGGGAAGTAATGTGTAGACTGTTAATAAGATGGGTGGAATTAGCTGAGTGTTCAATCAGATGCCCTGGGTGACAGGGTGGGCACTAAAAGAAACTTGGAACAAATGGGAGAATAAATGAGCCAAAGTCCAATCGGAGTGGCTGAACCAGCCTGGAAACCAGGTCCGAGGTCATTCTCAGATGTAGGTAATAGTTACAGTCATAATTGACGTCATCAGATGAGGAAACTGACACAGTGGTCTTCAAATGTATCAAGAATTTTGCGTTGCCCACTGAGTGGCTCAGACACACTGATGCTGGGACATCCTCTGGACCTGCCTTCCCTGGTGACGCTGAACATCTCCACACTGCACCCCGTAAAAAACCTTTGACAACTTATTCGGGGACTGGTCTTAGCTAACAGCTAATGCGTGCATATTGTCGCTTCGATTGTGTCCAACTCCTCACGACCCAGTGGACTGTTGCCCACCAGGCTCCTCCAAGTATTCTCCAGGCAGGAATGCTGAAGAGGGTAGCCATTCCCTTCTCCAGGGCGAACAGCTAATGACAAGATTCTAATTAATTCATTCTTGCTTAAATTTTAATATCTGATATGACTAATTGCATTTGCTTTCACCTCCACAATTACTCCTTATGGAAATAATTCCCTAACACCTCAAATGAATAAATTGCCATAGTTAAATTCCATTCATTACCTACAGTTTGGAGAGGGGATGGGTTGGCTTCCCATTCAGTGGGCCCTGTATGCTTCAGAGACCTTTTAAGAGCTCGGGTCCAGCATCCAGTCGGGGATACTAGGACAAGCCAGTAATCAGGATCTGAATTCCATTGGTTCCTCCCTGGGGAAACAGACTCGGTAGGAGGGGCTGGGTTAAGGTATGACCCTGGCAGGACAGTCCCTCCCTTTAGTAAGGGAGAGGGGATGGAGAAGGGGGAGACACTGATATGCGTTGAATGTTTTTGTCTTCCCCGCCCCCCACCAAATTCACATGTGTTGGTATTTGGACGGGGCACCTTTGGAGAACAGTTGGGTTTAGATGAGGTCACAAGAATATGGCTCCGTGATGGGATTTGTATGCTTTTAAGAGGAGGAAGGAGGCTTCCCAGGTGGCTCAGTGGTAAAGAACCCACCTGCCAATGCAGGAGACGCAGGTTCAATCCCTGGGTTGGGAAGATCCTCTAGAGGAGGAAATGGAAGCCCACTCCAGTATTTGTGCCTGAGAGAGCCCACGTGCAGAGGAGCCTGGCGGGCTACAGTCTATGGGGTTGCAAAGAGTCAGATAGGACTGAGCACGCACACACTAAGAGGAGGGAGAGGGAGCGGAGCTTGCTCTGCCCACCGCGTGGGGACCAGCAAGTAGGAGGCCAGCCGGAAAGAGAGCTCTCACCAGGAACTCAGCCTGCCCACACCCTGGTCTTGTACTTCCCAGCCTCCGAGCTGTGAGAGACAAATGTCTGTTACTTAAGCCACCCAGCCAGTGGCATTTTGCTACAGCATCCCCCACAGACTAAGACCTCAGAGAAGGAGGATCTTTGGGGCCTGACGCTTCTTGCAGTCAAGCAGCTAAAGGGAGTGTGTGCAGCACTTCATGCTATGTTTTGATCTGGGGAGAAACACATGTGCAGGATTCTTTGGGAAAGCAGCCGTCAGCTCAACGCTCTCAGCTCTTCCAGTGAAGGTGCCATGCTTCCATCTGGACTTGCAAGAACTACTGTGATATTTCCTTGACCGGAAAAGTACGGAGACAAACTAGCTTTCCTTCTCAGCCCCATAACCTGCTCCCAAAGGGACAAGCTGCATTTGAAGTCCAACATCTCAAAGTTAGGTTGCTGTATACACTGTAAGTTCACTGGAAAAATTAGTGCACAGAGTAGACAAGAGCCCCTGATATTCTGAAGCAATTAACAAGACAAAAACAGCCCTTCTGTGACGAAAATGATGGCAGTGAAGCAGTGGAGAGACAGCTAGGGTGGCATTTTCCATCAGACAACTTTTTTTTTTATTTGTGCAGCATATTTCCAAGTGATAGAAAATGACACACTGTCTCCATTACTTCCTTTCCATCATCTCAATCTTTTCTAACTTTCATATTTGTGAAACAAATTGCTTTAAACATGTCAAAGACACTTGAGTGGAGTGTTAGCCAAATTTTAAAAATAAAGATGATTCACAAAGACAGCATTTGTGTTTATAACCATCATGGTAAAATTTCAAGAAAGAAATCACAGTCCTGATAATTTAGGGCACAACATAAGGTAGTCATCTTCGGAGGTTAGAAGGAAGCCTCTTTCTGCTCTGCCTCATGTCCCTAGATTTTTACGGCACGGGGAACCTGGCCTTGGGGGAGCACGGTCGTCCCTGCTTTGAGGATTTACTGAGTAGTCACCGCCATATCGATTTCTTCAAACTTGGGTTCCGTTTGCATTACTGTGCAAGGGGTTGGGTTCCTCGACATTTTGCCCCATGTTGGTCCTATATCCTCTTGCACCTGTTGCTTCTTGAAAGGTCCAGTCGTATCCTGCCCTTGGAGAGACAGGAGGTGGCCTAGTGTGAGGCACCGAGGAGGCCTCCCCTTAGCACATACTTTTGAAGAGTTGACACTGGTGTCCAGAGACAGAAAGCTCAAAAGCACTGCTCATCTTAAGAAACTTAAAGACCTGCATCAGTGATGTTTTCTTTTCTTTTTTTTTAAAGGGGATACTAAGCTCTATAAAATTTAAAAATGTAAAAAGGAGAATGTATATATACAAGACAATTGTACAAATGATGGCCAGCCATGTTGCCCTGTTGTTTGCTGTTTAAAACTTTTTTTTTTTTTTAATTTTGAAAGAAACTCCATTTTACAGAAAATTTACAAAAGTGATACATAGAATTTCTGTTTTTCTTCCAGAGCCACTTCAGAGTTTTCAACTCAATGTTCCATCATCACTGAATTCTTTGAATACTTCAATGTGTATTTCTTATGGGCAAAGACATTCTCCTGTATAACCACCAAATCAAGACATTGTAATTGATGCGTTAGGATCATCTGATCTTCAGACCCCGTTTGGGTGTCACCAGTTGTCCTAATAACATCCTTTATAGCAGGAGGATCCAGTCCAAAACCACAGGCTGCATTTTGTTGTCATGGCTTGTCTCTAGTTTTCTCCAATTTGGAACACTTCTGTAGTCTTTCTTTGACTCCAGTTCCTTGACACCTTTGAAGATCATAATGCATTGATTTCTTACAGCTACTCCCAGTTTGGGTCTCTTTGCCTGATGCTTCCCTGTGATTGCAGTCAGGTTATGTGCCTTGGACAGCAGTGTCACGCAAGTCGTGCCATGATCTTCTTGGTGAATCCTACCCAGTTGCACATAATATTTTGTAGACCTCCTTACTGGTGGCTTTAATGTTGATTACTTGTTTATGGCAGAGTTCTAGGTCAGTATCCTAGTCTGTTCTGGCTGCTGGAGCAAAATACCACAGACTAGGTCCTTATAAACAAACCTCTCACAGTTCTGGAGTCTGGGAAGTCAAAATCAAGGCACTGACAGATTTAGTGTGTGGTTGAGGACCTGCTTACGGGTTCACAGCCAGCTGTCTTCTCACTGTGTACTGACACGAGAAAGGTTGGGGTGGGGGGTCTCTCCAGGGTCTCCTTTATAGGCACACCAGTCCCACTCATGAGAACTCCAGCCTCATAACCTAGTCACCTCTCAAAGGCCCCACCTCCAAATATGTGGGACTTGTAGCGAGCTGTTTCAAGTGCTGTAATACTAGTATTGAGTTTCTAAAAGCTACCATGAAGCTGTATTTAGCACAATATTCTAGCAGTGTGTATAAGTGAAGTGTTTGTGTCTACAACATATAAATTTTGTGGAAAGTGTGAAACTGAAGTCGCTCAGTCGTGTCCAAATACAAATATTCTGTCTATAATAGCTGGGTTCCCCCAGATAGGAGATTTTGAAATTAGCAGACAAGAAGTTGACTAGGAAGTAATCTTGGGATTAACTTTTGTGAAGGGAGCAGAATTGGTCAGAGAAAGAAGCTGAGCTTCAAGTAGTACCAGCAAAGGCCTCAGCTGACCCCACTGAATGAGAAGTGGAGAAAGGAATCCATCCCCTCTCCAAACTGATGCAACAAATGGAATTCAACTATGACTACTTATTCATGTAAGATGCTAGGGAATTACTTCCTATAAAGAGTAAGTATGGACATGAGAGGAAGTACAATGTCTTATCAGATATTAAAATTTTAAGAAGAATGGATTATTAGACTCTTGCTGTTAACCGTTAGCTGATATCAGTTCCCTCAGAATAAGCAGCCAAATGGCCTTTTTAGAGGGGGCCACATGGCCAATGTGTGGCCGGGGAAGGGACGCCCAGGAGGCACCAAAGGGAGGGTCCTTCGGTCACACAGCAAACAGTGTGAGACTGCAGAGTGCATGCTCTGAACTTGGAGTCTTAGAGCGCTGAGAGGTGTTTAAGATGAAATTCCCTCACTGTGCCATTTTCCAAAGGACTGGGCTTGGTGTCATTCATGGAAGACCAAACTGTACAACTTCAGTCCACAAATAAAGAGGTACTCTACAATTATCTCTATTTAAAAAGATGTTAGGCAAATCGGTGGGGTTTTACTGATTTAAAAAGTTTACTGGAGGAAATCAAGGAAACTTGAAATACTCCTTAAAGCCTTGGGGAAATATCAAGAAGAACAGTCTCCTTTGCCCACAAGGAGTCTCTGGCTGGGGCAGGTGGGTGTGACTCCTTTATGTCTGAGTGTCGAAACAAGGCCTTCTACGTGGTCACTCAGGTAGTTGATGTATATCCACTGGGTTTCCCTACGTAGCTCAGTGGTAAAGAATCTGCCTGCCAAAGCAGGAAACGCAGGAGACTCGGGTTAGATCCCTGGGTTGGGAAGATCCCTTGGGGGAGAAAATGGCAACCCACTCCAGTATTCTTGCCTGGAAAATCCCAGGGACAGAGGTGCCTGGTGGACTGCAGTCTGTGTGGTCACAAGGAGTCAGGCACGACTGAGTGAGCGTGGACACACACAAGCAAGCACTGTGGAGACTTGGCTTGAGTACAGGACATTTCAGGACGCCTTTCCATGTAATCAGTGATCAGTTCATAAAGCAACTACAAACATCTATTGTAAGCAAATGAGCACCCACACATAAATACAGGCATGAACTAATAAAATACACGTGCATGGCACTCTTTCATCCTTTAGGTCCTTTCTTTGTTGTTATGTCTTTAATAAAATCATCCTTGGCTCCAGTAGCAATCCACTGCTCTGGTTTATTAGTCTCGCATTAGTCTTCTGACTTGAATTATAGTCTCGACTTGGATATTTGGTTATGAACTCACTGAGGACAGAGTATATCATATACATCTTATATACTCACCCTCATCACCATCAAGTTAAGTGACATGGCTTTGCTTATATTGCTGCTGCTGCTGCTGCTAAGTCGCTTCAGTCGTGTCCGACTCTGTGCAACCAATAGACGGCAGCCCACCAGGCTCCTACGTCCCTGGGATTCTCCAGGCAAGAACACTGGAGTGGGTAACCATTTCCTTCTCCAATGCATGGAAGTGAAAACTGAAAGTGAATTCACTCAGTCGTCTCCGACTCTTAGCAACCCCATGGACTGCAGCGCACCAGGCTCCTCCACCCATGGGATTTTCCAGGCAAGGGTACTGGAGTGGGGTGCCATCGCCTTCTCCGTTGCTTATACTAAGAATTAGTAAATATCTCTTTAAATAAGTGTTTATTGAGCACGTATTGTCGATATCCTACTGCAGACTAATACCAATAATAAGACTGCCTCTTATTTCTTAGAAGCTTTCCATGTTGATTTTTGCTCTACCAACAATTGGTTTTCTCTCTGGAGATGTGACATCATTTAACACTTCTTGTTATGTATCACATTCATATTTGCATTCCAAAGACAGGCACGTATTTTGTTTAGAATTACCAATGATTTGTTCTTATTCCTATTATTGTTGCCATTAAATTATTAACAAGAACCAACTGTTTTAGTGAAAATTTTATCAGAGTTCTGTTTGGCTTTTCAGCTAAACTTTTGATCTTGTCTTTGTTGGCTAATGACATTGCTTCTTAAATCTGCTAAGACCCTTAAGCCTCAGGCTGCCTGCGTGATGGATATAGTGCAAACAAACAGAACTTTAGCTTCACAGAACTGGGATTTGCTGAGGAGATTCGGGTCCTATCAGAGAGACTTCCTTATGGCTTGCTTCCTGAATCTGGTTGAGAAACGATAAGCACCTGAGCTTATGCCTGGCCATGCATCTGGTCAGTGATTCTTACTTTCACTCCCAAGTGTGTTTCCCACCACAACCCACCTCCAAACCTTCCTTGGGCTTCTGGAGCCCAGCTTGAGGATGGCAGAACCGGGGAGATGAGCTGAAATCGTTCCATGACACTTGGAGCGAGGCACGACTCTGTAGCACCTCTAGCTGCTTCCTTCTCAGGGTTCAGGGCTTCCCGGGGGGCCCAGTTGGTAAAGAACCTGGCTTCAGTGCAGGAGACCCAGGTTCAGTCCCTGGGTTGGGAAGATCTCCTGGAGAAGGAAATGCCAACCCGCTCTAGTATTCTTGCCTGGGAAATCCCATGAACAGAGGAGCCTGGTGGGCTACAGTCCATGGGGTCGCAAACGTCAGACACGACTTAAGGACTAACCCACCACCACCACTTCTGGGTCTCTGTCACAGCCAACAGCTGTGAAGATCTGTTTTATAGAAGTCCTCGCCACACCCGCTTCCTTGTGGTGGGTGATCCCAACTACAGCTTAGCGTGCTGGGGGCGCACTTAAAATGTAAGCAGTTTTGTTGAGGGAGTCCGTCTTGTTTCACCAACAAAGAGATGATCCTCTCTCCATGTTGTCGATGTCCCTCTGATTTTTGCCTCATGTCCTTTCTTCCTCTCTGTGCTGTTGACAACACCCTGGGCCCTCTGCCTTCTTATGTCCAGATCATGACCTTGGTGGCCATCTATGGTGTGTACTTCGTAATGCTGGTCCTCATTGGGCGTGGCCTTGTTATTCTTCTGAATCACTCCAAGAGCCTTGCCCAGTGCTGGTTTCGTGTCTATTTCACAGAATTACACCTTACTCCAAAAATAGTTTAAGAGTCTTAGTAAGGACTGAAAGTGGAATGAGGTAGATAAGACACCTTAAAGAATATAACTATCAAGAAATTACCAGACTTATTAAGCTTGCTATGTTCCAAGATAATACAAGGCACTGGATGTACAAAATTAGAACAAATGTAAGTTCCTGTCCTCAAGAAGATTCCCCTTGCTTCTCTGGTTTGCTGGACAGGGAAGCCTGGCATGCTGCAGTCCATGGGGTCACAAAGAGTCAGACAGGACTGAGCGACTGAACTGAACTGAGAGCCACAGAATTAGCACCACCAGGAAGCTTTCTTCCTTTAGGAAACATCCAAATAAATAAATACAGATAGGAAATTATATATATGTGAGAATTGGACCACAAAGAAGGCTGGACGCTGAAGAATTGATGCTTTCCATCTGTGAAGAGTCCCTTGGACAGCAAGGAAATCAAACCAGTCAATCCTAAAGAAATCACTCCTGAATATTCGTTAGAAAGACTGATGCCGAAGCTGAAACTCCAATACTTTGGTCAACTGATGCAAAGAGCTGGCTCATTGGGAAAGACTCTGATGCTGGGAAAGATTGAAGGCAGGAGCAGAAAGGGGCGACAGAGATGGTTGGATGGCATCACTGGCAATGGACATGAGTTTGAGCAAATTCTGGGAGCTGGTGATGGACAGGGAGGCCTAGTGTGCTGCAGTCCATGGGGTCGCAAAGAGCCAGGCACGACTAAGCAACTAAATAACAACATACATATGTGTACACACACACACACACACACACACACACACACACACACACACACACACACACGCACACACACGCCTCACTGGCAAGGTATTAAATAGAAAGCATAGGTTCCAAGGTCCTTAATGAATGATTCTCTGTTGAACGTTTGTGTTTCTCTTGTCTTAATTGACATCATCCAAGATTTTTTTTTTTTTTGCCATTTTTGATGTTTCTTTTCTGGTGCTGTTGCTTTGTCTTTGTAGTTAGTAACCTGGGGTTTCTAAAAGTTATTCAGGGACGTATTCGGCCTTGCCCCCGTGCATTCTCGTTCCACTCTAAGACTGTTAACACGAGGCTTGCTTCCCTTTCCCAGGCTGCTGCGCTCACGCCTCCAGCCTTGCCACATGCATCATGCTGTCATGGTAATACTTCCAGGGCCCGTTTGGAAAGAGATGGATTATTTTGAACATGAAAGGTGTTTCCTGGGAAAAACAAATGAATCAAACGGAAAAATGAATTAACATCACGAAATTTACCTTCCCAGCTGGAGATATGATATATGCATGCGTTCCTTAGGGACAATCCTCTTATAAGAATTCACTGTTAAAAAAGTCTGCGGTGATCGGAGTCAGAGCTCAGCCTGCAGTGTATTTATACATGAATGGAAAACATCCCTCGAAGGAAAAAGTTTAGAACCATGAATGTTTGTTTCTTGTGAGGGGTGCATGGAATTGACAACTGGTGGCCACAGGTGTCTTGTTCCAGGGCTTCTAAGGCCTGTGTGATGCTCTTAATGGGACCTGGTATCTGCAAAATATTCAGTTCTCTCCAGTGACATTTACTGGGCACCTACTCAGTACAAGGCACAGGGATATACTACGGAGTTAAAAAGACAATAAAATAACATCTTCAGCTCAGTTTAATAAGAAAAATAGGTATTTAAGTTCATAAGGAGGAAAGGTTTTATTTGGGATTTCCTGGTGATTAATTAAAACTCTCATGATCAGAAGTATTATTATTAAATACAGCACAGGAAGAACCATCAGCTGTGGCCACTTGACTTACAGATGATGTGCCCAAGAGATAAGAAAGGCTCATGAGTCTTCATTTCAGAGCACCAGGGAAAGTGACTGACGTGTGCCTACTTAACTTACAGGTACCGCCTCCTTCTCCCTGCTGTGTCCTCCCAGGCTCTAGGTCAGAGTGAGGCAAAGTCAGAATAATTACATTAGCAACCTCATTCAACTACATCAACCGTGCTGCAGGTGAATTAGTGGGCTTCCTCAACTGCCTGGGACTCATCACCACATAGGATGTTTTATTTAGATGGAAATATATTCCAAGCCATCCACTTTCCAAAACATTAATGTTTTTAACGCAGCACATTGCTCTGTGGGGTACTGCCTATGCAGGGCTTTGCATGCAGTGTGCTCCCAGATCTAGAGAATGAATGATTGAGACAAAATCTCCCCCGAAGTCAAAGAGGGCTGACTTTGAGCTGGGGGTGGATTTCTCTCGCCCACCATGTGGATGAAAAGAAAGAGGCCATGCAACAAGCTCAGGCCCTTTGAGCCAAAGTTGGTAAAGAATAAAATCGTAAAGGAATGAAATATTTTCATCCTCTTTCTCCTGGTTCCAAGCAGTGGGGTGTTAAGGCAGGTGTGTTTCTCTGTATTCACACGTATATGCTACATGTAAAGAGAGAGTCAGGTTATATGTGAGTACAGGCATATAGTTCTGGCCAACTTTGCCTTGCAAGTAGTACTCGTATGGCCTCAAAAATGATTTACAGGTGTAAACAAACGTTTAGACTAAGACCATATGTTAATTCCTACATCACTTGAGAATTTGACACCAATTTTAGTTGAGTGTGAAGGAATGCAATTGGTAATTATATTTTTTTCATGGTTAGTAAGTGGTTCAATTGCAACGACTGTGTTATTAAAAACAAAATGAGAATCCTTTCTGGGGTATTATATTTCCTGCTTCTATTTTTCTTGCCTAGATTCTTTTTTAACACAAAAGTTACACAGCTTTGTAAAAACAAAACATCTATCCAGGCATTATTCACTTTTAGCAAACGTGTGCATGGTGGTCACCTTTGGAGGGCCGAATTTCGCACCGAGATTTGGCCGAGGGAGGCTGGCGGGCAGTCAGGGGTGTTGACGGATGGGTGTTCAGGAGCGTAGGCTGATTGTGGTCTCTTACACATGCTACCTCCTGGAGGTGAGAGGGCTATTTAGCGAAATGAAATACTACTCTGTCACAACTTCCTCGCTCGCGGTTCAATCATGGAAAATTCTTCCCCAGCGCTGTCATTGAAATCATTACACTCAGAATTAAACATGGTATAAGGGAGCAGCCGAGAAGACCCTGCGGTACTATCGACAGGCCAGGTCTTACATGAATAATCAGCTTTTGCATGCGGCGCATGTGAAAAGGCCTGTAAATCAGGGCTCTTTCCTCTCCCTTTGGAATGAATGGAATTGCTCTCTGTTCCCCATTTGTCTCCACGTGCTGGTCTGATGCCACCCGGCTTGACCCAAGTTGCAGAGCTCCTCACACATCTCCTTTCTTCCTTCTGCCCCTGACGTCCCCTTAAAACCTTCTAAACCCACGTCCTCTGCAGCCCAGAGACCCTTTCCGGAAGCCCCCATCTACCAGGTCTTCTTTCTCGCCACCAGTTACTAAGCCCTTGGATTCACACTTCCGCCTCACATCCCTGCAGTCCACCACGCGCACCCCCAGCTGTCCTTCCGCCTCCAGTCCCTTCAGATCTTCCAGTTTTACTCTTCTCTTGGCTTCCTTCATCTTAATCCCTCCAGCACCCTCCCCACCACCTCCACAGAAGCAGCGACGTGCAGCGAAAAGAGAACGGACTTCCAGCCCAAAGATCTCAGCCCGTGCCCCGTGTCCACCGCCTGGTGATACAGAGGTCTTGGGCGTGATAACCTCACGGGACCTCAGTTACCCCTCTGTAAAAATTTCCTCACAGGGACCCCAGGAAATAAAGCTTCATTTCTATCACACTATTTCCATCTCTATGTGAAGTGCCTTGGCAACACAAAACACCTTTTACAAAACTGAAATTGAACATTTTAGCTGAGTCCAGTGAAACCAATAAAAAGTTATAACCAACTTCCTGTGTCTTCAACACTCTGAGACTGAGGCATTTAACTAGACGGTTTTAACGAAATGAAACGCTGACCCAATCGCAGTGTAGATGTTTGTTCCTGGTTTGATAACATATTCTCTCTGAAGGAAACATGAGGTGATCATATTTTCTTCTTAGCCCCAAGTCTCAGACACTGCTGGTGCTTTAGTTGCTAAGTCGTGTCTGACTCTTATGACCTCCTGGACCGTAGCCTGCTAGGCTCCTCTGTCCATGGGATTTCCCAGGCAAGAATACTGGAGTGAGCTGCCATTTCCTTCTCCAGGGGATTCTTCCAGACCCGGCGTCACAGCTGTGTCCCTTGCATCAGCAGGCAGATGCTTTGCCACCGACCCACCACAGAAACCCCTTGATTCAACAGAATACAAAATTCTCTAAGGCAGAGATTGACAAATTTTTACTGTAAGGATTCAAGCCAAACTGGGTTCAAATCTCAACGCCAGATCTCATTGCATCGCCCTGGTCAAGTGGCTTCATCTTATTGTGCGTTCATTTCCTGATTTGTCAGATTAGGATGATGACAATGATTCTCCTCTCACTGCTGCTCTGGGGGCTGAAGCAGCAAGAGGAATATCCTAAGCAGCGCATCCATGGCTTGTCCGTAGACCGTAAGCTCAGCGAGGACAGGAGTCTGCTTTGGTGACTGTTGTGTCTCTAGCACTTAATGATGCTATTCGTGCTTAGCACAGAGCAGGCAGTACTGTTGCAGGAAGAAGAGAGCTTCAAACAAACTAGGCTTTAGATTAAATCATGACTGGGTTCAAGGCCAGCGTGAACAAACATGGCTCTTCTTTTCCTTCACATTTTTTTTTAATAACTTGTATTTGCTAGGTAAAATTTAATAGGAGTCTTTGCAATTATAGCTTGAAGTATAATAATGGAAATGAGTGATCATTGGTATTTCAATACTCCTAAACAATAGTGGATGTTAGTACAAAGATGAAGCTGAAGCTCACAGCACAGAGCTTTACATTGTTGTTATTCTTTGGTTGCTAAATCACGTCTGACTCTTTTGTGGCTCCATGGACTGTAGCCCACCAGGCTCCTTATTCATGGGGTTTTCCAGGCAATAATACTGGAGTGGGTTGCCATTCCTTCTCCAGGGAATCTTCTCCTGCATTGACAGGCAGATTCTTTACCACTGAGCCACCTGGGAAGCCCATAGCTTTAGGTACCCTCTCATAGTTTCTTTTTGCTGTTCTTAAAGGAGGCTGCTTATATAATTCATTTGAAAATGCCTTTCATCTTTTTAAAAAAAATCTAAGTCTCTCATTATGACATAGATTTTCTCTCCGAAAGTTTATTTTTACCAAACTTGTGTCATATTTAATACTTGTATTCTAAATCCAAGTCAGTATTTAGTGGCAACAGCTGCCAGGAGTCACTGGAATAAATGAATTACGGCCCTGTTTAGCTGGCAAGATTGCATTCGATTTCCACACTCCAGCACCAATGGGGTCTCCAAGAGCAACAGAGAAAGGGCAACCTATTCCCCGGGGCTGAGCTTGTACAGAAAGGAGCATATACAGGAAGTATGGGACCTTTGGGACAAACAGCTTTGGCAGGTGGGTCATGTCCAAGCTTCCCAGAAGCTGAGCCCCGTGTATTCCCAAGAATACCACCTAGACAACTGTCATACCTTGGCAGAAAACCATTTTCAAAGCTTTATTGGATTTGTGATGATATTTATTCAGGGTGTTGATAAATAGATACTCCTACAACAGCAAAGCACCAAGGTTCTACTCTTCTCCCTGGCTTGTGCTGTATGCATTTATTTACATTAAGAATAAGCATCTCACTGAATTACACAGTGGCGACTTATGCAGCTACCTCCTTAGGATGCTGTCTGCAGCAATATACCTGCCAAAGAATCCTTTAAAGATCCCAGTAATTGGAGAAGCCAAAAAGAAGCATTGTTTTTATTTGTTTTAACGTAGAATTCTCTACCTGGTTTATGTAAAACAATTGAAGTAAGTTTTCAGTAAGTTTCTTCTGCTTACAATCAAAATAATTTTCAGACATGTTAGCCTGATTTGTAATTTTCTCCACGTCTAGAATTGAATGTCTGATGCATTTTGGTAAAGTTTGTAAATGAAACATTTGCTCCAGTTTAAAATACCTAGGTATTTGACTCTTTGGTAAACCAGACTATACACTGAACTGGAAGCTAAAGAGTTAAAGAATGCTGTGAGGTTGAATACACGGCAAAGACTGTTTTTCCAGGAACCCATCGGTAAAATTTAGTTTTGATGTTGATCATGAAGTAGGAATTTGGTCCAAAATGGCAACAATAAAGAGAAAAAAGATTTGCTCTGAGATAGCTTATACGTCAAGTTTGATAAGCCTGGACATATGGCAAAATGCTCTGACGTGTAATTTTCTATTGAAATAATTGCTAAAAATTTGTTATATATGAGAAATTATGTACAAAGCATCTTACGTGTAATATTTTATTTTATTTCACCATTGAGTAGTAGTATTATTCTCATTTAATGACAGAGAAAAAGAGGAAAATAGAGATTTGTAAAGGTCATGTAATTTATTGGGATTATTTTATTTTTTGATTAGAGGATAATTGCTTTAAAGGGCTATGTGAGTTTCTGTCATACAACACAAATCAGCCATAAGTATATATATATCAGTTCAGTTCGGTGCATGCCAGGCTTCCCTGTCCATCACCAACTGCCAGAGATTGCTCAAACTCATGTCCATCGAGTCAGTGATGTCATCCAACCATCTCATCCTTTGTTGATCCTTTCTCTTCCTGTCTTCAATCTTTCCAAGCATCAGGGTGTTTTCCAACAAGTCAGTTCTTTGCATCAGGTGGCTAAAGTATTGGAGCTTCAGCTTCAGCATCAATCCTTCCAATGAATATTCAGGACTGATTTCCTTTAGGATTGACTGGTTTGATCTCCTTGCAGTCCAAGGGACTCTCAAGAGTCTTCTCCAGCATCACAGTTCAAAAGCATCAATTCTTTGGCACTCAGCTTTCTTCACAGTCCAACTCTCACATCCATACATGACTACTGGAAAAACCATAGCCTCGACTAGATGGACCTTGGTTGGCAAAGTTATGTCTCTGCTTTTTAATATGAGGTCTAGGTTGGTCATAGCTTTTCTTTCAAGGAGCAAGCGTCTTTTAATTAATGGCTGCAATCACCATCTGCAGTGATTTTGGAGCCCAAGAAAATAAAGTCAGCCCTGTTTCCCTATCTATTGGCCATGAAGTGATGGGACTGGATGCCATAATCTTAGTTTTGTGAATGTTGCATTTTAAGCCAGCTTTTTCACTCTCCTCTTTCACTTTCATCAAGAGGCTCTTTAGTTCTTCTTTGCTTTCTGCCGTAAGGGTGGTATCATCTGCATATATGAGGTTATTGATATTTCTCCTGACAGTCTTGATTCCAGCTTGTGCTTCATCCAGCCTGGCATTTCACATGACCTACTCTGCGTATAAGTTAAATAAGCAGGGTGACAATATACAGCCTTGTCATATTCCTTTCCTAATTTGGAACCAGTCTGTTGTTCCATATCTAGTTCTAACTGTTGCTTCTTGACCTGCATACAGATTTCTCAGGAGGCAGGTAAGGTAGTCTGGTTATCCCATCACTTTAAGAATTTTCCACAGTTTGTTGTGATCCACACAGTCAAAGGCTTTGGCATAATCAATTAAGCAGAAGTAGATGTCTTTCCGGAACGCTCTTGCTTTTTCTATGATCCAGCAGATGTTGGCAATTTGATCTCTGGTTCCTCTGCCTTTTCTAAATCGTGCTTGAACATCTGGAAGTTCTTGATTCACGTACTGTTGAAGCCAAGCTTGGAGAATTTTGAGCATTACTTTGCTAGCATGCTGCTGCTGCTAAGTCACTTCAGTGGTGTCTGACTCTGTGTGACCCCATAGACAGACGGCAGTCCACCAGGCTCCCCTGTCCCGAGATGAGTGTAATTGTGTGGTCGTTTAAACATTCTTCAGCATTGCCTTTCTTTGGGATTGGAATGAAAACTGACCTTTTCCAGTCCTGTGGCCACTGCTGAGTTTTCCAAATTTGCTGACATATTGAGTGCAGCACTTTAACAGCATCATCTTTCAGGATTCAAAATAGCTCAACTGGACTTCCATCACCTTCTCTAGCTTTGTCCATAGTGATGCTTCCTAAGGCCCACTGGAGAAGGCAATGGCACCCCACTCCAGTACTCTTGCCTGGAAAATCCTATGGATGGAGGAGCCTGGTAGGCTGCAGTCCATGGGGTCGCTAAGAGTGGGACACGACTGAGCGACTTCACTTTCACTTTTCACTTTCATGCATTGGAGAAGGAAATGGCAACCCACTCCAGTGTTCTTGCCTGGAGAATCCTGAGGACAGGGGAGCCTGGTGGGCTGCCGTCTATGGGGTCACACAGAGTCGGACATGACTGAAGCGATTTAGCAGCAGCAGCAGCAAGGCCCACTAGACATCGCATTTCAGGATGTTCGGCTCTAGATGAGTGATCACACCATCGTGGTTATCTGGGTCATGAAGATCTTTTTTGTATAGTTCTTCTGTATATTCTTGCCACCTCTTCTTAATATCTTCTGCTTCTGTTAGGTCCATATGATTTCTGTCCTTTATTGTGCCCATCTTTGCATGAAATATTCCCTTGGTATCTCTAATTTTCTTGAAGAGATCTCTAGTCTTTCCCATTCTATTGTTTTCTTCTATTTCTCTGCGTTGATCACTGAGGAAGGCTTTCTTCTCTCTCCTTGCTATTCTTTGGAACTCTGCATTCAAATGGATATGTATTTCCTTTTATCCTTTGCCTTTCACTTCTCTTCCTTTCTCAGCTATTTATAAGGCCTCCTCAGACGACCATTTTGCCTTTTTGAATTTCTTTGTTTTGGGGGATAGTTTTGATCACTGCCTCCTGTACAATGACAAGAATCCAACCATAGTTCTTCAGGCACTCTATCAGATCTAATCCCTTGAATCTACTTGTCACTTCCACTGTATAACCGTAAGGGATTTAGGTCACACCTGAATGGTCTAGTAGTTTCCCTACTTTTTTAGATTTAAGTCTGAATTCTGCAATAAGGAGTTCATAATCTGAGCCACAGTCAACTCCCAGTCTTGTTTGTGCTGACTGTATAGAGTTCTCCATCTTCAGCTGAAAAGAACATAATCGATCTGATTTCTGTATTGACCATCTGGTGATGTCCATGTGTAGAGTCATCTCTTCTGTTGTTGGAAGAGGGTGTTTGCTATGACCAGTACATTCTCTTTGCAAAACTCTATTAGCCTTTGCCCTGCTTCATTTTGTACTCCAAGGCCAAATTTGCCTATTACTCCAGGTATCTCTTGCTTGACTTCCTACTTTTGCATTCCAGTCCCCTATGATGAAAAGGATATCTTTTTTTTTTTTTTTGGTGTTAGTTCCCATGGACAGAGGAGTCTGGCGGGCTACAGTTCATGGGGTTGCAAACAGTCAGACATGACTGGAATGCAAAGTAGGAGGTCAAGAGATACCTGGAGTAACAGGTAACTTTGTTCTAGGAGTACTCTCTCTATATATATATATGTATATATACGCACACACATATATCTCCCCTTCCTCTTAAGCCTCCCTCCCAACCCATGCCATCACACCTTCTTTTAATTTGCCAGAGATTGCAAAGGTAATAAGTAGCATAGCCAAGATTCAAACCTAGACAATTTGCCTCTGGAGCCTGAATTCTTGCCCAAGACATAAGCCTAAATTTACTAAATATGATATTGGCAATATATGTGTTTCAGTTAAATAGAAGATTAATTACATATGGACAACTTATAAATGGAGCTGTATTAGGTGGTATGACAAATAATGGAATTGCATTCAAAATACACAAAAACATTTGCCTTGTACCCCTTATGTGTGTTAATTCACTTCAGTCATGTCTGGCTGTGTCCAACCCCATGGACTACAGCCCGCCAGGCTCCTCTGTCCATGGGACTCTCCAGGCAAGAACACTGGAGTGGGCTGCCATGTCCTCCTCCAGGGGATCTTCCTGACCCCAGGACTGAACCTGGGTCTTTTGTGTCTCCTGCATTGGCAGGCAGGTTCTTTACCACTAGAGCCACCTGGGGAGCCCTTATGACCCTTTTTAGGGCTTTTTTAAGCCATTCTAAGTCTTTAGAGAGCAGAATTTCTGGTACTGATGACTTCACATCACCCTGTAAGCTCTGTTTTGTTTTTGCATCCAAGATTAGTATTTCTACACCTTATTTGAGTGCATTGACCAACCAACAAAAATCTTTGTAAGTACTGTCATTCTTTTTTAAAAAATATAGACCAGACGAATATGACCTTCAAAAAGTTCTGAAAAGTAACTGCCATCAGACAGCAAGTTGGCAGCAAAAGTGAAATTCAAACCCAAGTTTTACTATTTCAAGTCTAATGAATTATTTCCACCTTCAGCTATTAAGGTGACAGAGAACAAAGGTAGCTTGTGAAATCTCAAGGCTGTGTTTCTTCTTTCTTCCCGTAGGTCTCTACCCCCAGGAGAATAAGGGAACCTACATTCCAGTCCCTTTGGTCTCTGAGCTGCAGAGTGGCAAGTGGGGGGCGAAGGTGGTCATGAGAGAGGACAGGTCTGTCCGGCTGTCTGTCCAGTCTTCTGCAGACTGCATTGTGGGGAAGTTCCGCATGTACGTGGCTGTCTGGACCCCCTATGGGGTCATCCGCACCAGCCGAAACCCTGAAACGGACACATACATTCTCTTCAACCCTTGGTGTGAAGGTAAGGGCCTGGTATTTATTATCTCACTACAAAAATAGTTCATATATTTCTAATGCATCTCTTTTTGGGTCAATAGAAAAATTATGCTAGAAGACGTGTTCCTTCCTACATCCACTTTCCATGTTTTAAGGACAGAAGATGACACAAAATTTGCTTTCAGTGTATGAGGCTATAACTTGAAGTTAATGCTGCTATAAATTTACTTCAAGAAATAATTGAAGATTGTGTAAAATTGCACAATTAGTTAATTGTGAAGTTAATATGCTGATGGTATTACCTCTGTGTATGTTATTGCTCTATTAACAAAATGGGCTTCTTTGCCTTGACTTTCAAAATTGATAGGATCCAGAAGATAAGACATATAAATATACTAGATGTTAGTCACTCAATTGTGTCCGATTCTTTGTGACTCTGTGGATTGTAGCCCACCAGGCTCCTCTGTCCATGAAATTCTCTAGCAAGAATACTGGAGTGGGTATCCATTCCCTTCTCCAGGTGGATATGATGGAATACTATGCAGCCATAAAAAAACATGATTTTACCACTTGCAGAAACATGGATGGACTTGGAAGGCATTATGCCAAATGAAATAAGTCAAAAAGAAAAAGGCAAATACTGTATATCACTTATATGTGGAATCTAAAAAATATAACAAACTAGTGAATATACAAAAAACAAGCAGACTCTCAGAGAACAAACTAATGATTACTAGTGGGGAAAGGGAATAGGGAGGGGCAAAATAGGGGTAGGGAATTAAGAGGTACAAACAATTAGGTATAATAAGCTACAGGATGTATTGTGCAGCACGAGGAACATAGGCAATATTTTATAATAACTATAAATGGAGTCGGAGAAGGCAATGGCACCCCACTCCAGTACTCTTGCCTGGAAAATCCCATGGACCAAGGACCCTGGTGGGCTGCAGTCCATGGGGTTGCTAAGAGTCAGACACGACTGAGCGACTTCACTTTCACTTCTCACTTTTATGCATTGGAGAAGGAAATGGCAACCCACTCCAGTGTTCTTGCCTGGAGAATCCCAGGGACGGGGGAGCCTGGTGGGCTGCTGTCTATGGGGTTGCACAGAGTCGAACACGATGGAAGCGACTTAGCAGCAGTAGCAGTAGCAGCATAAATGGAGTATAATCTTTAAAAATCATGAATTATTATATCATATATGTACACTTCTAATTTATATAATATTGTACAGCAAATATAATTAAATTAAAAAACTATTAAGATTCATAATCTGGCTTCAGAAAAATAAAATAAAGTTGACCTTGTCTATAGTGAAACTAACTTTTATCTCCTTAATTCAAGTACAGAAAGCATAAGTCTAATGAATTCTGTAAATTTGTTTAAATGCACAGTGGGTGCAAACTTTATAAATCATAATGCTGGATATGCAAACATGTAACTTTAATATAATTCAGCTTAATCTCTACTGCTATTTTGAGTCTTTCCTTCTGGCTGCTGCAGAAGCTTAATCTAGTTATATTCAAATAAACTTAGTCAAGTCCAAGAATTTCTCTACCAATCCAATTTAAGAACTCCATCACACACAGTATTTTTCCCTGTCCCCATCTCTGCCCTTCCTTATTTCTGCCTCCATACTTGGTGTGAGGCTGGTCTTAAGTTTCAGGGGCAGATGCGAACATTGCAGTGACACTCGGGGGAGAGTCCACTTTTAGATCTTAGGAAGTAAGGTAACGGAACATATAAAAGCTGACATAAGACCAAAGATTTCTCACACCGTCCTGTCCCATATACATTGCTCTCCAATATCTTCCAAAATGAGTCTATATTAGCGCTGGTTTTGAACGTGGGAGTTGCACTTGATTCAGGGTGGATATGAACTTACACACAGGTAATCAGTGAACAAGGTTTTCTGCTCGGGTTAACATAAACCTGGATCCTCCTGACCCTTTATTTGAAGGACCTATTCCAGTATTCGAGCTAATCCTATGCTCCCCACCTGCCACTTCTGTCCTCCTATAACCACTAATCCTTATCTATGAGACAAGGTTCAAGGTTGATGGTAACAGCCTGTGGTTTCCCCAGCCTAGAACCCAAAGCACAGTCCAACTCGGATGCTGTATAATGAACCCCACACACAACCAGATACGCTGTAGCTTCACAGTCCCCAGGGTTCTGCTTGCGTGTGCACTAACGCAGAACATAACACACGTGATAACACGGGGCTCACGGAGATATAGTCTGGCAACTACAGAGGAGATTCAGAAAGAGACCACTGCCCAACTGGAAAAGATTACACAAGAGGAAGTCAGAAGTTGTCCAAATAAAGCCAGGTGGGCAAGATGCTGCCAATACCACACACGCGCCGTGGAAGTGAGGTCCAAGGTGACTCAGGACACCGGGCTGAAAATTACGCAGGCAAGTACAGCACTGATTGATCAAGAAGGTTCTGCTGTGTGGCTGGGGGCCTTTAGCTTGCTTTGCATTCATAGGCAATTTATCCTCCTTAATCACTAAATCATTAGTGGGGATCAATAGTCATACCACATTACTGAGGCCAGGCGTGGGTGGAGGGAGAATTATTGGTTAGCTTTTTAATTTGATTGTGCTAACCAGGCTTCAGATCCATCCCAGAAAGGAGCCCTTCTCCGGGTGCTGGAGAGACAACCGAACCCACAAAGGCAGTAGGAGTGAGTCGGGCACTCAGTGTGAAGTCCTCTCACCTGTCTGAGCGCTCAGGAACTCTGAACTGTTGAATGCATTTTCCTGTTTCAGTTCAAACCTTTCCAGATTGGTCATCTAGAATTCGTGCCAGATCGTGTACCCTGAAAGATGTCAGCGTCCCAGCCTGTGCTTAGTCCTTGGGGCAACATTTGACAGCTCTCTTTGATAGGGCATCAGTCATTTTCATGGGGCTCGTCTTGTCTTAACCACACTTCCCACCTCATTCCCCATCACTGACGCCACCGGAATTCATCCAGACTTCATCCTACCACAGTATCTGGTATACGCACGCTTGCTCAGTCACTTAGTCATGCCCAACTCTTTGTGACCCCATGGACTGTAGCCACCAGCCTCCTCCGTCCCTGGGATTGTCCAGGCAAGAATACTGGAGTGAGTTGCCATTTCCTTCTCCAGGGGATCCTGCCGATCCAGGGATCAAGCCTGCCTCTCCTGTGTCTCCTATATTGTCAGGTGGCTCCGTGGTCTGGTAGATACTTAATGTTGAATAAATGTTTGCTGCACTGATTTAATCATTCCAAGTAAATGCTTTCTAGGTTCACTGCACCTATCACCACAGATCAGCTGTGTCACCCCATACCTTACCACTTGAAGGAAGTCAAAGTCGTATACAGTGCATGGGGGACATGGGTTGTGGTGTGTGTGTGTAGACGTCTCTCTCTTTTAGCATCTGATGCTAAACTAGCATCTGGTATTTCTAACGTTTCCCCCAAGTGATTGATTTCTTTCCTTGTTTCTTTATTTATTTTTTACCTTTGGCCACACTGCACAGCATGTGGAACCTTACTTTCCTGACCAGGGATTGAAGCTGTGCTCCCTGCTTTGGCAGCTTGGAATCTCAACCACTGAACCACCAAAGAAGTCCCTCTAACTTTTTATTCACTATGACTTTGGCATTTTCCTTTAAACAGAGAAATCAATTAAATTTAGTGTAAAGAAATCAATTTCTACTATCTGGATGCTTTTAATAGGAAGTAATTAATATGAACAAATTGTATAGTATTTTGACATTCATTCTTATACTATTTGCTTCGTAATTATACATGGTCTTTTAGACCCTTCAGTACAGAATGGAGTGATGTACCAGGCCTGGTATTCCCAGGGTAACCATGACCAACACCCCTTCCTCTTGGAGACCGTTGAGCCCAGACCAGAATTTACACCCTCAGGCTAGAGCCCTTCATTCATCAATCCACAAATAGTAATAGTATATCTCCCACAATGCTCATGACAGCATAATTACCCATGGGTACTACAGAACTATTATTTATTCATTCACACATATTAAGGATCAATGCTGAAGTAGGCACTGGGAATATGTTAGTGAAAAAGACAATCTTCGTCCTCAAAGAGCATCTGGCGACGGTTTCACAAATGAGCTGCTAATAAACATGAATTTCAACACTGAAAAGCACAGAAAGGAGTCGTGGCAGAACAAGAACGTGCAGTAGGGGCACCGGCCTCGCTGGGGAGTGGGGGATGGGTTAGCGGGTTACCTCTGCACCCCGTGCGGCCCCTGGAATAGTGTGTGCACACGATAGCAGTCACATACTTGGCTAACTGAATTTCAAGGAAGTTTTAATAGAGCTTATGTGACAATTTGAAGCCCGTATGCATTCAGACCTTGTATTTAATGAAATAGCATATCTCTCTTGCAAGTGTCTGAATCGGTAGAGCCCATTCATCCTCACAGCAACTGACAGTTATCTGGTGTGGCATCAATCAGAAGGGAACCCAGGGAGCTCTCAGTAGACTTTATTTTCAGTGGCACATAGATGACCCCAGATTCAAGGTCTGAAGCTGTTTCTGGAGGGAGCATTTGTAATTCCTTAGCTGGGTGGTTCATTTTTTTTTTTTTTATCATTGGAGTACAATTGCTTTACAATGCTGTGTTGGTTTCTGTCGTACAACAAAGTGGATCAGCCATAAGTATACATACGTCCCCTCCCTCTTCACCCTTCCTCCTACATACCTTCAAAGGATGCTCAAAGCTGGTATCTTCCTGCATTCTGTGTTTCAGAAAGCAGGACCCTTCTCTCTTTCAGTCTAACATGGCACAGAGGTAAGACTCGTGAATGCTTGCTGAACTGCATTGATAACCACCACTCCAAGGGGCGGCGGGGAGCGGAGTATTAGCTTCAGATTTCAAAAGAAAAATCAGACTCTGTGGTATTACATAAAGTTTTCAAGGTCATCCAGAAAATCAGGAAACAAGCTGGGGCTAAAACATGGATACCCTGGTGCAGGGAAAGATTGAGGGCAGGAGAAGAAGCGGGAGACAGAGGATGAGATGGTTGGGTGGCATCAGCCGACTCAGCGGACATGAGTCTGAACAAACTCTGGGAGATAGTGAAGGACAGGGGAGCCTGGCGTGCTGTGGTCCATGGGGTCTCAAAGAGTCAGACACGACTGAGCAACTGAACAACAACAGGCTCTTTTATTTTCAGAACCAGAACCACTGGTACCCGGTATTGTGGAATAAGAGAAACAGGAAGTAGATGCCAGCTGGGAAACGTCTATGATGTTCTAATCAACACTGGAAAAGCCTACTGTTAAAAATAAATAAATAAAAACAAAACCAGGTTGATAGCTAAAAGATCAAACAAGTTTTCTTTGCAAAAAAAGAAAAAATTTAAACATCCCAACAAGGGCACAGGCTCCCTTTGAGAATATGTGCTAAGTAAAGAATGTCTGACGTTTTTCTTTGTAGAATTGCTTCATGAATAATAGTCTATCTTCTAAAGATACTTTACACTAAAAAGTCCTTAACCAGCAAAACTGGAAACACAGCACAAATCAACTCAACTTCCCAACCTGGCCTGAGCTGTGATACGATGCAGCGTCTTTGCAGGGAACAGGCCCAACAGTTGAGAAATCGCTTGCCAGTGTCTCCTGGGCTGGTTTCATTCCAGAGTTCACAGGCACAAAGGCATGGCCCGAGGGAGGTTGAAGTGAACCGTTTTAGGAAGACAGTGGCTCTGGACCCTTCCAGAAATAAAGTGCAGATGCTGGAAATGCCAGTCCTGACTATACTCCAGGGGCTTTCCTGGTGGCTCAGTGGTAAAGAACCCACCTGCCAATGCAGGAGACATAAGAGATGTGAGTGTGATGGCAACCCACTCCAGTATTCTTGCCTCTAGAATCCCATGGACAGAGGAGCCTGGTGGGCTATTGTCCATGGGGTCGCAAAGAGTCAGACACGACTTAGTGATTGAGCCCAGGTGGGACAGTGGTAAAGAATCCTCCTGCCAGTGCAGGAGACCCAAAAGACGAGTTCAATCCCTGGGTCAGGAAGATCCCCTGGAGTAGGAAATGGCAACCCACTCCAGTATTCTTGCCTAGAGAATGCCATGGACAGAGGAGCTTGGCAGGCTATAGTCCATGGGGTCGCCAAGTCGGACACGACTGAGCAATCTGAGCAGTAAATATACGCCAGTGTTTCCCAGATCCCATAGGTGGGAATCATCTGCCTAGAGCACAGCCTCAGGGGTCACCACCCCATATGATGTACTTGAGATGGAAAAACATATAGTCATGACACCAATCTGGAGTCACAAGTGCTCCACAGAGAGGGTCAGTCCCCGGAGCGCTGATGACACCCACCCGGCAGGTCTTACCTCTTTATTTAGTGGCACTCAGCTTTTGTATAAAGGGGAGGGGAGTAAAAAGTGTCAGTCACTCAGTCGTGTCCAACCCTTTTCAACCCCGTGGACTACAGCCCGCCAGCCTCCTCTGTCTAAGGGATTTTCCAGGCAAGAATACTGGAAGGGAATTGCTATTCCCTTCTCCAGGAGATCATTCCAACCCAGGGATTGAACCTGGGTCTCCCACATTGAAGGCAGATTCTTTACCATCTGAACCACCGGGAAAACCCCAAAAGTTGTTTCTAATTCTTCACTCAAAATCTCTCCTTTTACCAAAAAGGTGAGACATTTCACCTTTTTGAAGAGGTCAAATCACCATTGCTTCTCAAGGATCTCAAACAGAAGCAGACTGTGACTTAAGCTGTTCAAGAGTCTCTTTGGAGATAAAATATGGGAGAGCATTCTAGCTCCACAATTTTCTCTGATCCCTTTGCCAGGCTTGACTTAAGGACCTTAGAAATGGGGCTTGCTTTAACTTTAAAATCGCATGAAAATAACCAAAAAGAAATTTTCAGCCCAGGTGGTGATGAATAGCCCTCCTTCGCCCTCTGAGGTTAAACAGATACTAAAATCAATAGGCTTAGCATTTATTTTTACATGTTTGTTATAAATTCTTACTTTCTCTGGGTGGGGAAGCCAGTGGTAATTTCCACAGGGGCCAGAAATCAGCCCTAGAAGTGAGTCCTAGCAGTTCTCAGCTCACAATTTGCTTTTCTTAGCTGCCCCACTCCTCCCACTGGAGGAATTATAAAATCAAGGAGGCCATTCTTCTTTACCCCTTGCCTCCCGGTAGTCACCCAGGAGGAGCGGTGGTTCACAAGGCATGCTGAAGGTCTGCTCTGGGTAAAGTGCACGGAGGCGTTAACACCTCAGCAATGGCGCCGTGTTTCCCTTGGGTTTCACTGATGGTTGCTGGTTGTTGGCCAGAGGTCGCTTAGGATCAGGAGGTTGTCAGCAGGTCTGTGGTGCTGCCATCCCAACTCTGCAGCCCTCTGGACCCGGTTTCTTCTATCAGCTCTCACATGGTTGAGAAGTGTAGTCCCCACGCTTGTGCACACACACACACACACACACACACTCTACTTTCTCACAGTTCAGATTGTTGGTTGACTAGAACAGTGAATTGCTTGTCAGCTTGTTTTTTCTTTTAATAAAATAATAGTATCCTTCATTTTACTAAAGTGCAGAACCAATCTCTTCCCACCTCCATCATCGGATCTAGAAAACCTCACTACGCCTTTCAAACTAATAAAAAAAATTTTTTTAAACAAACAAAAACAACACCCCCCGAAACCAACAACATCTCAAGAGGCAAATGATTGAGTTTTCCTGTTTTTGTCAGCCTATCAAACACAGAGAGTTTTTCAGAGTTTCCATGGTGATGAGGTTTTTTTTTTAATCCTAGCTTTGGACAACTATATTTTAAAGTGACAGATCTGAATAAAAAGAGGGGAAAGAAAGCTCTGCTTTCCACATTCAATCTTCCTTTAAAATCATAAATAAATTTAAAATGAAAATCGAGGCTCCGCATTTGATCCCCCTGCCTTGTTGTGGAGTCATGATTATGCCTGCCTGTTTTGAGGTGAGTTTTAATTCAGCGGCTGGAAGGAAACGGGTGGGCTGCACTCAAGCTACAGAACTCCTTCCTATTCATGACTTGCCACCTAAATTTATGACTTCTCATCAACAATAAGCCAGAGCCCAAAAGTAAATCCTTCATTTTCTTGGACTTCTCTCTCACTCTCCGAGCCCTGGACATCCATCCCCGTCTCTCATTCTAGAGGTCGGCATTTATTTTGCCGTGTTTTCAGGCACAGTGCACCGGGCGCTGTACAGACAGTGAGTGGATCCCTCGGACTCAGCATCATAGTCTATTTGGGGGGCAGCTTGGTATTCAAACCCTGGCTTCACCTCTCAGCTGCAAAATGACCTTGGGAAAGATACTTTTCTTCTCTCTTCCTCAGTTTCCTCATCTGTAACGTGGGGAAAATACAGTGCCTTCCTCTGGGAGACATTATGAGGTGTTTTTAAAGAAACAATTTTACATATTTATTTATTTGGCCCTGCTGGGTCTTTGCTGCTGCTCAGGTTTTTCTCTAGATGTGGATAGTGGGGCTCACTCCTCCTGAAGGTATGCGGGCTTCTCGCGGAGCAGCTTCTCTCGTTTCAGCTCCTGGCCTCTGGAGCACAGGCCCCGTCATTGGGGCGAACAGTCTTAGCCACTCCGAGGCCTGAGGCCCGTGGGATCTTCCTGGATCAGGGACTGAACTCACATCTCCTGCATTGGCAGGTGGATTCTTTACCACTGAGCCACCAGGAAAGTCCTCACTATGAGTTTTAATAAGTCTGTTTTTGCACCACATTAGAAAGTTCCTGGCATGGAATAAACACTATACACATACTTGTTCCAGGAATAATGAAATCACAGAACAGAGTCAGTGGAGTGGGGCATGTCACTGCAACACCCATAGGGCACTACAGAACGAGGCTGCATCCCGCCCGTGCTGGAAGGACCGAGTAGGAGACTTAAAGAAGGGGGAAGAGTTATAATTGTATAAAGACATCTACTGATGATAAGGACATTGATAATAAAAAGAGCACACCATATTGTTCTTGAAGAAAAAGTAATGCAAAAAAACCCTGAACTTGTTAAGCTCTTCTTAAACAGGTAGTTTCATGTAAATGCAACCATATTTTTTAAAATAACTTTTTTTTTTCTCATGATGAAAGTCTTATTACAGACACAAAAAATAATGAAAGCATGAAAAGAACTCAGAGATTTACAAGTCACTGTTACCATTTTGGTGCACTTCCATCCATTTAATGTATTTTTGTATAGTTTTATTTTTGTGAGAGTGAGTGAAGTCACTCAGTCGTGTCTGACTCTTCTCGACCCCATGGACTGTAGCCTGCCAGGCTCCTCCATCCATGGGGTTTTTGCAGGCAAGAATACTGGAGTGGGTTGCTATTTCCTTCTCCAGGGGATCTTCCCGACCCAGGGATCGAACTCAGGTCTCCTGCAATGCAGGCAGACTCTTTACCATCTGAGCCACCAGGGAAGCCAAGTTTTATATTTAATTGACCGTTAATTGAATACACTATTCTTTAAAATATACATATATGTATATATATAAAGGGGGCTTCCCTGGTGGCTCAGTGGTAAAGAATTTGCCTGCCAACACAGGAGATGCAGGAGACACCAGTTCAACCCCTGGATGGGGAAGATCCCCTGGAGGAGCAGATGGCCACCAACTCCAATTTTCTTGCTGGGAAATCCCATGGACAGAGGAGCCTGGTGGGCTGCAGTCCATGGGGTCGCAAAAGAATAGGACACGACTTAGCAACTAAACCACCACCACCACAGTCATTACAGAAATGCAAATTAAAACCATAATGAGATATTATCTCACAGCTGTTAGAATGGCCATCACCAAAAAGACAAAAGATAGCAAATATTTGCAGGGGTATCATGTTTCTCTAACCCCTATATTTTCTATTAAGCTGTTAGTTCTACTTAGAGGCTTCCCTGGTGGCTCAAACAGTAAAGAATCTGCCTGCAATGTGGGAGACCTGGGTTCGATCCCTGGGTTGGGAGGATCCCCTGGAGAAGGAAAAGGCTACCCACTCCAGTATTCTGGCCATGGGGTTGCAAAGAGTCAGACATGACTAGAGACTCATTCAGATTCATCTATAAGTGAATCATTTCCTTTTTCTTTGGAGCAGGTGTGGAGAGAGCACTGAAGAAGCATCTACTTCTTAAGTCAGATGCTGTGTGCTTCCTGGCGCATTCATCCTCTCAGGAAACTCAGTGTCTGCTTGTTGATTTTTTGTGATGTTCAGATTTACCAGTGGGATCAGGGTTATCACTCTCATGCATCCATTATGGAATTCCCCATTAGCCTTTTAAAAATGGTTTTAGCCTAGATCCAAAAATTTATTAGGGATTGCAAAATGGTGATAGTCTCATCTCCCACTCATTTTGCATTTATTAGCATCAGTGATTTCGGTGCCTTGAGGTAGTATTCATATAAGCAAGTCTAGATACGTGGCTCTTTCCTTATTTCTAAGTTCTTAGAATAATGGGTTGATTTGTAGTACCACCAATACATTTTTTTAAATCACCTTGAAACTACAAATATTAAAATATTTCATGTGTCCTAATCTTTTGCAGTGACCATTATTTTTGGTATTTTAGTTGTCCCATTCTTGTCCAGTGGGAGTTTCTTTAAGTTGATTTCTGATTTCTTTGTCATGAGGCCTAGAATCTTGAACAGCCTTCTTGTTTTCTGGCAGGAAGAAGCACTTCAGGCTAGGCTTGTACATTTCCTGACCCAGACCTCTGATCATTTTTCTCAAGGAGCCCAGATACCTTTTAATGGGAGGGGAAAGGAGGAGAATGGTACTCAGAGATCATAATCAGGCTCAAGGGCACTTGCTGCTATTACACTGGTTGTTTTTTCTAGTTCTTTTCAGTGAGAAAAGACTGAAAAATTGTGACAAAATGCATCATGAGTTTTTATGCTCTCTCTATTTTTTTTTTTTTGCTAAGATCCTTTTATTTGATATTTTCTTATAATGGATTTAACTTTTTGATTATTATAGTACACCCTGTTTGAAACACTTCAAAGTATTGCAAAGGCAGTGGAAATAGGAAAATCTGTTAATAATAATGTTTGCTGGTGAAAAATAATAGTGTTATTCGCTCAGTCATGGCTGACTCTTTGTAGCCCGCCAGGCTCCTCTGTCTATGGGATTCTCCAGGCAAGTATACTAGAATGGGGAGCCATTCCCTTCTCCAGGGGATCTTCCCAACTCAGGAATCGAACCCAGGTCTCTTGCATAGCAGGCAGATTCTTTACAGTCTGAGCCACCGGGGAAGCAGTGAATGCAAAAATTAATTTATCAAAAGCACAAGTGTATGGGAAAAATAACCAGCCTCTCCCTTCATATATATTCTTTCTTATTTTCTTTCTGTAACTTCCCGAAACAGAGATATTCAACAGTAGTTTAAAATGGCCATCTCCCAACATTTAAATGAATCAAATTCTCCAATGAGTGAATAAAATTATGAGTAGTAACCTGAAACTCAGCTGAGTAGGGCACTTTGGAGCCTTAAGTGGGAATGTCTTCCAATTTCAGAGTGATTTGTCTTCAATCTGTATCAATCATTTTAGTGAAAAATTAGAAAATAATTCTGGTGGAATGAGTTTCACCTCCCAACAAGATTAATAGATCATTCACTGAAGTTCCTATTCTTCTTTTGTGGACTGTGAAGAAATGAATGGTAGCTGGAAGATCCATGGGATTCTAGGTCCAGTAGCAGATGGGATGACAATATACCAGGACAAAATCACCTATATTTTGACTTACAAAGGCAGCAATAGCTTTAAATTTGTGACTTAATTGCAGACCAGCTGCACTACAACTTTTTCAAATGACAAAAATTCAAAAAAATGTGTGTTACAAAACTGTCTCAGGAAAAGTGTCGTCTAACAAAACAAATGCACTGAAAAGGTATCTTGCTCGAGAGAGGTCAGCTTGGGAAAGTTGTTACCAAATCTAAACATCTTCTATTTCATACAAACTGTACTCAGAAATAGTTCTGAGACTTATTTCTGGCTGAAAGTATCAAAGGGTTTATTTGTCAAGAAAGAAACAGCTTAATTGACAAGGATGGATAGAATGAGTTCATACTCATCAAGATTTCTGCGGTGTTAGGGTACTAACAAACATCCTTTAATGGCAGAATGTGGTAATCATGGAATTAATTATTGCTAAAGTAGTTTTCAGATGAAAAAAGAGAAAAAAAAAAGCAAATTAAACTTGACACAACCTGACCAAACACGTGTCAATTTACAGTTTAAAGGTCATTTTACAAAATATCTACATTGACATAATAGGTTCCCCATAGTATTTTAAGATGAAAGTTCTTTTCATTTATCCTGGCAAGCTATAAATGAATAAATTATGCTGTTTAAAGACTTATTTAATATGCTTTTTTTAAATTAAATTTGCTGCTGCCATCTAGTCACTAAGTCGTATCTCTTTGTGACCCCATGAACTATAGCCCTCCAGGCTCCTCTGTCCATGGGACTTTTCAGGCAAGAATACTAGAGAGGGTTGCTATTTCCTCCTCCAGGGTATCTTCCCAACTCAGGGATTGAAACCGTCTTCTGCATTGGCAGGTGGATTCTTTACCACTGAACCACCAGGAAAGACCTTATTGAATTTATTTATTCAATAAGTTCTTCTTTCTCTTGAGTCCCAAAGAGAAAAAGGAAAGATCTGCCATTTAATAGATCAATAGAATCTGATTGATTCTATTGATACTCTGATACCTTAGAGTGACAGAAAGCAGAGTTACGGTTCCCTGGGAGGGTGGGAGGCCTGAGACAGGACTGGGAGGGAAGAATTACAGAGAGGAACAAGGAAACTTCTGGGTGACATATGTGTTTGTTGGGCTTCCCAGGCGCTGCTAGTGGTAAAGAACCCACCTGCCGATGCAGGAAACATAAGAGACAGTGGTTCAATCCCTGGATTGGGAAGATCCCCTGGAGAAGGGCATGGCAACCCACTCCAGTATTCTTGCCTGGAAAATCCCTTGGACAGAGGAGCCTGGACAGCTATAGTCCATTGGATAACAAAGAGTCAGACACAACTGAAGGGACTTAGCACACACACGTGCATATGTTTATTATTTTGGTTGTGAAGTTATATACTTTAAATGTGTACAGTTTGTTGGACAGTAGTAAATATGTAAATGTGTGTATGCATGTGTCAGTGCACGCGTGTATTAACAGTTGCACGAAACCAGGCAAAGGTAACCAAGAGGCAAAGAACAGAAAGGAAGTTACAAGAAAGTGCTGGAGTACAGACCAGACCATGAAATCTCCAGAAGATTTGATCAAAGCTATAATACGGCCCAGAATGCGGATCCAAGCTGGTCGGATGGAGCAGCACTGGGCAAAGTTTAATATATACACAGGTCCCTGGTGCCCTCGTTAATATGCAGATTCTGACTGGGTCTGAGCTGGGGCCTGAAACTGCCTTCCTCACAAGGTTCCAGGTGGTGCTGACGCTGCTGGCCTTTCCACCATTCTGTGAACATCAGGGGGCTGGGACATTTGTTCTCAACTGTGGCTGCATATCAGACTCACTGGAGAGCTTAAAATTAACTCATTAGTTAATTAATTCACTTTTTAAAACCCCGATGCCTGGATCTCACTCCCGCTCCCAGAGATTTTGATCCGATTGATCTAGAGTTCAACTCAGGAATCTACAGTTTTTAAATCTACCTGAATGATTCTAGTGTGCAACCTTGAATATTCATTGGAAGGACTGACACTGAAGCTGAAGCTCCAATACCTTGGCCATCGATGCAAAGAGCTGACTCATTGGAAAAGACCCTGATGCTGGGAAGGTTTGAAGGCAGGAGGTGAAGGGGTCAACAGAGGACTAGGTGATTGGATGGCATCACCAACTCAATGGACCTGAGTTTAAGCAAACTCCGGGAAATAGTGAGAACAGGGAAGCCTGGCGTGCTGTGCTCCATGGGGTCAGAGAGAGTCAGACACGACTGAGCAACTGAGCAACAACTCCAGAGGGATGGTCAAAAGCCTTACCAGGAAATGGGAAGGAATGATCCCTGATAAAGTAGCAGAATGGCAAGGACGACCTGGGCCAGAGAAATGTGATGAGCACGTCCCCGCTCAGAACTGAAACTGACCATTGCCAAGGCTGCACGCTGACCTGAGTGGGACTTAGACCTGTGCGGTCCCGTGTGCGGTCCCGTGTGCGGTCCCGTGTGCGTTAAAGACGCTTTTGCTGCTTTCATGCCTGGCCTGGGAGTAAGTACCAGACTGGTGCCTCAGCAGGCAGATGGGGAGCAAGGTTTTCCTGAGATTAGAGCCGCAGGCAAGAAGAGTCCCTGTGGGCGTCCTGGTGGCTCAGCGGTAAAGACTCTGCCTGCCAATGCAGGAGACGTAGGCTCGATCCTTGATCCGGGAGGAATCCACTTGCTGCTGAGCAGCTAAGGCCAGGAGCCGCAGCTATTGAGCCTGTGCCCTAGAGCCCGGGGAGGCATGACAAGAGAAGCCACTGCACTGAGAAGCCCTCCAATCACATCTAGAGAGAAGCACCCGCTCTCTACAACTAGAGAGAAGCCCACACAGCAGTGGAGACCCAGCAGAGCCAAAAATCAACAAACTAATTGTTTTTTTAAAAAATAAGAAAAGTCCTTGCAATGGAGGAAGATGATCAGAGAGGCCAGTTGGACACACTCTTACCAACACGAACACGCACACCAAAATTGTTCCTTGAAAGGAGACAACGCCCAGCCTCCCTCTTCTCCCCAATGGGCCACAAACCAGGCATGACCCACGAGGCTCCAGCCTGCTAATGTGCCCCAGACTTGTTATAAAATCATCTCTAGTTCTTTTAACGTTAATACTTTGGAAATTAGTTTTTTGATCCGTGTTACAGATTTTTATCTGCATTATAGAATTCTGATTCTGAAACTACTGAGGCACCAGAATCCTAAAATGTTTCATGAGACTTATCAATTTAATTGTGCTACTTGGAACTTAGAGAGCCAAAACTTGTCAGCTTTTTGATGACAAATGTCATCATTTACAGACTGATCTTGGCCACTTCTGTTCACCATTGTTAAAATTACATATTGTGAAATGAGCTGCCTTTAAAAGACTTTTTCCTATTTGGTTGAGTAATTGCAATTTATGATCAGAATAAACTTTCAAGTGTATAGAAACATTCTGGTTTGGTTAATAGTCATTATGTTTAAATTCCAATGCAGAGGATGCTGTGTACCTGGAAAATGAAAAAGAAAGAGAAGAGTGCGTCCTGAATGACATCGGGGTTATTTTTTATGGAGACTTCAACGACATCAAGAGCAGAAGCTGGAGCTACGGTCAGGTGAGCCACGCAACATTTGTCATTGTCAAGGACATCTTTACTCATGCTTTCAGTCCTGCCTATCACTGCAGGGTGGTGTGTGTCAATGCTGGACAAGCACAATTTCCTGCTTTTCAGGATCTGAGGCTCTAGGACAGCCTGGGTGCAGACTTAGAAGGGCACCTGCATAATTTATCAGCTGAAATCACGTATTTCCGGTTATTACAATGTTACGGAGATTGGAGCCTGTGTGGTTGGCATGGCATTCCAGTGAGAAGTGCGTTGGCACTTCAGAACAGTGAGATTCCACGAGCTCAGATTCTGGCATCCAACCTGCTTTCCTGCTGCTGTTGTGCTGTGCTCAGTCACGTCCTTCTCTTCGTGACCCCGTGGACTGTAGCCCACCAGGCTCCTCCAGGCAAGAATACTGAGCTGCCATTTGCTACTCCAGGGGATTCTCCTGATCCAGGGATCAAACCCGTGTCTCCTATGTCTCCTGCTTAGGCAGACTGGTTCTATGCCACTAATGCCACCTGAGCAGGCTCTCCATCCTGGTTGGTTCTAACTAACTCTTGAGAATCACACACCCACTGTTCAGCTTTGCCCACCTGCATTTCTGATGTCCCACCGGGCTAAGGATCAATGTTCTTCCCCTGTTTTGGGATCCTTGCCTGGCTCCCCAGTTCCAAGCCCTCCACTTCCTGAGTGACATACAACCCGTGACCATCACTTATTGTCTGATGTCCTCGCCTTAGGTCCCTAATAATTCCTAACCTTTAGATATGATTATATTTACACCCCCAGTGTGACAACAGAGAGAGAGAGCTAACAAGGAACAAAAACTCATACAGTTGGGTAGCAAGGAGGCCTGGGAAAGGGTGCCAAGCATGATGGGGGCCCTTAGCCAGCATGGACAGACGCCCCAGAGCACACTTGCCACTTATCTCTGCTCTCATTCGAGTCCATCAAGTTGGGTATTTCAGCCCAATCAACCAGCCAAGCCAGTAGTTTGCAATGAGGCAGTGTAACTAGCTCTCTGACGATGTCTTTACCATTCCTGTTGACCACTGTCACACCCCACAGACACAGCTGAAAGATGCTGCCTCACAGGAACCAGAGTAATGAGTTCTTTACATACGTGGAGAGCTAGTGCGATTACCCATGCCTGCAGCCGTCACGTCGGTTTAGGATATACCCAGAGTTGTATTCTAATTGGATTTTAATCGAGAATTACATGTAATCAGCCATTAAGACAGTGGTGTCTGTCCTGACCACTTGGCTGGATAACATACAAGGTTTCTGCATTCAGGGAAATTTCCTGTACAGTGAGGTGCAGTATGGGTATCATCTTCCAATTTTACCATTTTAAAAAACTATTTTTGTCTTTGCTCCTTTTTTGGAAAATTCTGGTGTTCTGTGTTTCTAAGCAAATTGAACCGACTACCAGACTTGGTAGTATAATCTTTCTCTAAACCTTCCTGACCTCTCTGACCCTGGAGGCCCCCTCGTCTCAGGAAAGAGGGAACTGTAGGCAGAGGCTCGCTGCGTGAGGTCTCCAGCTTTGCCCGGTGCATGCGCTGCAGGCCTAAGTGCCTCCCGGAGCTGGACCTGAGAGCCATTTATTTCTGAGATGCACAAACACTCATGTTACTTTTGAGGTCTCGAGACTCTGGCCTGACTATGGTTCATCCCAGTGAATGGTTCATCCCACTGCCTGATATCCCAAGAACCAAGATATAGGAGAGATCCTCTGAATTAACCCTACAATGAACCCTACAATTTTCTAAAGAACATCAAGCCAGTTCTTGATTCTATTTCCCTTTTTTTTTGGCCCCATGGCCTGGCATGTGAGATCTTAGTTCCTCACAGGGGTTGAACTTGCGCCCTTTACACTGGAAGCATGGAGTCTTACTCACTGGATTGCCAGGGAAGTCCCAGTTCATGATCCTTGAGCACAGCAGCTCGCGAGTAGTTCTATTTATAGTTCTAGCTAGCTTTTAAGTTCTTATCCATTTTACTGAAAGATAAAAGAAGCTGTCTCTTTCCTTCCACCTTAAATATTTCACGCTAAAGATCATGAGTGATTTCCATACAGGAAATACACATTTCTAAACATTAGGCTGTGGTCTCGTTTTATTTTTTGGCAGAGAATGTCTTATTTGCAGATTGGACGTTAAGTAGTTTCTCATTTTTTTTCCCCCAAATAGTTTGAGGATAGCATCCTTGACGCTTGCCTGTTTGTGATGGACAAAGCGAATATGGACCTTTCCGGCAGAGGGAATCCCATCAAAGTCAGCCGTGTTGGGTCTGCCATGGTAAGAACAACTACTGATGGTTTAAATCAATTAGATAATGTCATTTGCCTCCATCTGGGTGTCAGTTCAGAAAGAGCTGTTGAAACGGTGACTTACACTCAATAAAGTTTCCCTTGGAAGAGTCTGTAATTCCCGGAGCTTGTCATGTGCCATGAAACTAAATTCTTGTCTCAGTACTGTATGTGGTTTTGGCTTCAGACAAATGCTAATAGGTGACATGATAGTACAGCCCGCTTATTCTTAAGCATCTTGGCCTGGGGAGTGAGAGGGACCATGACGAAATGTCAGTAACTGTAATCAATTGATCAATCAATCGATTGATCAAACACCAAGGAACAGCAAAACACACACACACACACACTGTAAAGCCTAATTTATCTCCATTCACACCCACAGTAAGAGTGAAGAAATAAATGACTAACGCTATTCTACTCCAACGATACCTCACCACAGGACTGTGTATTGACAGTTTATGAAATGGGTGTTGATTCTTCAGAGTAAACACATGAGATGGGGGAAGGGCTGGCATCACTCACGCCATTTTGCAAGTTAGAAAGCGGTGTGCTGACAGTTGGGCAGTGACGAAGCCTCAGTCCTCAGCTGGATCCCAGGTCCGCTGACTCCAGACCTTGGCATTTTCCACCTTCCTTGCTGGTCTCGGCAGGAGATCCTGAAGCATCTTTGAGAACACACAGACCCTGCACTGGAACCGCTTCCTGAGGGAGGAGACACTACTCTCATGGGCCAGGAGGCTGGGAGTCCGGGGTGGGCAGCGGATTAAACGTGTTGTCTAGGTCCTGGGCAGCCCTGGACTGTACTGACGTGTGGGACACACAGATCCTGCCCGTGGTGCATGAAAGCGAGTCACACGTGTCAGACACAAGCAGCATCTGCACATGTGCTCAGTCGCTTCAGTCCTGTCCGACTCTGTGACACTACGGACTATAGCCTGTCAGGCTCCTCTGTCCATGGGATTCTCCAGGCAGGAATACTGGAGTGGGTTGCCATGCCCTCTCCCAGGGGATCTTCCCGACCCAGGATCGAACTTGCATCTCCTGTGTTTCCTGCACCCACTGAGCCACCTGGGGAGCCCAAATATAAGCAGAACATTCCTGAAAAAAACACCAAGCTCGGTGCTGTTGCTACTTCATTCAATCAAAGACTAAGCAAAAAATACTCCTTTTGCTACCAATTTTCTTAAGTTCTTCTTTAAAGACTTTTTTTATGTGGATCATTTTTAAAGTCTTCATTGAATTTGTTAGTATATTGCTTCTGGTTTATGTTTTCATTTTGTGGCCATGAGATCTCAGCTCCGAGACCGAGGACTAAACCCACACGCCCTGCCCTGGAAGGCAAGATCTTAACCACTGAGCCACCAGGGCAGGCCCCCAATATCCTAAAGTTTTATTTTTTAAAATATCTCTCTGAAAGACTGTTATCTTTGAGTCTGATTTGAGTGAAATAAAATCAAATATCAATTTTATAAAAATATTAGATTGAAAATAATAGGAGATGCAATTTCTGGTTAGCACTTAAGAACAAAGATTGTTAAATTAACAACTAGGCTATGTGTAAATTTAAGAAAAGTGGAACTTAAAGAGGAAAGAAAGGTAAAAACGAACATCTAAAGGCAGTTATTTTTGTTGTTGTTAGTTTTGTCTGTGACATAAAATATGCAAGTGGAAAGACAATGAATTCTAAAGAATTCAGGAATTTCTTTTTAATACTATTTATAACAACATACATGAGACCTTCGGTCACTGTTTTTCCTGATTCACAGATAAGAGCCCCTTTTCCTTCTTTGAAGTTACCCTGACAGTTTTGCAGTGAGAAAGGAAGCAGTTACTGGCAGTGGTTGGATATAAATGAATTCCTTAAGCACTCTGAAATGATGCTCACCAGCCCGAGCTTACTCACACATCATGTGTATTTTTACGAGTGTAGAGATCACTGCCTAACACAAGCAAAGCGAGCAGGAGGTGAACAGGAAGCGATGAACCCGGTACTTCCTATGGGGGCACCTGGCCAAGTGAAAGCTGAGTCTTGAACGAAGCACCTCTATCCTAATGCAAACTGCCTTGCAATGTTACTAATCATAAAAGGCCGATGAAGTTCTGATTTTGAAGATCTGTAACCCACTTACAAGATACAGAACTAGGCAGGATCTATTTGGGGGTTTGGTTTGGTTTTCTTTCTGGAGGGGGAGGCCTTGGGTGTTAGGGGAGAACACCCCCCCCAACTCTAGGCAGTATCTTTTTCTTCACCGCCACCATTGTTTACATCCACAAAATGGATGTTTGATAGTTTTCAAAATCGTTTTACATCTACTATCTCCTTTAGTCCTTAGAAGAGCTCCAAAATCCATTCAGTTCTAGTGATTTTAGAAATTAAAGCATTGAGCCTCTAAAAATCAACAAAAAACATGAAACTTTCCCAAGAAATCAATTGTTTTCTGGTTACTCTGGGAGCTCCTCTCCTGTTCACAAGTCCTGGAAATCTATCATGAAATTGCTGAGGGAAGTCAGGCAAAGACCGAAAGAAAAATAAATAAAACAAAACCACCTCAAATTTCTCAGTAAAGATTTGCCTTAAAATATGAGAAGACATATTTAGGGAGCTCAGAAAGAAAGTGTTGTGAAGTTGCTTGAGTTTAGCCAGAACCCTGGGTCCGAGCAGATGGACCCGTTTCTGAGCAGATGTTTTCTAGGGAGTTGGTCCCGTCCACCGGAAGAACAGAGGGAGCTGTGTGTGGTCACTTTCAAACTTCTCAACCCTCTCGCCAGCCTGGTCAGAGGCAGGGAATTCTTTTTATAGGAAACACATTCTGGAACCAGATGCATCATGACATGCAAACGCTCTGGGAGGGATAACACACGGGCCACAGTTCATGCCAATATGAAAGTGATGGCAGGCAGAAATTTCCTGGGGTCAGCCGTTGCCAGGACAGAGTGGATGAGCAGCCCGGTGCTGGCTGGGCCCCTGAGGAGGGTAGAGGCAAGAACAGATGACGGGGGCCCCAGAGACAGATTTGCTCCCTGTGGTCACGGCCAAGGCTGGCACTGAAGACGAGCCAGGAATCTGCGGAAAGAAGATGGGTGCTCAGTGCGATCTAAGCACAGATAATAAACAACTTTGGTCTTTCTAACGATGATGATGATAATGACGGTGTCAGTCTGGCTGTACAGTGCCCAGATAAAAATCTTTATTGCCTAGTATTTATTACCTTGGATGGTTCTTTTTAAAAATATTTATTTGTCTGTGCCAAGTCTTAGCTGAGGCATGCAGGATCTTGGACCTTTGTCATGGCACTTTGGGTCTTTTAGCTATGACATATAGGATCTAGTTCCCTGACCAGGGGTCGAACCCAGGCCCCCTGCACTGGGAGCTGGGAGTCTTAGCCACTGGACCGCCAAGGAAGTCCCCCTTGGTGGTTCCTTGTCGTGGGGGCTGCCCTACACGCCAGAGGACGTTTAGGAGCATCCCTGGCTTCTACCCCAGAGATATCAGCTCACCAGTTGTGACAACCAAGAAGGTCTTTTGATATTTCCAAATGGCCTCTGAGGTCTAAGTCACGGCCCCAAGCCCCTCCGAGGCTCAGTCTCCCTGCCTGTGCAATGATCACAGCCTTTTCTTCTGGCCTGCGTGGATGATCTACCTTCCGACCTTGTTCAAAACCTGTGCGTTTCCTTTCTCTGCTGAAGAGAAGGTGGAGACAGCATCCCCGGGGGAGCCTGGCCCAGGTCACATCGGGCCTCTCGGTTCTGACCCTTCCTCCCACTTCCTGTGTGACCCGGGGCCCAGTCCTCAACCTCTGCAGGCCTCACCTCATCTTTAAAATGGAATTCTGTCTCTGTCCTCAGATCACATTTGTTATTCCCGGTGGCAGCAAGAACATCCTTTTCTTCTTCAAAACAGTGTTCCTTTTTCTTCTATTTTTTCTCCTTTATACATTCCGTATCTTATTTGGTTCTTATTTTGAGTTGCTGTTACTCCACTTTGATGTGAAAATCGGAAAAGTTTATGACAATCTGGACAGCCTTGGGCTACTGGGTTTACCCAGGAGAAAGAAAGTTTAAAACTCCTGTGATCTCATTGTCTGGGGATTGGTCCTGAGATCTGTAACCTTACATAAGTGAACTTTTATTTAGGCTTTTCTAACTACTGAGTGGGGCATTTTACCAAAGCTACACTGCAGATTGATTCAAGGGAGGAAATTGTTTTTAAGAGATTAGGGGAAAACAGAAGAAACTTGCCCCAAATTACACTTCCTCCTTTAAATCACCTTGCTTGCTGGCTGTTTGCTTTCCACCTCGTATCTGATGTGACCGTCCCCACCAAGACAATAGCCAGGAGATGTGCCAGCAAAATTTTAGAAGAATGTTTTGTGCCATCCGAAAACTTATTTTGCTCACGCCCACTAATAAAGTATTCCATCCTTGGCCCTGAATTACTGAGAAGTAACGTGACATGGCCAACCTAAAGACGGCTCAAATGGCAAAGGGTCTGCCTGCAATGCAGGAGACCTGGGTTCGATCACTGGGTCAGAAAGAAGACCCTGGAGAAGGAAATGGCAACCCACTCCAGTACCCTTGCCTAGAGAATCCCATGGACAGAGGAGCCTGGCAGGATACACTCCATAACTTTGCAAAGAGTTGGAAATGATTGAAGCGACTTAGCACCCACACACGGCCTGAGATGGAATCTGAGCCCGGGTCAGATTATCAAAACAGGTATGCTGCGCCTCGTGACGAGAACTGCAGGGTCCTGGGGGAAAGGAAAATAGCCTGCTCCTTAACTGCTGGGTGGGCCCTGGGCCTGCCTGTTTCTGCCCCATGAGTGACTGGATCTGATAGCAGCTATGGGCAGAGCTCTCCAGGGAGGCGCGCTGCCCCAGCCGTGGCCACCATGCTTGCAGACACTGCTCACTTATTCCCCGTGGAAGTCCTCGCGGGTTTGCTCCTTTGAGCTGAGACTTATTAACAGGAGATCTGTGTCAAAATGCACATAGAACCAGTACGTGAGATCTGGAGGACTCTCCGGGGGTCTTGTAGGTAAAGGAGTGAAGGCCCTTGGAAATGATGTCATTCAAGGTCACATGGCCAGTAAGTGGCTGAAACGGAGTTAGATGTTGTCCTTGCTCTCAAGTCATATTAGACCTTAGGGGGTGAGCACCAGCACACTCACACTGATAACACAATTCCTACATCAAGTTATGTAGCTATCTCCTAGAAAAGAAGGGCCCAAGGGAATGGGTTCTGGAAGAGGTGAAGTTTGAAGTAAGGGATAAGTGAAGATAGGCATAAATCAGAGAATCCCAAATAGCCAGAGGCATTGAGCCGCTGGGAAAGAGTTCCCGAAGAAGACTAGGCACCAAACGCGGTTTGATGGTGGCACACGTGGTTGTGATGCCATGACAGTGGTGATGCTGATAATAGGGATGATGGTGGTGCTGTGGTTTGGTGATGGGAGGAGTAATTGCTGTAAAGACGTTGATGGTGGGAAAGCACTCAATATGAACTCATTCATTCAACAAATATTTATTGAGAATCTCCAGTCTAGGTTCATTTCGGTTCAGTTCAGTCACTCAGTCTTGTCCAACTCTTTGTGACCCCATGGACTACAACACTCCAGGCTTCCCTGTCCATCACCAACTCCCACAGTTTAAACTCATGTCCATTGAGTCGGTGATGCCATCCAACCATCTCATCCTCTGTTGTCCCCTTCTCCTCCTGCCTTCAATCTTTCCCAGCATCATGGTCTTTTCAAATGAGTTGGTTCTTTGTGTCAGGTGGCCAAAGTATTGGAGTTTCAGTTTTAGCATCAGTCCTTCCAATGAATACTCAGGACTGATTTCCTTTAGGATTGACTGATTGGATCTCCTTGTTGTCCAAAGGACTCTCAAGAGTCTTCTCCAACACCACAGTTCAAAAGCATCAATTCCTCGGTGCTCAGCTTTCTTTATAGTCCAACTCTCACATCCATACATGACCACTGGAAAAACCATAGCCTTGACTAGATGAACCTTTGTTGGCAAAGTAATGTCTCTGCTTTTTAATATGCTGTCTAGATTGGTCATAGCTTTTCTTCCAAGGAGCAAGTGTCTTTTAATTTCATGGCTGCAGTCGCCATCTGCAGTGATTTTGGAGCCCAAGAAAATAAAGTCTGTCACTGTTTCCACTGTTTCCCCATCTATTTGCCATGAAGTGATGGGACCAGATTCCATGATCTTAGTTTTCTGAATGTTGAGTTTTAAGCCAACTTTTTCACTTTGCTCTTTGACTTTCATCAAGAAGCTCTTTAGTTCTTCTTCACTTTCTGCCCTAAGGGTGGTGTCATCTGCATATCTGAGGTTATTGATATTTCTCCTGGCAATCTTGATTCCAGCTTGTGCTTCTTCCAGCCCAGCGTTTCTCACGATGTACCCTGCATATAAGTTAAATAAGCAGCGTGACAATATATAGCCTTGACGTACTCCTTTCCGGACTTGGAACCAGTCTGTTGTTCCATGTCCAGTTCTAACTGTTGCTTCTTGACCTGCGTCCAGATTCCATGTATTCAGATTCCATGCATGCTAAGTTGTTTCGTCGTGTCCAACTCTTTGCGACTCTATGGACTGTAGCCCACCAGGCGCCTCTGTCCATGGGATTTTCCAGGCAAGAACATTGGAGTGAGTTGTCATTTCCTCCTCCAGGGGATCTTCCCAAACCCAAGGATCAAATCAGTGTCTCTTATGTCATCTCCTGCATTAGCAGGCGGGTTCTTTACCACTAGCATCACCTTAAGTCTAATTATAATTGTAAACAAAATAGTTTCTGCCTCCACAGAGCTAATAGTCTAATAGAAGAGACAGACTTGAAAGTAGAACTTGTCAACAGAGTATACCAAAGTCTCTGATGAAATAAGCATAGGGTTGTAGGAGAAAGCAAACCCCTGAAGCTTTGCTCACAGTTTTCCCAGCACAAAGCAGTATCCTGACAAGTGTTGGGACATAGAGTGAAAAGGCAGAATGATTAACCAAGACCCATAGCAATGATAAGCCACGTGATTATTCATAAAAACCCTTTTTTCATGGTGGGAATTATACCCAAATAGCCATCACCAAAAGCACTGCAGGAAAACGTAGTCAGAAGGAAACTTTCTTCTCTGGGGACTTACTTGATTCAACTGCAATTTTTTTTTTTTAAAGGTGACATTAAGAGGAAAATCTGGAAGGAGAGAGAAGAAAAAGTATCAATATACTAGTTAGGTATTTTTAAATTCCAGTCTTTGCACTGTTGCCAGCCTGGACTTGTCTGCTTCCCTTGAGGTGTACACATTTATTTTTGACCCTGGACTTTTGCTAATATCGAACCACAATGCCATCATTAATCCCCATTAATACCTTATTCTAGCTGTGCCTTTTGGGAACTAACTCAAGATTGGACTTTTTTTTTTTTAGCCAATCGATGTTCAGTATACTCTTTAGTGTTATAAAAAAAATATCTTGAACCCCAGCTACTAAATCAAACTGACCACAAGTGGAGTAGGTCCTGGAGTTTCCCAGAGCCCAACACAAGATAAATGACTGTAGGCCTTGGAGACGAAATGGACTTCAGGGCTTCTGATCCCCAAGCTTACGTGGTCTCACAGATAAACCGTAAATAAAGCTACTTTTCACTCTGTCCATCTTTCTTCCTCTTCATCTTGTCCCAGTACTTCGACAGTTTTTTTCTTTTTTTCCCCTTCTAAGCATGAAAAAGACAGTCACAACATTACTACTTTGATATTTTGCTCAGCAGCTCCACAGAAAGCTACTGCAAAACCCTGCTTAATTCTTCCCCAGTTGTTTGCTCGGCCATCTCATGGAAAGCTTCACATTCAGCAAACCTCTTCATGCAGCAAACTATCTCAAGTATTCAGACCACATTTACAAATTCACTTGGATCGGGAATTCCATGCAGCTACCTCAAATGAACTTTCGAATCACAAGTAAATACATGAAGTCTAGTCCCTGGTCATATATATATATAGACCAGCCACAGTGCAGCTCCCTAAAAGTTTTATTTAAAAAAATTAAAATGTTAAAGCACTATATAACTGCTCCTTTGGTTTATAAGCAGCTAAAATCCTTTTCTTGGGGTGAACTGTCCTGGAGAAATCTGAGGACTGGGGTGTTCCAGGGTCCTTGTCCTCAGCCATTTCCCCTTGAGGAGCTTCTTCACATTTCCCCATATGAATCTTATATTTGGAAAAATTTCATCTATCAAAAAAAAAAAAAACCCCACCAGGATTATTAAAAATAACTTGTTTCCCCATTCTTGTGTCAGAGGTTTATCTAACTGCCAATCAAAACTTCTAATGGGAGTGCCACCATTCCCATTAGACCCGGTACCACCTTTGTGAAGGTCAGGATACAGCTCCCTTTGGTGTTGAGAAGGACGGCAATGTCTCACACACCCACAGAGTCTTGCAGATGCCTAAGTTAAAATTTCCAGGCTGGTGACCATTGCCAGATGTAGGATTCTCAATGGATTTCTGCTCCGATCCAGAGTTTCTGGAGCTCTGACCCTATCTGTTTTCTTAAAGTGTTGTTTTCTCTCTCTGCCATTCGTGCCCGGGGATGCCAAGAATGGGGCTCCTCATTCAGGGAGAGCAGGAAGAGCTAGAGGCCTCGGGTGACTCAGCGACCTTTCCAGTAGCGACACAGCTCAACCAGGAGCTCCCGAGGGCGGCAGCTTTGGAGAATCTACCAGCTAGGATTCATGAAAAACCTGATTGTAGTCCAACAGGGTGAAATACTAACTCTAGTCAGGGTTTATTTAACTCTTAAAGTTGGATTCAAGGTACCCACGAGCGCAGGAGGCCTTCCTGTGGTTCAGGAATGGCCAAGGGCATCCAGTGATGAACGGGGGAGTACTGAGTCAAGACCACCTCCAGCACCTTTCAAACTAAGCGTAATGCCACGTCATTCAAGGGCTTCCCGGGTGGCTCAGTGGGTAAAAAATGTGTCTGCCATGTAGGAAATAAAGGTTCAGTCCTGGGTGGGGAAGAGCCTCTGGAGGAGGGCATGGCTACTGACTTCAGCAGTCTTGTCTGGGAAATCCCATGGACAGAGGAGCCTGGGGGGCTACAGTCCGTGGAGTCGAAAAGAGTGGGACACAACTGAGCGTGCATGAATTCACCAGGGATTTACGTTTGTGTTTATGGAAGACCTTGACACAAGTGACAAATATACTGGAAGCCAGTAGAAAATTTGAATTTCCCTAACAGAAATTGTTTTCATAGCCAGTTTTGAGAAATCGTATCCATTTTGTAAGTAAGCGATGTGCAGCAAAGAGCAGGAGTAGCAGGACGTCAGATGACTTGTCCAAGGTCGCTGGTCAAACGAAAGGATCTCGGGGTCCCGGACGGCACCCCTCCACAGACGCCGCTGCACGCCCCTGTGTCTGTCCTCTGCCTGTCCTCTGCCTGCGTCACGTGAGCTCCCTGGATACAGATGCCATCCTTTTACAAGTCCTGTCTTTTTCAGTCCTTCGCTCTTAGCCTGGGGTGGAGGAGGTTGATGAGACAATGAACTGTTCAGACATCATTTTTTTTGCCTCCTATGATAAAAGCCAGCAATGTAATGAAGTTTCCATTTGTCTGCAAACAGCTTGGTCTCTCCGTTATTAAGGTTGCATTTCTTATGCCCGGGCTCCCCATATTTTGGGAGAAAAACAGACATTTATTATAAGCCATCTCTCGAATATGATGATCACAGTCAATCTAAATGTCTGCTTTCCCTGAATTGCTTCCTGGAATGAGGTCTCAACGCTGCATCTATTTTGTAATCACATCGGCTGTTTCTGAAACACAGGGACACTTTTCAGCGGCCCTTCTGAGCTCTGCAGTGGGGGCTGCTCTGGTCTCTTGGGACAGACACCCCCTGGAGGGGCGAACAGAAGTGCGGCAAAGCCAGCATCCCCCTTTGGACAGGCCCTCTCAGGGCACGCACTCTGCATCCCTTCCTGCCCTCCCTCCTTCCCCTGTCCTGTCTCTTGACGTCCTTTCCCATCTGCTTCCTGCTCTACTCTTTCCCTTTCCCGCTCATCCATCCATGCACCCATTCGTTCATCCATCCACGCTTTCGTTCAGACACTTCGGGAGGCCTGTTCTGCATACCAGCCCTGCACCACGCAGCAGTGGACAAGCAATGAAAAAGAAGCAGTGCTTGGACAGCTTAAAATCTCAGTATCTCTGTCTCTCTCGGTCCACCTTTTGTTATTCTCTCATGATAGTCATTAGTAAAATACGTTTGGACCAAATAAGGATCCTTAGTTACTAAGGAAGACAAGATTAATAATCTCTAGTTGTAATGATTTTCATGAAAAATGAATCTCATTACCCACTCCTGTCAGTGCGTGCGTGCGTGCTCGGTCACTTTAGTCATGTCTGACTCTTTGGGACCCCATGGGCTGTAGCCCGCCAGGCTCCTCTGTCCATGGGGTTCTCCAGGCAAGAATGCTGGAGTGGGTTGCCATCTCCTCTCCAGGGGATCTTCCCAAGCCAGGGATCGAACCCGCATCTCCTGCACTGCAGGTGGATTCTTTACCCACTGAGCCACCTGGGAAGCCCCGCTCCTGTCAGAGCTTGTGTCAAATATACAAAGCAAAGCACATTTGAATCGTGGTTGTGTGCTTCACAGCAGAGGTTAGGGTTAGTTCCTGTGGTTTGTTGATGTCGTTGTTGTTGAATTAAAATTTACATGCAATGAAACATATGGATATTAAATGTAAAATTCAATGAGCTTTGATTCGGATAATCACCACCCCAACCCAAATTTAGACATTACCAACAGCCCAGAAATTTCCCTTGTGCTCTCTTGTAGTCAACCCACATCCCCAGAAACAACTATGATCCTGATTTCTTAGAATAGATTAGATTTGCCTGTTCTTAAACTTCGCATAACGGGTTTATACCCCAGTCACTATTTGGGGCTGGTGTTCTTTCCTCAGTCTGTTCTTACACATGCTTCAGCTTGTTCCTTGGTATTGCTGAGCAGTGTTTCACCAAGCTCGATTTCCCAATCTGTCATCCATTCACCTGCGGATGGACACTTGGGATGCTTCCAATTTGGGACTGTTGTGAATTAAGCTATTAAGAAGACTCTTGTACAAGTCCCTTTGTGTACGTATATTTTTGTATTTCTGAGATAAGCGGTTAAAGCAGGCATGTCTAAATCATAGGGCATGTATATGTTTCACTTTATAAGAATCTGTCCATTTTCCAAAGTGACTGGAACCCTGGAGCGTCACGGACGCAATTAGACACACACTGTACAACCTCCTCCCACAATTAAGACTGACCTTCACCAGACTGTACGTGGGCGCTGTTCACAAAAGCTGCATGGGTTCTTCTTCAAGGAAAAGCTCTTCTCCCTCCCAAATTTAACTCTCTGCCTTTGAAACTAGCTCAAGTTGTCCAAAATTTATATCCAATGGTCTTCGAAAAACGATTACAGGCAAAATCAGGTATTCTGCAAGAATTACAGAAATCTTACCCTTTATGAGAACATAACTTCAACAGTGAAATTTAATAGAATATAATAGGTTTATAACAGAGAAAAGTCACCTTATCAAAGCCATATAAAATGTGCTCACAGGATAAGAAAATACCTTTACATATTCAAAAAGAAGCAGAAAAAATAGTAATTATGCAAAATGCAATGGACCTAAGCCTGAATTCAGAGAGGCAGCCCACCCTGCTGGGCACAAAAGGAATTTTAACTATTCTCTCCTCTCAGGTAAATATTTGAGAAAATTCTAAACATGTTTAAAGAAGAAAATAGCAATTATGTGTATTCGCATTGCAAGAATTGAGCACAGCATATTGGCATATCTGCTTCCAGTTTTTTTTTTAATGAAAAGTCTATTATAATTTTTGGTTAAAAAGATAATAATACTCTCTAAAAAAGAATTCAAACAATCAAGAAAAATTTAAAGATAAAAATTCAAAAAAAAAATCATACTTGCAAAACTCTTCTTCAAGTGTTCTATTTGCTGTAATTAATAACTGTAGATAAAATCTTGACTCTCCAGTCCAAGACTAGTTTGATTTCACCTCTGAATGACTGTTTGAGGCCAGTGTATTTCATTCTACCCTTTTGTACCCTGAGACAGATTGGAACAGAAAAGGGCATTATTGGTCTCTGCTCTTTCTTTGAGGATCCTGTTAAATGTCTCATTCCAGAATCCACTCCACCTACCTGGAGGCAGATCTCGTTCCCACGAGGGGATGACTTCGGATTTCCATTATTTCCCCACTGCAGTCCCAGACTCTTACCTTTTTAGGGCTGTAGACCCTTTTCCACCTCTTTCTACACAGCTATTATTTCCATGAATCCCACCAGAACAAGGAAAAAAAAATCTGCATTCTAATTCAGCTTGCTTCTTTCCAGATTTTGAAATGCAAATGTATAGTCTCAGGATTTTGTTGACTTAACAGTTAGGCTTCTGAAGTCCTGGTGCTGAAGCTGGGCCATGCTGCCCCTCTGTCCACCTCTAAACCTCTGTCTTTTCTTGGACCAGCTTTTGAAATGTCCCTGAATTATGTCCTGCCACTGAGGCTGCTGATAGTGACTTTTGAAGGGTCTGGTTTTTAAATTTTTTCCAATATCGTAGGTATTATGAAAGGACAATTTAGTAAACCCTTGCTGAGGCTGAATAATGTCCAAAGTTCTGGGCTCATCTTGTCTCCTTGACCACCAGTGATTCAGGACCAAGACATTTCATTCTGCCGTTCGTCCGACTCTGAGCTCGTGGTAGGGTTTCAACAGTCAGCTGTGGCAGGAAGAGGGACCAACATGCCCTTGACCTGCCCCCCACGCCAATCTTGTTGTCTCAGGAGGAGAACATGACTTTACCCCTTTACACATGTCACTTAAGACTTATCTCTTTCAGTATCTGGGCTCCCTAGAAATCAATTTCCTAATTAGAAAACAGTAGCTAATCTGGCCAAATGCTAATAAATGAGAAGTGTGATTTGTCTAGAATGGGGGAACAGCTCAGCATTAACAATTAAAAGGACTGTAGAGGAGAGAGCTCCTTTTCTTTCTCTTTCCTTTGGCTGATTGGTCTCAGCTATAGGCTATAAATAATACTTTTAATTAATGGCTATTTGAAAGTCAGTCATCAGAACCTTAGTTTAGGAACTTTTACCTCTGAGATTCATTGCCCTATTCTATTTATTAATGATAAGGATAAATAACTGGTAATGTGAGTTAAAGCTGGATCCACTTACAAATATCAAGCTACATCATAACACTCTTCAGGCTTCACTATAATAGATGCAGATTTAGATAATCAATTCAACTGCAAGGAGAGTTATTGATCATGAATAGAACCAAAGTTGTCAGCTAAACGCTGCTGCATGCCAGTCATTTCATGGACTTACAGGATAAAGTCAAAGTTAATGTCGAAGGCATGAGTTTGCAATTAGTTGGGTCTAAAGACTCAATTTTTTTGTATATTGAACAAATTAACTGGGTATTTGTGACGGTTTAGACTCTTAGTTTGTCCAACTTTCTGTGGTCCCATGGACTGTAGCCCACCAGGCTCCTCTAAAATATGCTGTCCATGGGATTTCCCAGGCAAGAATACTGCAGTGGACTGCTATTTCTTTCTCCAGGGGATCTTCCTGACCCAGGGATCAAACCCTGGTCTCCTCCACTGAAGGCAGATTCTTTACTGACTGAGCCACCGAGGAGTCTGGTGGCTGGGTATTTCCCTTCACGTTAACCCAACGGTACAGAGTCAAAAGGGAAAAACAGTAGAAGTTGCGTGTGCTTGCACTTCTTAAGCGTTTCCTTCTAGTGCTTTCTACTTCCTCCAATATTGCCTACTTACATAATTCTTGTTGCAGGTCCCTGAACTTGTCATAGTTCTTCATGGTACCAAGCAATTATCCAAACTCTTTCTTCCATGTAGATAACCTTTGCTGAACCTCAGCCTCTCAAGACCTGGCTTTCATGTCATTCTCTCTCCTCGGCTCACCACAGCCACCATCACCCTCCAATCTAAGAAAGCTGATGACTCCCTCTGTTGGGAGTCCACTCTCCCTGGACGTCTTTCTGCATTAGGAACCTTTCCTTCTGCTTGATGGGTTCCTCTTCCATCTCCTTCCACAGAGAAGATCTTAGTCTTATTCAGATGCACAATGCCTACATGCTTGTTGGATATACAACGGATTATTCCACAACTATTGAACACCTGCTCGTTGCCAATACTTGTTAGAAGTCAGAAAGGCATAGATTTTTATCTGTGTTCTCAATATGCTCATGACCCACTGGGGAATAAACGCTTATAAATCTAAACTCAGTAAGCCTAAGAAAGTGGTCTGGGGAAGTGCTGAGGCTGAGCTGGTAATTGGCAAGGCCAGCAACACATAAAAACTCATCATATTTTAGTATCTCTTCTATGATTTTCATAATCTGAATGCACCTGTTTTAATCACATGTTCCACTTTGTTTACTAAAGTCTCATCAGTATAATCTGAACCTATGCTTCTCAAACTCACGTGCACACAGATCACCTGGGGATTTTGTTAAACTGCAGTTTCTGATTCAACAGGCCTGGGGAGGGGCCTGAGAGCCTGCATTTCCAATAGACTCCCGGCACACCGCTGCTGCTGGTCTATAGACCACACACTGAGGAGCAAGGCTATAAACCATGGTCATGTCAACATGCAAGCATTGTTAAAGGGGCAACAGTTTCTGGAAAAACTCTTAGTGCTCCCCACCTAGACATTCTCTGACTGTGATTAAACATGATGCAAGTTACAGCAAGAGACATTAACATTCAGCAGTGACCCCCAAGAAACTGACAGGATGCCTTGAAACTGTTCATTCCTGGCCCCAGTTTTATCATCTAAACATAAAATATTTTTTCCCTGCACTTGAGGTCTCCTGCTACCAAATGTGGAGAAGGCGATGGCACCCACTCCAGTGCTCTTGCCTGGAAAATCCCATGGACGGAGGAGCCTGGAAGGCTGCAGTGCATGGGGTCACTGAGGGTCGGACACGACTGAGTGACTTCACTTTCACTTTTCACTTTCATGCGTTGGAGAAAGAAATGGCAACCCACTCCAGTGTTTTTGCCTGGAGAATCCCATGAGGTCTCACTAGGACATGACTGAAGCGACTTAGCAGCAGGAGCAGCAGCAGCTACCAAATGACTGTCGTCTGAGTGTGTAGTAATTTTTTCCCAAATATTCAAGATTGCCATTCTTTGCTTACATCTCCCTTATATTTAAACTATAATACCCCAGGTCCCGTCTGAGTGTGTAGTAATTTTTTCCCAAATATTCAAGATTGCCATTCTTTGCTTACATCTCCCTTATATTTAAACTATAATACCCCAGGTCCTTAATGTAACTGGAAATATCTATTAACAAAATTTTATAATCACCTTAAACAATTATAAAGAAAATACTTCTGTTCATGCAATTTTTAAAAAAACAAGCTCTGCAAGGTACCCATGGGAATCTAATTTCTTGTTAACTCTTAATGGTTCCTATGACAGCACCTACATATTTTTTCAATTTATTAGAGTCAGCTACTCATCATCAAAGTCGAACCTCATTAGACCATCAGACTTTGGGCCCCCATGCTAACATCTAACATCGTTTGTCAATTTTTAGCTTTCCTTCTATCAAGACAAGATCCCTCCTTGAGCCATCTTCTTTTGTAAGTCTTCTTCCTCTTTTCCTCACACATTCTCCAGCACAGTTCCACCCAGACCAAGGGCCCAAGTGCTTGAGAAGCCACGATAACTCTTCCTGCCTGCTACTCAGCACCACCTCACCAGAATCATACGCTGTTTAAGAGGTGGCCTTGGCCATCTGGTTCACCCTCACACACTTAGTTATCACACCACTTTCCCTGATACGTAGCAGTGAACTGAACAGAAGTAGAACTCTTCATCATGCAGGAACACAGAAGGTGCTGGAAGCCTTAGGTTGCCCAAAGTCAGAGTCTGGAGAGGACTCTTCTAAAGGACTTCGGCTCCTCTCACCTGTCATGGTCTCGTTTAGATCAATGCCAAGGACGACGAAGGCGTCATTGCTGGCTCCTGGGACAATGTCTACGCTTATGGTGTTCCCCCATCAGCTTGGACCGGAAGTGTTGACATCCTCCTAGAATACAAGAGTTCTCAGAAACCAGTCCGCTATGGTCAGTGCTGGGTTTTTGCTGGTGTCTTTAATACATGTAAGTATCCAGTTGAGTATACATTTTTTTAATGTAAAGGAAATGTCACCTCAAGACATTTAGTCTATAACCTGGTGAAGGGACCTAGCAATCTCTGTTGGATCTATAGAATTTGTGGATGGCTACTCTGGGATATAGTCAATGCATAGTTAAATCGTACAGGGCCAGTATGCTCCTAATTTCTCTTTGACTGCAGAACCTTTATAGAAAGAATGAGAGACAATTTCCTACATAATCCATCATTCAACCCTCAGCAAAATGGAGAGTCTTGGGGCCAGGAAAGGGTGTGGGGGAAGGATATACAATTTTTAATTAGTAACCTCCACATTTTAGAAACGGTTAAATTAGCAAAATTTAAAATAATAAATAATAAGATGTAGACTTATTTGTTATTCAGAAGGTTTACAAATATGCTTATTTGCTTACTGTGTATCCCTGAGAATTTTGTAAATATGCCCACTTAGTTTTTACCCTAGCTGTGGAGGGTGGGTGGCAGGAGGGCTTATCTCAATTCTTATATATGAGTCTCAATGCCCCTGAGCAATTAGACACCAGAACTTAATGAACGATCTTTACTCCCTGGCATCCCCTCCTGCCTTTAATCTACCCAACATCCAAACCGTAGAGGAAAACACACGGGAACAGAACCATTCTCTTCCACCTCGTGCATTATTTTCCAATATGGCATTTGTCTGTCCCGGCCCAGACAATGTTATTGTTAATTCAGTGAATAGTTTTTAAAAAATACGTTTATTTCAGTATGTCTTCATCATTGGTAATGATAATCATTCTCATGCCATTGCCAGACCCTACAAGAAAGACATGAAACTCAAGTCAAAGTGTCCTTTCTACTTACTCACTAATAAAGACTGCTTTATCCAGTTAGCATGGTTTTTAATCAGAAAAATCAAGGAGAGTCTGAAGGCTGGAAGCCAGGATGAGATAATTTTTTATAAATGATCAGGAAGACTGTCAGTTTCAGCTCAAAGTTGTGACCATCTGAGAGCCAGTCAGAGGTCCATGTGGGAAGAAACCATAAGTGTTGTGTTGCATGTGTTTTTCTCTATGGCATCAAACTGAGTAGGGTTATTTTCTTAGCCATTCCCATATACTTAAGAGCTACAGGAACATGTATTTCCTGGGAGCAATGAAGGGCAGTGGAGCCAAGGTATCAGTGTCCTAAGAAGCCTGGTTGTGGAGTTCCCCATGGAAGCCTGAACTTTAGGAAAGCTAACAGTTGGGAGGAAGGCCCCCTCTTCCATGGTTCCCAAGCCAAGATTGTGTGCCAGGGGCTTGGCGGAGACAGCCTCTCTGATGAAATGTTCCCAGGAAAACACAAAGCACTCCCCATGTCCCCCTGATGCCTGCAGTTTCACTATCCCAGTGTGATTCTTTAGGTTCAGAAACAGATAAAATGGTCAGCAACTTCCATCTACATATTGTTGCTATTGTTTAGTCGCTAAGTCATGTTCGACTCTTTTGCGACCCCATGGACTGTAACCCGCTAGGCTCCTCTGTCCATGGGATTCTCTAGGGAAGAATACTGGAGAGGGTAGCCATTCCATGAGATCTTCCTGACTCAGGGATCAAACGTGAGCCTCCTGCTTTGCAGGCAGACTCTTTACCACTGAGCCACCTGGGAAGCCCTCCACCCAAGTATGCCTTCTGTATAAAAGGATCATCAGATCTATTCCTGAAAACCGACTCTGGTGATAAGGCAGAGGCCCAGTGTAGGGATGCCACCATGAGGATAAACCTGAAAAGGGAATTTGGAGGGGAGGAGGTCCTGGTGCCCTGTATCAAGCTGCATCTGGCTTAAAATTACGAGTTCAGCAGACTCTGGGACAAACCTCACCCTGTGATCACATGAATTGGTGCTAAGGTAGGAACAGAGCTAGAGTGCTGATCACTGTGTTGGTGAAACTGCAGTGTGTGTCAGGGTTGTAAATCCAGAGAGGAAGATGGGAGTGGGAGGCAGGTGGTGTCACTTGGGGTGTGAAGATTAAGTCATTTAATGAGGACCCTTGAGTCTCTACCAGACTCGTGCTTGGACTTCCAAGGTTGTTCTATTGAAGGGGGTGGATAGCCTTTGGTTAAAAATGCTAAACAATTCTGAGAGGGGGGGAAAAAAAGGCAAGTCATTAATCTTAAAATTGTCAGCTGAATTATTTTCAATGAGCACTGATGTCTGGCGTCCTGGGAGCCAGGAAGGGCATTGGATTAAGTTTGATCAATAGGTACATATGGCAAGAGATGCATCCAGGTAATTTATTATCTAACAATTAAAATGAATCTGTGGTGTCACCCTCCACCAAGTGTCACAAGAGCAAGTTCCACCCAGGAAAACAAACCACATTGAGGGTCTGCTTGGTAAATTCCTGATTTCCTACTAGCTGGGGTTTTTAAATTTTTATTTCCAGAAACACAGGCCATTAGCGAAATTAAAATAATCCTACTTTGATGATCATGTGATTAGCAACTAAACTGGAACCCTGTTACTAAGATCCCATTCCCACTGGTATCATTTGGCGCCCACCGGTCCCCAGAAAGGCTTCTGTCTGCTTCTCTGATCCTTGGCGACAGGCCCCTTTTGGCTTTGGACACCTGAGAACAACATGTGCGTGTTGGTCAAGAAGAAAGTCCCTCCTGAGAAGGGATTGCTCACTCGATATTTATTAGATCTTGGCGATCTGTTTAATTGTGGTCCGTCCTTCTTTCCTGCAGTTTTGCGATGCCTGGGGATACCAGCGCGAGTCGTCACCAACTATTTCTCAGCCCATGACAATGATGCCAACTTGCAATTGGACATATTTTTGGAAGAAGACGGGAACGTGAACTCCAAACTCACCAAGGATTCGGTGTGGTGAGTTTGATTTGCAAGGGCACTGGCTGATATCAAATTGAAGTGCATAACACATTTACCACCAGACAGAGTCAGTCTGATGCTTCTTTCTGTTCTATTTTAAGGACTATTCAATACCATAGGCACAAATGTCTGATTGTCAGAGACTGTTTTTAGCTAATGAATGAGAAATGTTACTGAACAGCAGTTTGGGCTTCTAGTAATAAAGATCGATCACCCCATTACAGCAGCAACTCCTGGAAGAGGCCACAGCTTTAGTGGCCAGAGCCTATACCAGTTCTTCTCTAGCTTTTGTTGTTGTTGCTGTTCAGCCACTGAGTCGTGTCCAACTCTTTGCAACCCCAGCACACCAGGCTGCCCTGTCCATCACTATCTCCTGGAGTTTGCCCAAACTCGTGTCCATCAAGTCAGTGATGCTACCTAACCCTCTCATCCTCTGTTACCCCCTTCTCCTGTTGCCTTCGATCTTTCCCAGCATCAGGGTCTTTTCCAAGGAGTCAGTTCTTCTTACCAGGTGGCCAAAATATTGGACCTTCAGCTTCAGCATCAGGATCAACCCATGAACATTCAGGGTTGATCTTCTTTAGGATGGACTGGTTGGATCTCCTTGCAGTCCAAGGGGCTCTCAAGAGTCTTCTGCAGCCCCACAGTTCTAGCTTGCTGCTACTGCTGCTAAGTCACTTCAGTCGTGTCTGACTCTGTATGACCCCATGGACTGCAGCCCACCAGGCTCCTCTGTCCATGGGATTCTCCAGGCAAGAACAATGGAGTGGGTTGCCATTTCCTCCTCCAACAGTTCTAGCTTAGCGCATGACTATTATGGTGAACAGCAGAGACACAGAAGCCCTGTGTTCTCTACGGTAAGAGCAACATAGCCAACTTTTATTAAGCACTTACTGTGTACCAGTCTCTGTGTGTATATAAGCTTATCTAATCCTTTTAGGTTTAATCAGACAGGAGTTTATTACCATTCCATTTACAGCTGAGCAAACTGAGGCACAGAGAGCTTAAAATACTTTTCTCAAGGTCACACATCTGGTAAGCTAAGAATAAAACCAAGAGCATCTGACCCTTTTGCTGCTGAGTCACTTTTAGTCGTGTCCGACTCTGTGCAACCCCATAGATGGCAGCCCACCAGACTCCCCCGTCCCTGAGATTCTCCAGGCAAGAACACTGGAGTGGGTTTCCATTTCCTTCTCCAATGCATGAAAGTGAAAAGTGAAAATGAAGTCACTCAGTCATGTCCGACTCTTCCTGACCCCATGGACTGCAGCCTACCGGACTCCTCCAACCATGGGATTTTCCAGGCAAGAGTACTAGAGTGGGTTGCCATTGCCTTCTCTGATCTTACCCTTAACCACAACCTTTTTGTTTTTGGCCTTTGCAATATAAATAGGATTGCCCTTTGCATGTAAAGATATGGTTCTCCTGATCTGTGACCTCATCTTTTATTCAGAGATAGAAGTGGAAATAAAGTCAGAATTATTACCAAGTACCAGCCCTATGGTGTTTTCACTGCCCTGAACAGCTGTATCATAAGCTGGTTGCAAGGAGTTTAGGATTCCAAAGAAATTTCCTTTATCCATGGGGACCCACTCACTCCAAAACAGTATTCTAAAAAGATGGTGGCGGGGGGGAATCCCAAGAATCCAAATGTAAAGGGTATTCACAAAGGTCTGTATGGAGGGAAACTGCCAGGCATGAACTCAGTGGAATTTCCAAGCCAAAAAGATGTCTCCTAGAGCTGTTCTTTATAAGTAATAAAGCTAAAACACTGTCAGCGGTGAAAACATCCGAGTGGGCATGGGAGGAAGTTGGAAGCTCATTTTAGAAGAAATTAAAAGTTAGAAGTGTCTTAACTCCCCCACGTCACAGGAATGGAGCGCAGATGCAGGGCAGAATTCACTCAGCAGTCCCAGCAGACGCTCATTTGAGAATGAGAAAAGAAGCAAAATTGCTGAACTAGTGGCAAAATGCTTGTATGAATAAAAAAAACACTGCAGTTCACTTGAAGGGAGCGAGCTGAGCAATGACAAGCTGGAGACTATAGTCAAGACAAAAGCTCTCCTCTGTAAACTGAACGGCAATTGAAAGCACCATTTAAGCCCTTGGAATCCCAGTAGAGCAGCCCTGTGTGTATATGGAATGACAAAAAAAAAAAAAAAACAGACCCACATAGCCACCCCCGAAGCTGCGGTGACATTTGAACATGGCAGATAAGAAAAATGGTAGAGATGAACCTACTTGCAGAGCAAGCATAGAGACAGTGCTGGAGAAAAGACCATGGACGCGGGTGAGGGCCGAGCTGGGAGGGTGGCGCTGGCAAGTATACGCGACCACGTGTAACGCAGGCAGCTGGTGGGGAGCTGCTGTGCAGCACAGGGGCCTCAGCTCGGGGCTCCACGATGACCTAGGGGGTGGGAGGCCCTCGAGGGAGGGGATGTACGCGCACAGAGCGCTGATCCCCTTCCTGGAGAGCACAAACCAACACAACCTCATAAAGCAATTATACGCCGATTTTCAAAGAATTATTTGGCATTCTGCACTGATTATCTCTTCCTTACTCTCTCTCTCTCTACACACACACATACACACACACCACTCAATGCCCTGGTAGCCAACTGCAGCTCAGAATTATTCCTTCCAATTCTTTAACCCAAATGCCTCCCACCATAAATCCCCGCAGGCACCCAACAAATAACCTCATGACACCCCTTGTTCAACTGATACAAAAGCATGAAGCTGACAGACCTTTCCTTGGTAACCCTTTCCTCTTTCAGCTCTCTGCTCCGAATTCCTTTCTCAGTTTCTCCAACTCTCGTTCCTTCACTGTGCTCAGCTGTGTCAGATTCTTCAGAGACTCTGTATCCATGGGATTTCCCAGACGAGAATACTGGAGTGGGTTACCATTTCCTGCTCCAGGGGATATTCCCGACCCAGGGGTCGAACCTGCACCTCCTGCATCTTCTGCTCAGACAGGCGGATTCTTTAGCACTAGCTCCTCCTGGGAAGCCCGGGTGTTCCTGGGCTTTTCGCTCCTTCACTGTCGTCCCCGAAGATCCCACCACCATGGGACCATGTTCTCTGGTCTGGGACCCTCCCACCTCCTCCACGAGCAGACCACCACCCCAGTCGCCCCGTCTCCCCTCTGCTTGGCTCACAGTCTGACTAACTGAACGGCTGCTGCTCACCCAGCTCGGAACATGCCAGATTGTGGAGTGCAGGGATTAAAGGGGTCGAGTCAGCCCTGGGTCAGGCTGTGTGACCTTGGGCACCGCACACCCTCTCTGTGTCTCTCTTGCCCCCTAGGGTGGCGCTGACAACATTTCCAAGCATAACAGGTGCTTAATGAGAGTTAGCTGCTGTGACTGCGTTCATTGCTAGTCGCACAGCTGGAATTTCGTGGAGGCAATATGTTGCCATTGACCCGGGCACACTGAAGTAGTCAGGAAGAGGGGTGCCCAGTGTTCTAAGAGGACTCGTTATTTCTGTCACTCTGGGGTTTTTGTGTTTTTTTTTTTTTTAATGAAAGCCAGAAACTGCCTCCTCAGTACAAACACCAGTGAACCCTAGAAGTGATAAACGTTCTGGAAAGCCAGAAGTATTTCTGAGACCCTCCTTGGTCGAGGAGGCTGGTGGAGACTGTCCCTGGACGCGTCCACCAGCACGGGGTCCCCATGGCCACCCCTGAGTCAAGCTCTGACTTGGGCAGTCACCGGCCGCGGGACCTTGAGAAGACAGCTTCACCTTGCTGAGCTTCCTCATCCATAGACTGAGCCTTAACTTAGTAGTTACTGATTAAACGACAATGTAGCGAGGCAAGTAAAGTGCTCCCCACAGGGCTCGGCGGGCGCCTGCCGATGGGACTGGCGATGCCCGCTGGTGAGAAGCAGGGCCCGCCTGCAGGGTCGGCAAGCCGGGGAGAGGTGGGGGCAGGAGGCTGACAGAGGCCGAGCCCAGGCAGGGAGGAGCCCGCGGCCCGCCGACCCCGAGAGGCCAGGGCTGCACGGCGGGCCGCACGCGGCCTGATGGGCTTCCGAGTGGGGGTCTCGCAGCCGTCGGCCGCCCCGAGCCGCCAGCCTCGCTTCCCTCCTCCGGCTCCTCTCAGACAGGCTGCCGGTTTGTCCCTGGCCCTGCGCCCTCTTTCTAACGGCGACCACGAGAATGACTGCCTGGTTTTCTCAGCGCCTCCACCATCTCTCCACCACTGAGGTGCTGATGGTGGCGAATCAGGGTCCAGCTGGTCCAGCTGGTCCAGCTGACTCTTCTCCGTGGCTGTCGAGTCCCACATGCCCGAAGCAGAAATACGCCCAGACGGAGGGTCAGAGGGAGAATGGAAGACGGGTGTGAAGGCCTGTTGTGCGGTTCAGAGCCAAGAGGGCTAAGTCGGGCTTCCCCCGGGCTCTGACCTCCTTTACCCCCGCAGACCACCCAGCACTGACCGTTCACCCGCCGGCTTCCTGCTCTGCCAGCCTAGGTCCCTGAGTGTGGATCCCCCCTCCCAGAGAGCCTCAGCTCGCCAGGGGCAGCAGTTTGGCACTGAGTGGACATCCTCTTGATGCCCTGGAGGGAAGAGTGGGCTTCTTGCGGATTCAGGAGAGGGAGGGGCCCTTACAAGGGCACAGCTGGGCGGAGTAATTGGACCTTGGCTCACAAATGAAATTCCGGGAGGGCCAACGCAAGATAACATATCCTGGAAGGAGCGGTTTAAGCCGCCTGCCCCCAGTGTGTAGATGGGTTGGGAATTATGCCTAAGCTCTGGGGGAAGGCATCCATGTATCACCGAGGACAGCTTAATGAAGATGCTGGTGCCATGTCCGGCTGCAATCCAGGCAGTGAGCAGGGACGAGGGGCTCATGCTGGGCAGGAGTAAAGTGACCATTTGTCCACATCCTGAACGAGCTCAGCTTGCTCACCTCATCATTCCACAGTCACAGCATCAATGGAAACAATTTTTTTACGGGAGTTAGGGCTCCAACATAGTGAAGGGTGAATGTATGATAGTTTGGGTTCCAATCGGTTCTCATGGGTTTGGGGTGATTACATGATGCCACTTTTGTAAAAGCTTTTTATTTTCTTCTGAGGGTTAGCTGATTAACAAACAGTGTTGTGGCAGTTTCAGGGGAACAGCAAAGGGGCTCGGCCATACATAGACATGTATCAGAAATGGAAACAATTTTAAAAGAAAGGGATGGTGGTGCTGATTAGGGTCATGAAAGGCATTTCAGTAGGAGGCTCCTCTCCTTCCAAATGGAAGTGTGATCCAGTGTCCCACTGCTGGAGAGGAAGTGGTCAGACAGGATGGTTCTGGGTAAAGGGTCTGTGCCCACCTCTAGATTTGTCTCCATCAGAATGCGGCCTCAGCAGGGGAGCCATGTCTGGTGTATTCTATTTTGGCTTTGCCAGCACAGTGCAGGGCATAGACCTGGTTGGAAAACATTTTAAGTACTCATTTAGCTGATTAATCTCATTTAATCCATTCCACAAACGCTATGATACACGAATACGTCCAAATGTCAGATGCTAAGGATTCAGGGGGAATTAACCAGGTCACTGCCCTCAAGACGCTCCGTCCGGTGTTCACCAGCAAGACAACCGCACACAGTACACTGTAGAAGTGTGAGGTGGGTGGCGGCGTGAGCAGGAGTCCTGGAGACGGAGCGAAGGGGCTTCCACCCTAAACCCAGGGGTGGAGCAGAAGGTGTTCACATGGTCAGTGGACAAAGCTGTTGTCCCCTTGTGATCTTCCGGTCGTGCTCTTCAAAGATGAAATGCCCAGGAAATGCCCTTGACCCCAGTTGAAACTCAAGGTAAAAGTCTCAGGGGCTGATGTGAGACGACCAGAGATCAATTTGCTTCAAGGTCAAGTGGGAAGGAATGGAAGGTCGCTCAGTAGGTAAAGACATCGCCTGCAGTGCAGGGGCCACAAGAGACAGGTTTGATCCCTGGGTCAGGAAGAGCCCCTTGAGGAGGGAAAGGCAACCCGCTCCACTATTCTTGTCTGGAGAATCCCATGGACAGAGGAGCCTGGCGGGTTGCTGTCCATAGGGTTGTAAAAAGTCAGACACGACTGAAGCAACTGAACACATATGCACACATATATTATGACTATGGTTGTTGAAAATTGAAACTCACTCTCCATACGTCCAGCCCCTCACCACTCCTTCATGGACAATCTCAAGAACCTCTGACCCTTTGCCCTCTTCCCGAAGGGGCTAATGCCCCCAAGGCTGCACATTCATGAGAGACTGATGGACTCACTACTCTCTGGGGATGGGGATGGGTTGCCTTTACCATCAGCACCTCTCCCGCTTCTCCACCTGCCAGGCACTGTCCAACCCCAGGTGCTAGCTCCTTTAAGACTAGCTCACCCCTCACTCGGAGTTGCAGAGATCCCAACAGTCACCGGTGTCCAGAGGCCCTCTTGGAGACAACAGCTTTCTAGACCCTGGGACTCCTCCCAGCCCATCCAAGCCTCTGCCTCAGGTGTCCCCTTCCATTCTACTCACATTCCTGGGGGAAGGTCTTCATCTCTAAACAGTGAGTTCCAGGTGGGGTTGGTGAAAGCACGAGCTATTCATGCCCTCGGGATGCGAAGAGAAGGGTCTGTGTACCTGTGTGCTCACCTAGGCCCATGAGCCCACCCATCTGCTTCCCAGAGGCCAGCTGATGGACCAGCTGTCAGATGTAGAAAATGGCATAGCTCAGAGGTTAAGCATCTCATGATATTAAAGATGATTGGAAAGATGATGAATGCTAAAACATTAGCAAGAGTCTTTCCTTTATTGCCTTTTCATTTGAAATTAAGTAGATTTGATGAAACTGGCTTTCTCAATTTAACTTTTTAAAAGAATTGTGAGTTAGCAAATTTGTATTTATCAATTTCAGCTCAAAGTTGGGACAATCTAAGAACTAGTCAGTGACTCACGTGGAAAGAAAGTATAGTTTTATTTTGCTTTACTTAGGATCTCATGGAAAAATGCCAGATCAAGTCAAACTTCTCTTATAATTTTCTTTCCTCTCTTTCTCTCCATGATTCAAGGCAATATGATTAGCTCTGCCACCAATTAGCTGAGTGACTTTGGGCAAGTTGCTTGAATTCTCTGGGCCTTAATTTTTTCATATGACTTTGAATTTAACAAGGTATAGGGTCACCTCCAGTATTGTAGCCTGGAAAGTTCCATGGACAGAAGAGCCTGGTGGGCTACCATCCATGGGGTCACAAGATTCAGACGGGACTTAGCAATGAAACCTCCGCCGCCACCAGCTCCAAAATGAACACTTTTTAAATGAACGTCACTGTTCCTCCAGCCAGGCCTTTCTTCCCCCGGTCAGTGGTTTCTGCCACAGGAACCCTGCTCATCTGCACAGGCCAGGCTGGGCTCCGCTCACCCACATGCAGGTGCTGCTCTGCAAACTGGCTCCCCAGGAAAAAAAGACACAGAAATCAAGCATGCCACAGAAAATTTCTGTAATTCTTTGGCTGGTCTCAATGCATCTGCTTCTTAAAAAATAAAAAAACCCTAAATTCGCTCCATACTTTTTGGAAAGAGCACAGGTGTTTGTTTGTTTTTCACTTCAAATGCAAAAAAGAAAAAAAAAACAACACCTCTACTGCAACGGGTAGTGTCGAATCTATAAATAAAGCTCTTTCTAAGCAAGTTTTAGAGCAGAAATTCAGCAGCTTGCATGCTGGGGAGCCAGCCCTGGATGTCACACACCCCGCAGAGCCTAATCTCACTGCGGTCTTGTACTTATGCTCGTGTGCCCATCATAGGCGCATTTTTGATGTTCAGACTGATACACTTTAAAAAAAAATACTTTTTACTTTGCATTGAGGTATAGCTTTACAAGGTTGAGATAGCTTCAGGTGCACAGTGAAGGAATCCAGCCGTGTATGTAAATGTATCCGATCTTCCCCAGCCTCCCGCCCACCTAGGCTGCCACATAACACTGAGCACAGTTCTTGTGCTGTACAGTTCCAGTCGGTTATCCAGTCTAAATACAGCGTGTACCTGTCCATCCCAAACTCCCTATCTCTTTCCCCCATCCTTCCCCCTGACAACCATAAATTTGCTGTCTAAGTCTGTGAGTCTCTTTCTGTAAGTAAGTCTGGTTTTGACCCCTGTTTGGGGAACTAAATCCCACATGTTACATGGCCAAAAAATAAAATCAAATTTTTAAAAAAGAAAAAGAAAATCTCTGCAGACTGATCCACTTTGCATATTGTTTTTAGAAGCTCAGTATGTTCTAATAGTTGGACTTTCACATGTTATATTGTAGTTGAGTTTTTAATCATGATACGCAAAAAGAATTATCCAAAAATGAATTCCAAGAAAAACAGAAGAAAAATTCTGAATATAAGCCAAACTGTTTATGATGCTTAGAGTTCACAAAATTATCTTGTGATGTATCCAAGTTACCAATCTTGAACAGCTACCAAAGACATTTATTTTCAAATAACTTAGCGAGTTAACCACACTCTTGTCAGCCAAATTATTTTGGGGAAAATTACCTGGAGCTAGGTCGTGAGAGCTGTCATTAGAGACCTAAGAATATATGCTGTGAATCCACTCCAAAGTCTCGAAGGAAGGATTGAGAAACTTATCTGCCACCTCCAAGAATCAAAATAGCTCCTGCTTATGGAACGCTTTCTTTGTGCCAGGACTTAAGCTAAATGGGTGACATGTATCGCTATTAACTCATTTAATCCTTTTGACAACCCAATAAGGTAATGGCTGTTATTGTCCCCACTTCTAGAGGAACAAATCGAGGCACAGTAACTTAACCATGGTCATCAGCCTTTAGCTTCATGACTTCTGATTGGAAATCATGTTTAATTCTATTGGTAATCCATGGTACATAATAAACCACTCTTTCGTGTGCTGTATTCCGAACCGTCTCTTTGTCTTCAGCTTTTGACAGTTTGACTATGAGGCATTTACGTACATATCCCTTTGAATTCATTCTCTTTGGGTCTTTTAACTTCTAAGGTGTGTATATTACTATCTATCATCAAATTTGGAAAAGTTATCAGCTATTCTTCAAATATTCTTTCTGCTGCTTTTCCCTCTTTCGTTTCCTTCAGAGAGGCCCATTATGTGTGTGCCCCACGTGCCTCAGGGCTCTGTTCATTTTTCTTCATGTATTTCTTCTGTTTTTCAGACTAGACCATTGCAGTTAACTTCTCTTCAAGTTCACCGGTTCTTTACTCTTTCTACCTGCTCAAATCTGCTTTGGAGACCCTCTAGTGAATTTTTGAAATTTTTATTCCAGCCATTATACTTTTCAGCTCCAGAAATTCTGTTTGACTCCTATCCATAATTTCTATCTCCTCATTGATATTCTCTGTTTGGTTAGACATTGCTTTCAAAGGGCTGCCAAACGGGTTAATAGTGATAATTCATTTGCTGAAGTTTAGGGAGTGCCAAGCCCATTTTCTCTTCTTTGTTCTTTAATAAGCTGCATGTTTTTATAGCCACCGTGGTTGTAAGGTTGTTCATTTTCAAGGAGCTACAGAGAGAGGAGTAGAAATAAGGGAAATTAACAGGCCCCCAAGCTCGCAGTTCTTACTGAGATTGTTTTGTTTTAGTTGAGTAAATCCTCCTTATATTGTTGCAAATCTTTGGTTCATTTCCAGAGTTCTTGAGAAATTGGTTTTGATCATGTTTGTTAGGATTCTCATTATTTTCATGAAGGAGTAGATTTTTGGGAGCCCTTCCTTTGCCATTCTGGGAGTTTTTCTCCAGAGCACACTTTTAACCACTAGACAAGTAGTTAGAAACTTGGGGCATACCAGACCCCCGGAGGGTTTTACATTCTGTAGGAATAGTTTGGAGGAGGGCATGGCAACTCGTACGGTATTTTTGCCTGGAGAATCCCATGAAGAGAGGAGCCTGGCGGGCTGTATGTAGACCGTGTAATCACAAAGAATCGGACATGACTGAGCAAGTAAGCACAGCACAGGAATAGTTTGGGATCTAATATCGTCTTCCTGACACACATCTGCTGAAATACAAATTATATTATGTATTTTTTATTTCATCGAGTCTTCTGTACATTATAAGGCATTATATTATCTTTTAGGAATTGTGTATAGAATTCGGTGGACTTCATTGCATCACAATAAATGGGGTGTTACGAAACATTTATTCTAAAACTACGAAGGGACACTAATTTTTGAAGGTTGAAAATCACTGCACAGGACTCTCCCCCGCTTCCTTTCATATTTCTATCCTGGTCCTGCAGCAATAATGTCTCCAAAGTTATCTCCCAAATACTTGTTCTACTCAAGTCTCACGTAGGAGTGACAAAGAGAAACTTTGGGAGTAAAAAATGAGAGGTCGTCACAAACACTTCTCACGAGATTAGCGTGAAAGAAGAGGACGGAAGCGTCTGATAAACCCCTAGAAAGTACTAAGGTATCTTTCACAACAAGAAAAATGTCATGTCTTGATTAGTCATAAATTCTGCTTAAGAGAGTCATCTTATACAGAAACCAAAGGTTACCCGTTTTCAAATAATTAAAAGCTAATACAATATGTACCACCTAAGCTACACTGAATGAAATTTAATTTCTTTTGATAATTAATAAGACCTCTTGAAAAACTTCATATAAATAAGAGTTTTCGGTATAGCATACTCATAAACAGTTGTATAATGGAAAAAAGTAATTTTGATAACTACTAAGACTGTTGGCTATATTTTTTAAAACTCCTCTCAATAATTATGGATAAGCTTGGTCAGAATTTATTATAAAAAGCTTTTTGGATATTAAAATTATTCTCAAAATCCAATCTCTTCTCCATTTTCAGCAGGAATATTAACTGATAATTTGCTGTGCAAGAGAGCGGTAAAGGCGCCCAGGGTCGTATTGTCACAGTAAATCCAGCAGGGGGAATTCAGCACAATGACAGAGGACCCCCTGCGAAGTAGTGATGTCAGATGTGGCTCCTGAGGGGGTGCTGTCTACCTCCTGAACATTTTGGAGGTTTCATTTGGTCTCTTCCATTTCTGGTGCCACAGTTAAAAAATAAAACAGATAATCAAGAGAGGGAAAACCATTAAAAGAGGAGAAAAAATAAATTTTACATGATTATCTCCTAATGTCCTAATAATCATTGCTAATAAAGCTGCTGTAAAATTCTCTCCATAAATATTCAAGATCTCAATACCTGGGATTGAGAAGGTAATCTTGAGAAGAGAGGGGAAAGGCTATATACTTTCAGGACTTAGGCAAAACACATTTCCAGGAAAAGTTGTAAGCAGAAGCAAACTTGCTAAGTATTAGCATACTGTATGTGTAACTGAATACATCTAGGCTGGCATTTATCCAGTAGAGCCTGGGAGGACCATACCAGCGTTTAGACCATACCAACTTTCTGTTTGGTTCAAGTTCACTTCCATTGAGTTGGTGATGCTATCTAACCATCTCATCTTCTGCTGCCCTCTTCTCCTTTTGCCTTCAGTCTTTCCCAGCAGCAGGGTCTTTTCCAGTGATCAGATTCTCAAGAGATAGTGGAGGACAGGGAGACCTAGCATCCTGCAGTCCATGGGGCACAGAGAGTTGGACATAACTTAGTGACTGAACAACAACAACAACATTCTGATCGGGTGCAGCTTCCAACTGGCTTATGTCTGTGTCTGAGCAATTATTAACTATTTTAATTATCACCCCTACTATAAATGCACTTCATAATTTCATTTTGGGAGTTACACCACATCCCCAAGGCCATGCCATCTTCAGCCCCCTTGACTGGGGTCTCTCATGCTATATTAGGGGCTTCCCTGGTGGCTCAGCTGGTAAAAAATCTGCCTGTGATGCAAGAGACCCGGGTTCCATCTCTGGGTTGGGAAGATCCCCTGGAGAAGGGAAAAGCTACCCACTCCAGTATTCTGGCCTGGAGAATTCCATGGACTGCACAGTCCATGGGGTAGCAGAGTCGGACACGACTGAGTGACTTTCACTTTTCTTCATGCTACATCAGATGGTGCTTAAACTGCAGCTTCTTAATGAGCACTGTAGGATTCCCTCCCTGTGTATAACAAGCAAAAACAAACACCTTCATTACTTCTCTCTTTTCTTGATGGGCGATTTGTTCCTCCTGGGGATATTGGCTTGACCTCCACCCAGTTGGACCTTTGGGAGCCTTTGGTGGACAAGACCCCAGAGAAACTCAAAATGCCCCTCTTGGTTTCAGCACTCCAGCATCCCCTAAGTGTGAATAGCTGCATTTGAAGAAGCGCGGTTCCCCCAGCTCCACAGAAGATCCCTGAAGCATGCCCCTTCCTCTGAATAACTCCCCTCTGTTATCTGGCTTCATTACCTTTCCCAACTGACAAGGACTTTCTTGGTCCAGACCCTTGTCTCCACTTTGGAATGTCTCATAGTCAAGCCTCAGAGTCCACCAACTCGTCTCTACTTCTCTCCCACAACCCCCAGCCCTCCCCACGCCTTCATTATTGGAAAGACCAGATGTCAGCAAGTCCAAGACATGCTGCCATTATTGTCATCAGTATCGCTGCCTGTGTTAGGAGTGTATCAGCAGGGCTAGAGGGGGGTGTGTGTGTTATTCGCTAATCGTGCCCGACTCTTTGCAATCCCATGGACTCATGGTACTCTCCAGGCAAGAATACTGGAGTGGGCTGCAATGCCCTCCTCCAGGGCATCTTCCCGGCCCAGGGACTGAACCTGGGTCTCCCACATTGCAGGCAGATTCTTTACAGTTTGAGCCACCAGGGAAGAGACGAGGGTACGCCTGTCTCCTACAAACACAAGTAGTTTGCAAGACAGACCAGTAGCTTTTTCCAACCCCCTGCCATTTTTCAAATGAATTCGAGTACTTGGTTTACATTTGAAGTTGGTCCAAGACAGCTCTTCCAGGGCTTTCTCCTGATCTTATGTGTGCTCTCCCTTGAGCTCTAATAAAGCTGCAGAAAGGAATCGCAATCCCACATCTCCTTCTTTTTAGGGAAGGAAACCTTTCTGCACAGATTGCAGAAAAGATGACCCTGTGGAATGTTTAAGCAGTTAGCCAAGTTAAAGGCAGTAAAGGACACCTTGCTTAAACTATTCACTGCATTTGAACAAACAGCACGCAGAGCTCAGAAGCCCATCTTGGTCTCAGCTGTCTTTTTGGTACACTTCTGCACCTCCCACCAGCTCTTGTCACTCTAGATGTGACCTTAGCCGGTTGGAACCAGGACAGACTCTGAACTGTGCTCTTTCTTCTTTAATAAAATGTACTTCTCTTAAATGTTTTTTTTTCTGTATATATTTATTACAAAAATTTCAAATGTTGCAGAAGAAAGTATAAAAATAAGAGTCATCCCCTTTCTGGCTACTCAGAATATTTGCAACATTTTGTTAAGCATTCTTTAACAGGTCCCTTTGTGCACTGTATTCATTTTTTATTGTTGCATAACAAATTGCCAGAACCTTGGCAGCTAGAGTGGCACACATGTATTATCCAGCAAGCTCTGTAGGTGAGGAGTTTGGGCACAGTGTAGCTGGTCCTCTGCTTAGGGTCTCAAATGATGGCGATGAAGGTAGTGACTGTGGGCCCCTCTGATGCCTGGTGCTTTCTTCCAAGTTCACGCTGATTTCTGGAATAATCCAGCTCCTTCCTGCTGCAGAACTCTCGGAAGCTGCCATTTTCTTCCAGGCCAGCAGGGGAATGTATCAGCTGCTTTGGATCTCTGGTTTGCTCTGTCTCAGACTTCTAGACCCAGATTTAAAGGCTCACGTGATTAGGTCAGGTCCACATGATAATCTCCTTTTTAATTAACTCAAAATCATCAGATTAATTAGCTTAATTACATCTGCAAAATCCTCTTTGCCAGGTAAAGTAACATAAGCCCAGGAGTGACAATCCATCCAATTCATAGGCATCACCCATATTCAAGGGGGAGGGATTCATACAAGTGTGGGGCTCATTGAAACTCTGCCTTCCACACAAATGGACATCCACAGTGAACACTTTTCTTTGTTCTGTAGCGTGATTTTTAAAATGGATATGCCCTGGTTATTTTTTTCCTACCTAATAAATACAGATCAGATTTTTAAGGCTGAAGAGTATTCTACTTTGTGATTTAAAATAGTTAATTGCATATTGGATGGTTTCTGATTTTCCTTCTTAAAAATTATGGACAGATAAACATCCTCGTATACATGTCTTTGCATCTGCATGATTATTTCCTGTGCACAGTTGTAAGGAAAGGGGTTTACCAAATCAGAGGATAAACTAAGCCAATGCTGTGGTGTCCCTTCCAGGTCCTCCAGCAGGGCACAGTGCTGCTTTGCTGGTGAGGTTCTGCTTCAGGTGAAGACCTCTGAGTCATTTGCACCTATACCACTGAATCATTATTGATAGCATCATTGAAAGGAGTTCTAGAAATTACTAGCTGCCACTGCAGGAAACATACAGGAAGTGACGTAAAGAAACAATGTGCTTTTCACTTCTGGCCTCCATTATTATCTGCCCAAAGAAGTCCTTTTCAATTTGATTAAACAATTCTCAACAAAACAGGGGCTTTATGTTAATGTCTACACTGCTTCTTTAGAAAGATGTAACATGGATGTTAGATCACAGAGAAGGTTTATAATCTTTTTAACTTTAAAAGGACACTGCATATTTCAATAGTATAGTGGGAAGTCGGGTTCCAAGTGAAGGCTTTGAGAAAATACAAAACCGTGAATCTTAAAAACAAACAAAGATTTAATTATGCATGCCTTTCTGAGAGATCCTCTTGCCTTTCAAGAAAACAGTACCTGGTGAGCAGCTGCTAAGGGCCAGATCTGGTGCTGGGAACGTGATGGTGAATAGGCAGGCCGCATCCCCAGAATGAATCATGCACTCTGAGAGTGCATGATGAAACTGAAAGGTGTATTTATCTAGATAGAGATCTAGGTTAAAAAGCTCTAAATTAAAAAAAAGAAGACTTTCTAGGAAGCATATCTATTTCTAACCTGGATAAAGGTAAATGGAATTCGGCCATGTCTGTAAATATCAGTTCCTTTTACAGAGGAACTTCAGATATAAAAGGCAGGCACGTGTACCCAGAAATACTGACCACCCAGACAAAAAGGGGACCGTGATGGCGTGGTGGCCCAGGTCGCGTTTCCTCTGGCCATTCCTGAGCAGAGAAAGAGGCGTGGTGGGACAAGCCCTGCGGCTGCAGAGGGTGCAGCGCTGCCGCCTGCCCGTGTCCACTCTGCGAGCCCAGCTACTAGCGTTGCCACCTGCTGACCAAGGCCCAGCACCTCCGGAACATAGCAAGTTATCTTTTAATGGAGGCCAGAAGTGAAAAGTTATCCGGAACATAGCAAGTTATCTTCACCTCGGCCACTGCTACAAGTGCCTGGCCTCTTATTAAACTCTTCCACCTTAAATACGCCTTAAACTTCCGCCTTCTGTCCTGAAACTGGAAGAGATGTGAGTAGCTAATTAAATATTTTACTCAGAGAAAAGAAACTTTTACCCCATTTCCTGGTCGTTTGAAAAGAAAGAAAATCCTCAAGGCAAAGTCTTTACCTGAGGTTTGAGAACAACACTTATCTTGTTCAAGGCTGACCTGGCCCCGGTATTTGAATTTAAAGGAGGAGGTCTGGGGCCTATTAATCTAGGGCGGTGCCGGGGAAAGCCGGCTTGCTAAACGCTGCAGGCTGTGAGGGACGCAGGATTGCAAACATTTCATTGCTGCTCTCTCTGGGCCTCTCTGCCTGCTGGCGTAACCTTCACCATCTGGAGGGAGGCTCGCCTTGTCTAATACGTGATCACGGTGACCTTCCTTCCAGCTTCGGAGCAAAGACAGGGGCTCTCAGGTGAGAGCTGACCCCAGGCCCCCGCCCGACACCCCACACCGGGACTGCGACCTCCATCTGTGCGTCCTTCCCCGGCAGGCAGTGATGCGCTCCCCGTATTTGTCCACGGCGCCACTCTTGACCTACGCCCCCTGCGCCTTTGGTATCTGAGCCTCTTTTGATTCCATCTCCCTTTATTCTGCCTTACTCTCGCTATCTCTCTCCCCACTGGCTCCTCCTCCGTAGACACGACACTCCCTCCTAATGGAAAATAATCAGAACAATCTTCCCGTGTTGCGCTGTTCTCCAGGCACTGGCCTGTCTTCTCGTCTTCCACTTACAACCCGAATCACTCTTGGTATAGAACTCAACTCAGCGCATCTCCCCACCCACACCCTCCACATCTGGCCTTTTCCTCCTCACTGCTCTCCGTCAACAGTAAAGACGCCAGCGGCTCCCTCCTTGTCAAATCCCGAGTGTCACCTGTGTGTATAAAGATGCCTCTTGGGTTTCATCCTTAGGGTTTCTCACAGGCCCTGAGTCCATCATCTCCCAAACGAACCTGTCACCCACCTAGCACCCCGCCCCTGCCCCCAACACAAACCTTCTCTTCCTCCTCCAGTGGTCTTGGTAAACGGAACCATCATGCTCCCTGGAAACTGGGAAGCTTCCTCACAGGCACAGTCCCTTCCTGACCATTCCTCTCCTTCTCTACAGTAATGGGGAGCTCAGTCCCCAGTCCTCGCCTAGCTCTCTCAAGTACAGATTTGCAGATTTAACTGACCTAAGGATAAATCCCAAATATTTAACTTGGGATAAAAGGATCTCGCAATCTCATTCTCACTAAACCATAGCTCGGTGCTTCAAAGTGTGGATCCTGTAGCTGTAACTCGCTGTGTGACCTCAGGCAAGATTCTTAATCTCTCTGTGCTTCTGTTCCCCGCCGCCCCCCCCTTGTAAACAGGGGTTAATAATAACAGCACCTGTCTCCTGGCATGCTGGGTACATCAGGTGTGCTCATGTACACAGAGGCTTTAACACAGTGCTGGGCGCACAGGAAGTGCTGTGTGTACTTGTCAGTCTTGTCACGCACTGCCCACCACCACCTGCCAACCCCTCTTCCCCCAGATACGCAAACACGCTATCCACCCACCACAACGAACAGCATACAGGTCGCCAAACACTCCGTGCCTCCACAACTTGGTTCTTAGTCCTTTTTTGACCTGCCGAGCTCTCATTTGTCTGGGGGACTCAGCTCAAGCATCACTTCGGCCGTGAAGTTGTCCCTCCTGCACCCAGGGCTTCCCCACTAAGACCCCATTGACCCCACTGAACTTCCCCTCAGTCAATTATTGTTAAAGTCAGAGAGTTACCGTGTTTGAGCGCTCATCCTACGCCAGGTCTTGTTCCAAGTGCCTTAAGCTTCACAGAGAACCTATGAAATGCTCTAACGGTTGGCTTCTGTGTTTGTCTGTCCTCCCTGATCGTAGGGTTCCTTACGGACAGGAACCTGTGCTCTGATCAGGGTGGGGGTCCAGCATGGTGCCTGGTGCGGGATGTGTGTGTGTGTGCACGCACGCGTGTGTTCAGTCGCTCAGTCGTGTCCGACTCTGTGACCCCATGGACTCCAGCCAGCCAGGTCCCTCTGTCCATGGGATTCCTCAGGCAAGAATACTGGTGCAGGCTCTTCTTAACCCAGGGATCGGACCAGGGTCTTTTGTGTTTGCTGCATGGGCAGCAGGATTCTTTACCGCTGGCTCCACCTGGGAAGCCAGTGCACGGTGGGTGATGCGTAGTTAAATAAATGCTTCTGAGCTGAGTCAATCAAAGATGAGCGGGACTCGGAGAGGGATGGGAACGTGCACGAATCCCTGACATTGAAGGACACTGAGGGTAGGAAGGCTGGTAGCTGGATCCGAAATTCATCAGTGCTATAAACAGAGATGGCTGTAATTGCCTCACGCCACCGCTAAACTGCTATTACTATCTGAATATTTGCTGTAGTGCGACAGGTTAATGTGCTCTCATTTGTTCCCGTAGCGTCGTATAATTTCAGGTCTTCCCAAGGACATAATCATGTGATTCCTGATGATAGCTTATCCCGTGTCTTCGCTTCACGGGTCCCATGCTAAGTCTGAAAGTCTTACAGGGCCCTGAGCTCATGGGTCGCTCACCTTTGACAAAACGTAGAGAGACACACACCTCGGCAACCTTTTTTTCTTGTTGTACAGGAAATGGAAATTCAGCACAATGTTATAGTTTCTAGGCCGATAGTCTAAGCCCGTAAACAAAAGCATTTTATTGCTTAATTGTTACAAAAGGCTGTGCTTTTTATAAGTCTTATATATATGTATATGGAATTCAAAGATATATGTGTTTCGATTTTAATTAACTTGTCTTCTCTCCCATATCTCTTGAGGCCATAGTAAATTCTGTTTCACTAGGCAGCAGGCAATGGGTAAGACTGAAACTGTTTAAGGCATTGATTAGACCCTCTCTGGGTGGCCTTGAAGCTGTGGGGACAGCCATGTGCCACCATGCGAGTGCCCCCGGGGGTACCAGTGGAAACAGACCTGCCCAGGAAACTTGCATCCAGATCCTCAGTATGTCTCTGGGAGGCTTCCATTTAGCTTAAGCCATTCCAATAATTTATAGGCTTCCCTGGTGGCTCAGTGGTAAAGAACCCGCCTGCAATGCAGGAGACGAAAGAGACACGGGTTTGATCCCTGGGTTGGGAAGATCCCCTGGAGGAAAAATGGCAACTAGTATAGCAATTATCCTTCAGTAAAAAAAAATTATTAAAAAAAGAAAGAAAGAAAGAAAGAAATGGCAACCCATCCCAGTATTCTTGCTGGGGTTTCCGATTTCTTATAGATAGCATATCCACAGGAATTTTGGTCCCTTTTTGATTTCCTGGAGCACTGACTGTGATGGGAAGCCTAACTCACTGGGGGGGTGTTTTCTAAGGAATTACCACTGCTGGAATGAAGCCTGGATGACGAGGCCGGACCTTCCCGTTGGGTTTGGAGGTTGGCAAGTCGTGGACAGCACCCCCCAGGAAAACAGCGATGGTAAAGCTGCATCCTCTCTTTATATTCCTGATCTTTACACTTTGCTTTTATGATCGCATCTGATGTGTGGGAAGCACGCCCGCCTGGTGGGAACCAACATCAGCCGTGTGCTTCCTGGACACACAGCATCGACTGCCCGCCAGTCGGGTTTAATTTCATTTCAGTGGCTGTCTGTACTCTGATTACTTTGTAACTTTTAGGAGGGAAAAAAAAAGCATAAGACTTAACATATGTAATTCATCGACTATTGCTTTGATAAGCAGTTTTGAAGACAAGAGGAAAAGTATCTGTGTAAGCACTTTCACTTGGCTATAAGTATATTTCAGCCCTGCCCGACACACAGCGCCAAGATAGAAGGCGGTGAAGAAAATAAAGAACTCAGAAACTAATTACGGATCATTCTGTAAATCGCTATCTTTTCAGAACCTGACTTCTTTCCAGGTTGTGTGATTTCTTTCAAAGCTTGAGTATGTGAATGCTCATCTTCTAACTTGCAAACTCAGCCTGGCAGCTATGACACCCCCTCACCTCCAGATTTTTCATAAGCCTCCATTTTCCTGTAATATGATGGTAAAAATCAGTGCTATGGGACATTATTTTTATTTCCCCAGGTATTGATGTAAGATATTGATGAATTGGCAATTAGATCTGGAATGCATGAAGTGTTAATAATACATCCTTTGAGGTACAGCCCTCTGTCTCAAAAAACTTACATAACTGTGTCCTGGCCTCTAGTGGATGGAACAGTTCTTAGAGCTGAGATGACCTTCCTGGGTTATAGTCCTCAAATGAGGCTCAAATGGAATTTTCCATTTCTTTCTTTAAAAAAGATATTGATGTGTGCATATCCAGATATACACAAACATTCATTACATACTCATGAGGGAACATTGTTACAATACTGAGTTTTGAGAGAAAGTTCAACACTTCCTGGTGTTCTGGATTAAATGTCATGACGAGGTATCTGAGTGACTAATGACAGCTAGCCTCTTAGTAACAAGAGAGAGAGCTGACTAAAATTCAAAATATTTTGTAAAAGTCAGCGTGGGCCTGCTAACCTCCCAAAAGCACACGGTCCGTGTAGCGTGGCTAGTGTCCAGATTCTCCGGTTAAACTTGACATATGTCCACAGTGTCCAAAAATGAAAACAAATAAGCACCACAAGTCCTGGGACATGTCACCATTTCCAGCGCTCCAGATGCCACTTCTAATAGGATAAGCCCTGTGTCAGCCGACTGCTCGGCCCCCACACGCCTGAGGCTGTTTATAGTTGGAAGAGTAGATGCAGGAATGGTGTGCCCTCTGCTCTTTTCGTGACTTTGGTTTGGGGCTTGCAGAAGCATTTCCACCATGTCCCTCCCTGTTGATGGTGCATGTGGGTGACACCCTCTCTGGCCATGGAAAGAACTGGGACCGCATTGATGATGTCCTTGAGGAGCGGTTGCCCCTACAGCCCGCTCAGGGCTGTGACCTGTATGCGGACCAGTTCTGTAACTGGAAAGACTCAAAGATGGGGAACTCACACTCTCCTTTCTCTGTGTGGTCCAGGGATGTATCGGTGCGGCCCCGCCTCTGTTCAAGCCATCAAGCACGGCCACGTCTGCTTCCAGTTTGACGCACCCTTCGTTTTTGCAGAGGTAAGTGGAGAGCTGCGGGAAAGAGCCTCCTTCCTCCCCACGCTCTGAACTCATCAGAGAATAAGGCACTGGGCTGTTGGGTCTCAATTTCCCAGGAACATGGTGTGTGCTTCATGTTTACAAAGTTAAACGTGGCAGACATCGTTCTAACCTCCGGGTGCCACATGCTAAAGGCAGTTCTTAACGTTTTTCTCCCCTTGATGTTCTGAGATTTCCCCGCCTGAAAGCAATTGCTTTAGTCACCTTAGCTTAGGTCTCTGTACCCAGGAAGTAGGTACCAACTGCTCCCAAGAAATTAAGTGACTAAGTGAATCACTCAACTAAAAATTGGTGGAGACCATCGATGAACTGACACGGGAGAGTGCCCTACTGCACTCTGAGACTAGCCCAGTGGCCCACACAACATAAAATCCAAACACACCCCAACTGTAATCTTAGTCTGGAAACTCCAGTCCATTTCCTGCTATTCCAAGCCATCCTCTACCGGAGGGGACAGAGTAAGCTGTTACAATACGGATGGGAGAAAACAGATCTGGAACACAGCTCACTGACAGGTGGCTGGGGACACTTTGGGAAGAGGCTGAAATTCTGGAAGAACTGGGTGGAGGCTGGAAGCAGAGAGGGCAGTTCAAAGGTGCTTCAAAGGGAGCTCTGAAAGTCAGAGTAAATGTAAGAAGTACCAGGTAATGGAGAAGGCCAGGTGGGAGGCTGCTGGGGGAAAGGGGGAGGAGCAGAGAAACAAGAGAGGTTGACAGGCAGGACTTACCCCGGGTATGATTTCACCAGTAAACGCGGTGAAATAATGTCTATCACTAGGTAATCGCTTTGCCTACCTTTTGATGCTCTCAGCAACCCTTTAAAATGGGTGTTGTAGTTCTTCCCGTTTTACAGAAAAGAAAAGTAAGGCAAACAGTGATTAAAGAACCTTTCTGTGATCATCTAACCAATAAAGACCAGTGGTGAGATTTAAAGCCAGATGAGCGAGCACCAGGTTCAATCCTTGGGGTGGGAAGATCCCCTGGAGAAGGAGGTGGCAACCCATCCAGTATTCTTGCCTGGAAAACTCCATGGACAGAGGAGCCTGGCAGGCTACAGTGCATAGGGTCGCAAAAAGTCAGAAGCGACTGAGCGAAGGAACACACATGTAGGCACCCAACCTCATGCTAGTAACCACCACATTCTGCTCCTGTTTCAGAAGGAATACGTATGTATTATTAGCGCGCATCTAGCACTGTGGGAATTCAGAAGCCCGAGTCCTTAAGAAACTTGATTCCAGATGGAGGTAGTGGTACGTAAACACAGCAACATTTAAAAAACGACGATGCAAGTGTTGATGGAGCCAAAGGTCAAACGAGCGATGTAGGTGATAAATGACTGGCATTTATGTTAATCGAGAGCTATGAGCTCGGGCTGCGGCAGGACAGCAGAGGCCACCAGACCCTGTCCTGGGAGAGAGGGTGACCGGGAACAGACACGGGCACAGCTGTGCGACGGCCACAGCAGGTCCAGCAGAGCATCACAGAGCCCACGAGGGGAGGGCCGGGGACGCTCCCTGGAGGGAGTGGAGCCCGAACCGAGTCTGGACGCATGACTGTAGTTATTCAGCTTTCCTGGGGGCTCAGTGGTATCCACCTGCAATGCAGGAGATATGGGTTCGATCCCTGGGTCAGGACGAGCCTCTGGAGAAGGAAATGGCAACCCACTCCAGTATTCTTGCCTGGGAAATCTCATAGACAGAGGAGCGTGGTGGGCTTTACAGTCCATGGGGTCACAAAACTGAGTGACTGAGCACGAGCAGACAAGACAGTATTCAGGCGAAAGAGGTAAGAAAAAAAAAAGCCAGAGGAAGGGAGGAACTTCAGACAGAGGAGAAAACTTGAGCTTCCCAAAGGTACGTGCAGACAATTAAAAACTGTTTAGGAGCTTGCCTGGCAGTCCAGTGGTTAAGACTCGGAGCTTCCAGTGCGAGGGGGTGTGAGTCTGATCCTTGGTCAGGCAGCTAAGATCCCACATGCCCTGCAGCATGGCCAAGAAAACATACACAATGAATAAATAAAAATGAAAACCACCGAGGCTCACAAACAGGGATGTGTTGGGAGGTGTCAGATGATGGCAGCTGAAGAACCAAGACGTGGGATGTTCTGACCTGAGAGTGGACACGAGAGGCTTCTCAAGGGGAAGGAAAAGGAACGGAGCCTGTTCAGCCCAGGCTGGAGGGGAAGGCCTCTGGGCGGAAGCCCGGGGCAGCCGTGACTTCACTCCTCTCCTGAACCAGGTGAAGGACGACAGGCAGAGGAGAAGGCCAGCTTGGGAAATGTCTCAGAAATAAAATAAGAATAAACACGCAGACCCCAAGACCGAACATGTGAGTTACATGAAAGGGACAATGCCTCCTCCGCCGTACCTGCTGTTGCAGTTTCTAGAAGCCTTGGGAGAACAGGCAGACTGTATTCGGAATTTTCACCTGCTGGATTTCATTTTGAGATTTCAAGATTTGTGCGTTCCTCCCCAACTGCCATCTGATCGTTTCTGATGCCACGAGGACTTCTTAACGGGAAATCATTCTAAAACTCACCAAGCCTTGCTTTTGTAGTTTTATTATGCTTTGTTGCCGCGGAGGAGAGAGGAACAGACTCCCTCCAGGAGCAAAACGCCTAATAGCTGCTAATGCAAACGCTTTCTGCTGTTATTAAATATAGATCGGGGTGTTGTGAGTGTCATCGGGACCTGCAGATGGTAATGACTCCTCTACCACTCGATGCAGACTTGTCTGACAGAGCATGGGATTTGTTGCTTTGGTTTGGGCTGGGCTCTGGGGCTGAGCCCTTTGTAAGAGATGCTCCAATGGCTTAAAAGTACATGAGGAGTGAGCACGCTTTCTTCTCAAGGGTCCTGAAGCAGGGCTCCATGGGGGGCGAAGTCTGTGACTTTAATGAGCGTCTGCATGGCTCAGGTCCCAGACCACTGTGCTCGCCTCTTCCCGCCTCCTTGCTGCGTCAGCCTGCTTCCCGCCACCCCCACTATGTCAGCCAGAACGTGCCTGTTCTCGCCTCCCAGCAGGCTGACTTTCTTGGTCACTCTTGACTCATTTCCGGGCCGGATCAGGCCTCATGCTCGCAGACTGGCTTTTGGTTCCCTCCCTGAGTGAAAGCAGAAGCCGAGACAGGAAGCGCCCACCGCTGCGCTTTTCCCGTCTCCAGATTCCTTCCTGGGATCCGGGCTTCTTTCTCTGCCCTCCTCCATCCTCTTGCCCTCAGGCCTGTGGTGGGCTGCTTCGGCCTGCTCTGGAGGTTCCCAAAGAGAGGAGAGGTCTCAGCGTCGGGGGCCCCCTTCCCGGTTCCCAGGTCACTAAGCACTCAGGAGCTGCTGCTTCTCTTCTGTCTCAGCTTCTTCTAACTCTTGTCCCCTTCACATCATCCCGCCAAACTCACACACTCACACACACACACACACTCACACACACACACACACTCACACACACACACACTCACACATACTCTCTCACACGCACACACTCACACATACTCTCTCACACTCACACACACACACACACTCTCACATACACTCACACATACTCTCTCACACGCACACTCACACACACACACACACACTCACACACACTCTCACACGATTCACATGCTCGCACACTTATACTCACACACAGACACACTCACACATACTTTCACACATGCACACGCTCACACACTACGAACACTCAGACATTCACACACTCACACACTCTCACAGACACACACTCTCTCACACAGACACACACTCACACACACTCATACACAGACACACTCACACATACTCTCACACACACACACATACTCTCACACACATTCACGTGCTCGCACACTTACACACACAGAGACACATTCACACACACACACAGACACACACACTCACACACACACACAGAGACACATTCACACATACTCTTACACACTCACACTCACACATACTCTCTCACACACATTCACATGCTTGCACACTCACACACACTCACACACAGAGACACAGTCACACACACGCACACACAGATACACACAGACACACATACTCTCACACACACACTCACACAGACACACTCACACACATTCACATGCTTGCACACTTACACGCACACACTTACACACACACTCTCTCTCACACGCACACACATATACTCTCTCATACACATTCACATGCTTGCACACTTACACACACTCACACACAGAGAGAGACACATTCACACACTTTCACACACACGCACACACAGATACACACAGACACACATACTCTCACACACACACACTCACACAGACACACTCACACACATTCACATGCTTGCACACTTACATGCACACACACTCACACACACACACTCTCTCACACGCACACACACATACTCTCTCATACACATTCACATGCTTGCATACTTACACACACTCACTGACACACACAGACACACTCATACTTTCACACATTTATATGCTTGCACACTTACACACACTCACACACAGACACACACTTACACACACTCTCACATGCACACATACATACTCTTTCTCACATACACACTCATACATACTCTCTCACACACACAGACACACATATTCACACACACACACTCACAGATACACACTCACATACACTCACACGCACACACTCACACATACCCTCTCTCACACACACACTCATACTCTCACACACTCACACATACTCTCACACACATTCACATGCTCACACTTACACACACACACATTCACAGACTCTCACACACAGTCACACATAGACACACACACACACAGACACACACACTCTCACACACACTCACACACAGAGACACATTCACACATACTCTCACACACACAGAGTTTCTCACACACACACACAGACACTCTCACACACACTCACACACTTACACATATACACACACACGTATTCTCTCACACACATTCACATTCTAACAAACTTACACACACTCACACACACAGACACACTCACACACACAAAGACACACTCTCACACACCCACAGACACACTCACACACCCACTCACACACAGAGACACATCCACACATACTCTCACACACACTCACACAGACATACAGTTTCTCACACACACACATACACACACACAGTCACACACACACTCTATCACACACTCACACACAGACACACTCTCACACACACACTCACACATATACATACACACACACACTCACACATACTCTCACACACATTCACATGCTCGCACACTTACACACACACAGACACATTCACAATACTCTCACACACACTCACACACTCTCACATAGACACACACACTCTTCCACACATACACAGACACACAGTTTCTCACACACTCACACACACACACAGACACATTGACATATACTCTCTCACACACTCACACTCACACACAGACACACACACTCTCTCACACACAGACGCACACACACACACACACTCACACACAGACACACTGTCTCACACACTCACACACAGACACACCTTCCCTCCTGGCACTGAGCTGGTTCTCGCAGCAGAAGGGACGGGCCCCTTGGGGTCGCCGTCGCCGCCCCATGGCTCCAGCAGCCGCACCCTCCCTAGTCTGGGGTCAGCAGTTCTCTGGACTCAAACTGCCCAGCAGCTCCTCTGCCGATTCTTTGGTCTCAGTCCAAGGTTGTTTATTTCTCTACCAGTTATTAGATGCCAGTTACTATTATTAGTCCATTTGGGGATACCTCAAAATAATTCACCCGTTCATTCAAATCACATATAAAACTCTGGAATCATCTTGGTTTCTCTTTCTAACCTCCCCTAAGCATTTTGCCAGAAATACCTTCCAATTATCCCAGATCCATTCATGCCTGCACCTCCATCATGACCTTCTGAGCTCTGCACAGCTCTGAGATCTGGGATATCACGTCCTAAGTCATTTCTTCCTCCTTGCTTGCCCCTCTCCAGTTTACTCTCCACAGAGCAGCCAGAATTACCCTCTAAAATGTAAATAAAAACATGCCACTCCCCTGCCCCAAACCTTTGAATGCCCATCACCTTTACGATTAAGCATAAATCTTTTCAAGATTCTGTGTGATCTGGCCCCTGGTTTCCCCTCCGCCCCCATCCCTTGCTCGTTTCTCTCCGGCCACATAGACCCCCGTGCTCTTCTGGAAACATCTAACACATTCTTTTGTCAGTCTTTACACAGACTGTTCCTTTGGCCATGAAAGCTCTTGTCCCCCCGCTACCTCTCTTGGCATGTTCTGCACCCTCGCTGCATCCAGGTCTATGCCCAGCCCACCTCCATAAAGAGACCTCCACTCCCCGCATCTCCCACACGAAGCATCCCTACCCATCCCGCTGTTTCTGTTCTTCTCTGACTTGGTGTTATCATTTCCCTCCCTTCTATAACATAAGTTCCTCGGAGATAGGGTCTGCTGGACTCTCATCGCTGAAAGCAGGTCCTGGCACACAGAAGCCACCAGTAAACACATGAGTGAATAATAGAAACAAGAGCGTGTGCACGGCGCACTGCTGAGAAGAGGATCTCAGCGAGACGGGGGCCGGATGGCACCTTCACACACGGGCAGTCCTGGTGCGAGATGAGCTCACGTATGAGCCACAGGGCACACACACAGGAGCCCCTACGGGATGAAGGAAGGCAAGCACAGGGTGGACATCTGGCGTTGTGCCAGGAAAGCTCCCAGACAGGCAGGCATCTACTGCCCCCAACCCTGTGAGCCCTGGGAGCAGCACCGCCTGTGATGCAGCCTCCTCCACTGGGAACAAACAGAGCAGACTCTGTCCTAGGTCCTGAAAACAAGGGCCTCCGCTGGGAGCGGTGAGCAGTGGACACACGCTCACAGCCCGTGGGCACAGGCAGGAGTTTGCAGAGGGGCCCCTCTAGCCTGAGGACCCGGCCCACCCTAGCTGAGCCCCCCAGGGTGCTGAAACATCCAAACACATCCTCGTATTGGTCTTACACACACTGCTCCTCCTACTAGGAAAGTCAAGTGTTAGTCACTCAGTCATGTCTGACTCTTCCAGACCCCAGGCTGATAGATATATAGATATCTAGATAGATATCTAGATATATAGCCTGCCAGACTCCTCTGTCCATGGAATTTTCCAGGCAAGAATACTGGAGTGGGTAACCATTTCCTTCTCCAGGGGATCTTCCTGACCCAGGGATGAAACCCAGGTCTCCTGCATTGCAGGCAGATGCTTTACCATCTGAGCCACCAGGGAAGCTCTCCCATTATTCCCCACTCCACTTTGGAAGTGCCTGTGTTGTGTGACCATCGCCTTTCAAATCTATGTGCAGGACTAGATGGTCTCTAAGACTCCTTTCCACTCAGAAGAAATTAAACATAGGACGTTCACAGGTGGTTCTGATCTACTTGCCAACCTTGCAAGGAAGGTATAATTAAACCCAGGCTCAGAGACGTTCAGTAACTTGCCCGAAATCACACAGCCTAGGTCCAATATTTCTTCCACTTGTGACTGTCCTACCATGCAGATGCAACTGGTCTTGGACAAACTTTCTAGGCTCCTCGGTGCTTCTCATATGCAGTCAGGATGGAGAGCCATCACACTAGTGGCTAAAACTGAGAAGAAAGCTTGCACATGTCTCCTGGAAAGAATCGTTTCCCTCCAACACACCCCCTCCCTACATGTGCAGAAGTCACCTCGTGTGTGTGTTTCTCCTCTCCTCTTCCCACAAGGGACAATGTGGTGGGCCGGCCTGAGGTTTCAGCTGATATAATCACTGCTGACCATGACTTCAGCCACAAAATTAAAAGATGCTTGCTCCTTGGGAGGAAAACTATGACATAGGCTTTTTACAGACAGTGTATTAAAAGGCAGAGACATTACATTGCTGACAAAGGTCCATATAGTCAAAGCTGTGATTTTTCCCATAGTCATGTACAAATGTGAAAGTTGGACTAGAAAGAAGGCTGAGCACCAAAGAATTGATGCTTTTGAACTGTGGTGCTGGAGAAGACTCTTGAGAGTCCCTTGAACAGCAAGGAGATTAAGCCAGTCAATCCCAAAGGAAATCAACCCTGAATATTCATTGGAAGGACTGATGGTGAAGCTGAAGCTCCAATACTTTGGCTGCTTGATGGGAAGAGCCTACTCATTGGCAAAGACCCTGATGCTGGGAACGTTTGAAGGCAAGCAAGAGATGGTGAAAGACGGGGAAGCCTGGTGTGTTGCAGTCCATGGGGTTGCAAAGAGTTGGACATGACTTAGCAACTGAACAACAATGAAAAATTTCCTAAGCTTTGCTCAAGGGAAGACAAGGATCTAGCCACTTCCACGTGCAGCCTTGTCTCCCTGGAAAACTGGAAGCGGCCGTGAGGGCTGTTTATTAAGAAGGGCTTTGTCGTCATTGTTGCTGTCACTTGCACTGAGGAGGGAGCGGTCTGTGCCTGCGTGGCCTCCTCCAGGGGAACCTTGAAGCTCTCAGAAAGCTCATTGAAAGTTTCCTTCAAATTTTTTGCCCAAAATGAGAAATACTCCTCAGGTGTCTGTTCTGTCTGCTCCCATCCTGATTCCTGATTCAACATTTAGTCTTTCACACCATGTCCCGAGTACCGCCAAGCCCTGGGCACCGCACAGAGGAGCAGGGCCCATGCCTTCATCCTCAGAAACCTGAGGCAGTGCAGGACCACCTGGACCCCAGCCTGGGACCCCCACTGCGTGGTGCGGTGGTCCTTGGGGGTCAGGCAGGAGAGGCAGTGTCCTGTGATAATCCAGCGAACAAATATGGGCCACCCAGCAGGAAGGTCAGGCTGTGTGCTCAGACCACCCTGGGTGAAGATTAGGGCCTGTGCGATGCCCACCCAGAGGAAGAGTCAGGGCGTGTGCCGTGGGCTTGCACCTGCCCACGTCTGCACTTCTTCTCCACCACCTCCCCACCCTGTGAGCACAAACACTCTGCTGACCCTCTGGCTCGTAGTGCCTCATCCATAAAACAGAGATAATAGTACCTACTCGCAGGATTGTTGTGGTGGGGTTTAAATTAAATCATTTAAAACGTCCTGAAACATTATGGGTCAATAAATGTTGATTGTTTACCTTCCCCTGAGCAGAAGTCAGACTTCTTGTAAATTCAGAAATTTGTGAGAAAGTAGAGAAAAGTTGCCCTCTTAACCTCATCAAGTTTTCCCAGCACCTGGTAATGATCGTTGCATTTTACTTGATTTTGATGTTTACTAATCTAGGTGAGAATCATATCCACATAGATTTTACCTCGCTCAGTCCCAAAGTGTTCCTACGAAACTGGCAGAGCAAGTGTAATTATTTTCATTTTCTGGAAGCAGGAATGAGGTTCCGAGGATAAGGTGTGTACTTTTTAACAGCGCACACCCAAGATCAGAGCCCACGTTCTCTGCAGTTGATCCCATGCATTGTAGCTGCTGGTCTCTCGGCCTATCACGGGCTTCCTTCTCTCCATTTATTTAATTATTTTAAGCTTTAATGGGGTAAAATTGATATTCAGAATGCAGACATTTAGTGTATACATCTTGATGGGTTTGAACATATGCATATACCCGGAAAAAAAAATATTTCCCAGAAGCCACCCAGCAGACTGCCTCTTCTCTCTAGAAGTAGGTCACTCTGTTACTGTCAGCTTAAAAGAAGCTTGAGAAAGAGAGTAATAGACAGGGTGCTTTCCGTTCTGCCTTAGGAGGTAGAATTTGCCAGCAAGAAAAAGGAATGAAAGAAATGGTTGGTGCTTGAATGACTTAGCACGGTGGATAATGTCATCTGCAGGGCTCTTAGACGCTACACTATTGAGAGTTAGAGGTTTTGGGGACAAGGACATCTGACGATGGCTAACGGCCTCCTCTCCCGTTTTTAGGTCAACAGTGACCTTGTTTACGTTACAGCTAAGAAAGATGGCACTCATGTGGTTGAAGCCCTTGATACCACCCACATTGGGAAGTTAATTGTGACCAAAGAAATTGGAGGAGATGGCATGAAGGACATCACGGACACCTACAAATTCCAGGAAGGTAAGCGGCTGCAGCCGCATGAGGTCTCTCTGTCCGCATCACTGTGAGAGTCGCTGTCACCGTGAAACACATTCCGGAGGAGGCGTGGCCTTCCGTGGCATCTGAAAGTTAGAACTCGAGCAGCTATGCCTCGCACCACAATTCTCCATTTCGTTTTAGTTTTACTTGTTTGTTGGCTTTGAGCAGAATTCCCCTTTACATGGCTTCTGAAATAATTGGTTGAAAGTCGCATCTATTTTAACAGAATATAGAATGCGTTCTTATTCATAAAAATATGAAAGAATCTTGATTTTAATCTTAATAGAAAACATTACATAACTAATGTAATTTTAGTTCAATGATAAATTTTAAATAACTATTCACAGTTGTTTGCTCTTGATGTTGTTTAGTCGCTAAGTCATGTCTGACTCTTTGCGACCCCATGGACTGTAGCCCACCGGACTCCTCTGTCCATGGGATTCTCCAGGCAAGAAGACTGGAGTGAGTAGCCATTTCCTTCTCCAGGGGATCTTCCCGACCCAGGGATGGAACCCATGTCTCCTGCATTGTCAGGCAGATTCTTTACCACTGACCCACCTGGGAAGCCCTCACATTTGTTTAGAACCTTGTGAGCTTTTTTCATATGCATTGTTCCATTGACTTGGAAATTCCTTGATAGGAAGTATAGGGAATATAAATGGAGGTAGATAATATAAAATGAATAGGACATGACAACTTCACTGGTTCAGGCCAATTAGGTTGAAGTCCTGCTTCAACCATAAAACAACGCTAAGGTGGTTTTGTTCACCTTTGGAGTGTGGAGTGTTTCATGCAGCGCTGCTGAGTTCAGCCCCATCTCAGTCACTGCTGAGTGTCTACTGTCCGCCTGAAGCTGGTTTTGTGCTGGGCATCCCCACAGTGAGAAGGACCCACTTTCTGTTTCCGGACAAGCGATAGGTTCATTCTGCTGAAGGGGCTTTGAAAACAAAAAGGGACGCTCAGTCCAACCAGGAGATTCAGAAAAAGCAAAGCCTGATCAGAGAAGTCACAGACCTCAGTTAAAGGAAGCTGGACTCAGGCTTCTAGGAGATGGGAACATGATAAAGGCATGGGGTGTGAAGCAGCAAGTGTGTTTAGGGTCCTGCAGGTAAAGAATCCACCCACAGTGCAGGAGACTCGGGTTCGATCCCTGGGTCAGGAAGATCCCCTGGAGAAGGAAATGGCCACCCATGCCAGTATTCTTGCCTGGAAAATCTTATGGACAGAGGAGCGTGGCGGGCCACAGTCCATGGGGCTGCAAAAGAGTCGACATGACTTAGCAACTGAACAACAAGGCATTACTAATGCACCGGGCTCCGAGCACCCAGAGGCTGGAGTGAAAGTTCCCCAAGGTCGGTCGTGGACAGGAGGTGAAGGAGCTTGGGGGTCTTGATGGGGACATGGAATATATGTTACAAATGATTCACCACCAGAGCTTCTTAGGAATGGCATTTATTTTAGTGAATGGATAAAAAATGAAGAATAATTAGCATACACCTAAATATTCATCAGTATTCCTGAAATGCTGAGTGCAGAATGCATTTTAAATATTTTAGATCTGCTCCCTACTCTTGTTTACAAAAGCAATTTGCACTATAAAGAGAAAGTTTGCTGAATTGAGAACTCTTCTGCATAGCATTAGAGATTCAGGATTTGTGTCACCTGATGCCGTGAAACTGTGCTGTGCTCCTGAAACGGTTGGTTCTTCTCTTCCTTGGCTTTCATTCACTGCATGACAGATACAAAAGACTTCTTTTCTTTTTGACTTTTTTTTTCTAAAAAGAGTGTTTTTAAAAAACATAAACACAGTGAAACAGAACAGATGAGCAATGCCCTTTTGTGACAGAGTGTCAGGCGAAAAGGTTTGGAAAGGAAAAGCAGCCCACGAAAGAAGGGAAAGAAACCAGCTGCAACATCCACTCATGCATTCATTCATCCTTCCAACAAGTTGCTGTTAGCCACCCGCCGCATTCCCAACACTGTCCACCTGGAGACTCCCACAGCCTGCCTCGCCATCTAAGGGAGAGACGGGCAGGCAGTGAGCCCTCAGCTTGCCGGGTGGTGGGTGCCCAGGACAGGGGTGGATGAACAGATGCCCGGGGACCACGGGGACGTTAGCAGTGGACTATATTCCTTGTGTTGTACGTATATCCTTGTAGCTTATTTTACACATAACAGTTTGGACTTGTTAATCCCCTGCTCCACGCTGCCCCTCCCCCTCCGTGTTGTCACAAAGCAACAAGTACTGGGAAAAGGAAAGAAGACCAGGTCATGTGTTAGTGAGAGATGAGACGACCAGGTCATGTGTTAGTGAGAGACGAGCGGACCAGGGTCATGGAATTGGGGGGCACCCTGAGAAGCTGACATTTGAGCTGAGATCCAAACGATGAGAAGAGGCTTCGTTAGACATAAAGGGGACTCTCATGACACCCAGGTCATGAGAAGGTGGTTTTGACCTTGGTTCTGAGCCACAGAGGAGCTGTAGGAAATGTGACCTGGCTTTAGATCATTCCTTCAGCCCCCAGTTCATGGCCCTGCGTTATGTGCAACATCAGAGCACAGAACAGAACTGCAGAGAGCAGGCGTTCTGCCCAAGTGGGGGGGCCCTGCGGCTCCTGCCTCCTCCCTGGGCCTGCTCATGCAGACGAGCTGGTCCCCAGAGAGAAGCCAGAGCTTCCTCCATCCGTGACCCACAGTCACGGATGTGACTCCAACCGTGAAGTCCCTCCTGGTGCCAGAAGCTTCCACCGCCCCTCCCCCACTCGATCAGCCCAGCCTTTGCCCATGGAGGCACCTCTCTGCCCATGACCATGCTCCCACTGCTGGTGTTCACCTCCTGCATTCTGCCTAAATGCGTATTTGGTGCCCGTCCAAAGCGATAATCATTAATGCTCTCTGTCTTGGGGAGCTCTTTGCCAGATGCTTTCTGCTAAAATATTTCACTGCACTTTGCTTGTCACAGCCCCCCCTTCCCTTTAGAATTATCTCCCTCTAATCGATTGTAAACATGTGGCCTAGCCAATGCTTGTCCTGGACAGTTGTTTCTGGCTCATTCTTGTAGTCTTGACAAGCAGGGAAATTGCTAACACACACACACACACACACACACACACACACACGGAGAGAAATGCACATTCACTTGGTTGGCAACACCTGCTGCCATTTTCTCTGTCTCTGAAAGGTCCTGGAAGCTTCCGATTCGCATGCACATCCTGCCTCTAAACCACCTACCAACCCTGCCACACAAGGAAAGCGATGGCAGTGACAGCACTGCCCTGCAGAGTCATTCTGAGGATTAGATGAGACAGTGCGCATCGCGCACTTGCCAGGACACCCGTCACAGGTGTTGCTGTTCAGCCACTGAGTCGTGCCTGACTCTTTGTGACCCCGCAGACTGCAGCATGCAGACCTCCCTGTCCCTCACCGTCTCCCGGAGTTTGCTCAAGCTCATGCCCATCGAGTTGGTGATGCCATCCAACCATCTCACCCTCTGTTGTCCCCTTCTCCTCCTGCCCTCAATCTTTCCCAGCATCAGGGTCTTTTCCAATGAGTCGGCTCTTCACATCAGGTGGCCAAGGGGTTGGAGCTTCAGCTTCAGCATCGGTCCTTCCAGTGACTATTCAGAGTTGATTTCCTTTAGGATGGACTGATTTGACCTCATTGCAGTCCAAGGGACTCTCAAGAGTCTTCTCCAACACCACAGTTCAAAAGCATCAATTCTTCAACACTCAGCTTCTTCATGGCCCAGCTCTCACATCCATACGTGACTACTGGAAAAACCGTAGCTTTGACTAGACGGATCTTTGTCAGCAAAGTGCTGTCTCTGCTACCTATCACAGAGTTAGCTCTTAATGATAACTGTTATCATCATTGACCTCTTCATCTCTGTTGCATTTCATTGTTAGGTAAAGTGGGAGAAAACAGCTTAAAAATTAACGTAACTATAAAAGTCAGCATTTTTATTTCAAAGTGATTCTTCTTTTGCTAGGCACTGGCAGGACTGGCTTTTTTTGGTTTTTTTTTTTTAGGTTTATATCATTTATTTATTTACTGCATCTTCATTGCTGCACACAGGCTTCTCTAGTTGCAGAGAGCAGGGGCTCCTGTCTTAGTTTCGGCTTCTCCTGTTCCGAAGCGGAGGCTCTAGGCACATGGATTCAGCAGTTGTGGCACATGGGCTTAGTTGCCCTAAGGCACGTGGAGTCCTCCTAACCCAGGGACCGAACTCACGTCTTCTGTACTGGCATGTGAATTCCTATCCACTGAGCCAGCAGGGAAGCCCCAGGATGAGTTTCTACAAGCCAAAGAATTTGCCTCTGCGTCACACAGGCACCAAGATACATCCAGAGGAAGTCAGACAGTAAAGACTACTGAGGAGGGTCAGCCCAGTCGAGAGTCACCAGCAGGGGCTCTGAGCCCCGACTTGTGCCTTCTTAGCTCCCCACGTGCATAGCGCCACTGTTTGATTCTTCCATCTCCCACTTTCTTCCCATCTCTCCTACCACCACCACTTTGGAAACCCTACTTAAGACATTTTCCTAAAAACAGCACACACGTCTCAAACTCTCCCACCAGATACCAAAAGGTGTCCCTCAAAAAAGATGTGTTCGGTGTCATATGAGTTTGGGAAACCTTATGTGAAAGTAAATAATTCTCAAGATGTCCCTGGTAGTCCAGGGGGTTAAGACTCTGCCTTCCAATGCAGGGGTGAGGGTTCTATCCTTGGTCGGGGAGCTGAAATCTCACATGCCTCAGGGCCAAAAATCAAAACATTAAACAGAAGCAATATTGTAAGAAATTCAATAAAGACTTTAAAAGGGGTCCACATTAAAAAAAAAAATAGCCTTAAAATAAAAGTAATCAAATCTCACCACAGTTGGGCTCCATCTCAAAACCTTGGCCAGGTTAATGAATGCTGTGGACACCCAGGAGACACCACGGCATAGCTCCCTGTGGGGACTTGACCTCTGAGCCTTCTGCGGGGGAGGCTTGTTCTCACTGAGCTGAGTGTATGGGCCGGGTCCTGCTCGGGGAGCATGACCTCTGCACCCTGATGGAGGCCCGTGACAGCAGAGAAAGGAGAGCAGGGCGGGGCGGCATCGGCCAGAGGGTGGGTCAGCGGGAGCACGTGGGGCAGGCCCAGATGGAAGGATACGCGAGGAAGAGAGATCTCGCCAGGCAGACCCACGAATGGGAGAAAACTCACGTTGTAGACGGTGAAAGGCAAGATGCAAGTCCTCCAGTGGCGTGGCTAGGAATCTGGGAGGGAAGCAAATAGATTCCACAGTGTGAGAGAGTTAGGTTTTGTCAGTTCTGCCTGATGAGCCCTGAAACAGTGGCCATGGAAAAACAACCCGTAGAGTAAGCTCTGGAGCAACCCCTGTTCAGGTAGATCGAACCCAGCAGCCTGGGCAGGTTGACTCTCCAGGAACTTGACTTTGCAGAATTCATAACATAGGATGGTGAAGACGCCCATAAAGGGAAGCTGTGTGGCTTGCAGAGGCAACCCAGCAAGTCCCGCATGTGCACCCGCAGCCCTCTGTTCATTAGGGTGACTTTCTCGTGGGTGGCTGGCGTGCCTTTGTCCTCATCTCTGCACCTCTCCTAGGTCAAGAAGAAGAGAGGCTGGCCCTGGAAACCGCCATGATGTATGGGGCCAAAAAGGCCCTCAACACAGAGGGCGTCCTCAAATCGAAGTCTGATGTCCGCATGAACTTCGAGGTGGAGAACGCCGTGCTGGGCAGGGACTTGAAGGTCATCATCACCTTCCGGAACAATGGCTCCGCCCGCTACACTGTCACAGCCTACCTCTCCGGAAACATCAGCTTCTACACCGGGGTCTCCAAGGCGGAATTCAAGAAAGAGACCTTCGAAGTGACCCTGGAGCCCTTGTCCTGTAAGTTGACGGGGGGTCTGCTCCCTCCAGGATGTGGGAAGAACACCACACGCATCACTAGGCTGTTGATCCACCCCCTCACACACACACAAACCTTTATTTAGTGCCTACGAGTCCAGATATTATTTTGTGCTGGTGACACAGCAGAGTTGCTCATGGAGTTGATGGTCTCCTGGAGGAAAGATGGGGGCTGGGCAGGAAACAATTGAATAAGCGAATATACAAGGCTCTGCGTGGAATAGGAAAACACGAAGCAGGGTAAGGAAGACAAGAAGCGCCAGTAAGGGGCGGGGTGGCCAGGGAAAACCTCTCTGACAGGGTGACGTTTCACAGAAAACTAACAGCAGGGAAAGAGCTTTCCAGCCAGAAGAAAAAAAAAAGAGGGAAGGCCCTGAGGCCAGGGCTTGTGCGACGTGTTCATGAGCAGCAGGGGGCCAGGGTCAGAAACAAAGGCATCTAGAGAAGGATGGGGGTACCGACCAGGCCAAGCCTACAGGACTCTGTGAGGACTTTGTTCTGATTCCAGCGAGCTGCAGGGCCACGAGGGGGTTGTGAGCAGAAGCGTGCCCTGGTCCGACTTGGGTTTGAAAGATCACTCTGGCTGCGGTGTTGAGAACAGACCACGGGGCCGTGGAGCTGAGCTTTCAGAGAAGTTACGACGCTCTTGTGATAGTTCCGAGAGAGACGGTGCTGAGAGTGAGCGCGGCGCTGAGAGCCGTCCGGTCTGGGCGTGTTCGGAAGGCCGGGCTCTCAGGACCGGCTGACTGGTTGGGTGTATGACGTGAGAGAAGGAGGCTGTGGAGGAAACTAAACGAGATAATATATATGGAAGGCTTCCCGCGGGTGGGCTGTCAGCACGTGCTAACTTTCAACGTGTTCACACTTCGGGAAACTGAGACCAGAGAGGGTGAGCTGAAGGGTTCAAGGCCACACGTAGCAGTTAGAAGTAAAGTGGGTACCGGAAGCCTCATGCCATTCAGGTAGGGGTGGTGAGCCAGCTCCAGGCATCCTTGGGCCCTAAGGGGGCTAGTTCCTGTTACCTGGGGTCCCGTGGCCCCTCAATCCCCCAGACTAGGAACTGTACACCGTCCTCTCCTGACCACTAGAGTTCCATCTCAGACTTCTTCCCCTCCTCTCCCTGATCCAGCAAAAGCATGAGCTCACCTGAGCTAGCAGACTAGAACGGCATGAGACCTTAGCCGTCTGTCATCCACCCCTGGAGGTGGGGCCCGACTCAGTATCAACACAGCTCCCACCACTCAGCCCACCCCAGGCTTGTCCTGAATAACCTGAAGGGAGTCAGAGACTGTTTTTTGCTTTACCCTGCAAGCAGGTGGCACTAACTGCATGCAATAAACTGCCCGTTGCAGCTGAACGTACATTGCAGTGTACTGCAAAAAAAACACAGGATTCTAGACCTTGATCAAGCAGGTCAGGGTCTATTGTCAGAGGGTCTGTTGCAGAGAAAGTTTTCCAAGTCAATCAGGAGCATATTTTCCAGATTGACGATTAAAGGGGATCTGTGAGCTAGAATCAGCTGGGAAGATGTGAATAACTTAAACCTTTCAGTATCTTCCAGGGTGCTATGCCTTCCACTCGGCTATATTTAGTTTTCTTTGCATTTTTGGGAAAAGAGACAAGGCAGCCCCTGTCTGTGTCTCCCTTGGCTTTCCCCAGACACCGTCAATGGTGCTGGCAGGATCCCAGCTCCACCACTCAGAGAATGAAAACCTATTCTTCTTTCTCTTGCCACGTTTAATAAACTTTATCTAGAACAATTTCTTGTGCAGTGGCAAAACACAGCACTTACATAACGTACTATTTTAGGAGCCTGGTCTCTGGGGCTCAGAAACACAGCCCAGTTTCTTCAGTGCTAAGATTTAGAGGATATTCCACCTCAGAGAATAAAGAGACCCGAGGCCAACAGGATCAAGGCAGAGCAAGTCTCTGTAAAGTTGTCAGGCACATCTCAGTAGCCTAGACATCTCCGTGGTCAAACACGGCCCTCTAGAAATACCAGAGGATGTGCATTATTATTACTGTTATTACGGGAGGCTGCTAGAGGCAAAATGCATGTTGAAGGCCGCTCACTTTGCCGCTCCATCTGGCCCATCTGGCCACAGGTCGCACGTGCTCCTCTGAGATTGTCTCCAATTGAGGGACAGAGTTTTAGTCTTCTGGACAAGTCACTGGTCTGGGAGCCATGGGGGAAGCAGGGTCCATGCTCAGATGCAAAGAACGCAATAGGTGTGTGTCACCCAAAAAGGCAGAATTCGAGGGTCAAAGTCAAGGCAAGTTCACGGATTCAAAAGGCGGCCCTCAGTAGGATAGGACGGCTCCAGGAAGCAGGCTGAGTTGTTGACTGCTCGTCCAGGGCAGACCAGTACCTTCTAATAACTCTGTGTAGCCCATGGCTGACTCCCAGCCCAGGCACTGTTCTCTTTCAGGCCTGACCGTTGTTGCGGGGCTGTCAGGTGAGTGGTAGGATGTTTAGCAGCATACATGGGCTTTCCTGGTGGCTCAGATGGTAAAGAACCCACCTGCCAATGCAGGAGACACAGGTTTGATCCCTGGGTCAGGAAGATCCCCTAAAGAAGGGCATGACAACCCACTCCAGCATTCTCACCTGGGAAATCCCATGGACAGAGGAGCCTGGCGGGCTACAGTCTGTGGGGTTGCAAAGAGTCGGACACTGAACATGAGCAGCTAAGCACCTGGCCTCCACGCAGGAGATACCAGCATCTACCACCCAGCGGTGACACCCTAAAAGGTCTCCAGTCATTATCAAACATTCCCTGGGGTCAAAACGTGCCCCCCAACACACACACCATTGACAACCACTGGTCCAGATGACCATCCTTCCCATTTCATCAGGAACTGCCCATGTTCCGGGGACAGGACTTTTAGTTTCAAAACAGACCATCCAAGTCCACTCAGGTCTGCCCTAACACCACCCCATCTCCTGTAGAACCCCTCCTGGGACTTCAGGAGCCTTTCAGCCTAGAATATGCATCATCGCATCATTGTATTCAAATGTAGATTCTGATTCCCTGGACGAGGGCGGGGCCAACAACCAGTATCTGCAACCAGCTCCCAGGCGGCAGAGCTCCTGCTAGTCTGCAGGCCACAGCCTAGCTGTAGGGACCTGGGTTGGGAGGCCCACCCAACCTTCCACTGAACTGAGGTTCTTAGAGGGCTGATTCCAGTGGGTGAAGGGCCCCCTGGGTGTCGAGCAGTGCTTCTCAGGCCCGCTGTACATAAGGATCAGCTACAGAGTGGTCAAACAAGACCTAGACCCCAAACCTCCAAGACTCTGATTGAGATGGTCTGGGGTGGGATCCAGCAGGGTAGGTTCTTAAGTGTCCCCCAGTGACTTCGAGGTGGAACCAAGACTGGGCCGTCTCAACGCCCAGTCCTCCGTGTAGAGACCTTGAAGCAGCTGGTAGGCATAGCCTGGCGCTCCATCACCTGGGTGCCCACAAGGCAGGAGGCCTCCCTGTGCCCTGATCGGTGCTCACCCCACACAGCCTTCCGGCCCCGGGTCCACTTCACCCGCTCACAATGGGGGGCCAATGAGAAGATACACACGTATATATACCAGAGACATGCACAGATATACATAATGCAGACATGCACGTAGAGCACTCTCCACTTTGGGAATTGTTTCCTTTGACAACTTCCACTGAGGGGAGGACTCTTTGGCCAAAAGCAGACAGTGAGCAGGCCAGCCATGGAGGAGACATTCAACTCCGTGCAGGGGGAAGGAGGCGTGAGTGCCCCGTGCCCCGGCGGCTGACCACACAGCAGGGGCACTGGCTCTGCCCAGCACGGGCTCGGCCTGCAGGACAGCAGCCCTTGGCCCCCTGGAATCCTGTGCTCTGGAAAACGAGAGTGGGAGGAAGTGTGCAGGGCAGCCAGGCAGAAGCCCACCACGGCAGTCAGAGCCACAGGACAGAAGCCCCCTCCTCAGCCCAGATGGTGAGCAGAGGGGAGCTGGGACCAACTCCCTGCTGCCGGTGTCCAGCCCGAGTGGATCCAGGGAATTCGAAGCGGGGACGGCGTCGGTGAGGATCAGGAAACAATTGCTTAATTAAACATTAATTAAGGATATAAAGAGTGGTTAAATAAGGATAGCTCAGTGAGGAAATTCAGTGGAGAAAAGAGGCGAATAACTTGGTTTACGTGGAAAGCTAATAAAATTCCAAGGCTAGGAATTTACGTCACCTTCATAGGCCTCAGGCGTCCTCCCATCCTCCCGAAGGAGAGGAGACACTAAGGCCTCCCCGGTCAGATCTTAGAAGCCCAGGCATAATTAGTAGGCTTGACAAGCCTCCACGCCCCAGATGGAAATTCAGCCAGAAGGTGAGAGAAAGAACGACATGGGGAGACCAAGTTTCGGTGAACAAAGCCCACACTTTATTTTCCAAAGTAGTTTTTATACCTAAGTTATGCATAGAGGATAATGGGGGAAGGGGTAGAGTCATTCAGGAAGCCAGGCTTTCTTCCTGCAAACTTATCATATGCAAAAGTTTAGGTGATTTACATCATCTTCTGGCCAGGGGGCCTGTTAACATTTTAAGATCCTTTCTTCAGAAAACTTATTTTTCTCTAAAGGTGATTATTCTAAAGTCAGGAGCCACCCTCCGAAAGCATTAGATAAAGTTGCATTCCTATAGGGCAAAGGTGTGGTGGTCTGTAACAAGAAAAGAATTAACTCAAGGGTCCAAGGTTACAAACATTAAAGCTACTACTTACATTCCTATGCACCAATTATATTAATCAATACACTCCCAGGGACACAGTAGGTAAGGGATATGGAAACTTAGCAGCAAACATTGGCCCAACAAGTGAAAAACCCTTCACCAATACAATTTCTAATCAATCTTTTAACTGCTCAAAGGAATCTGTATTTAGACAGTTTAAACACTCTTGTCATGCCCAGGAACTTTATTAACTAGAGCTGTAAGTTAACTCTTTTTCAGAGAGAGGTGGTGGGGGACAGCCCCCTGTAAAGCCAGAGGTCTAGGTGAGAGCACAAAGCAGTAAAGTACGCAGACTCTGGTTTTGGGGGTAGATGCTCGAGAATTTCCAGGGGGACTCCTGAGGCTCGATCCCGCCTTTGCGTATGCCAAGCCTCCTTCCTCATGACCTTTGCCACGGGCAGAGATCCTCACGCTGGCTCCCGGCACCCCGCTGTCCAGATGCAGATGCCATCCTCCCTGGCTTGTCCCCAAGAGCTCACCTACATTTGGCACAGAGGTCTTTTAAGTTGCAGATAGCAGAGGGGGTGGGAGACAGTTGAACGTGTGTGTGAAATAGGTTTCCACCACTTCTTTCTCTTAAATAGAAAACTCAAATTAGGTTGGAACGGCAAGAGTTGGAGAAGAAGTGTGGTGCCAAGGAAACAAGGAAAAGGTTCAAGTAGTCAGCAGCTGCGCTCAAGCATGGCCCGTGGCTGCCATGAGACGTTTCCTATCTCAGGAGGGCGCTGGGCACCGGGGCCGTGGGCATCCCCGCCCCGTCTGCTGTCACGGAGCTGTTCGTGCACAGGTCCAAGCAGCCGCAGCTAAAGCCTTCCGGTCCTTGGTTTTAAACCTCTTTGTCGCGCTGCGTTTTATTAATACAAGAGCGAAAGCACTGCTGGGAAGATGGGACACGTTTTCTCTAGGAAGGCTTGACTGAGTGTTCCATTTCCAGCACGTGCTTTGCCCAGAAGCCGGAGTGCTCCTTGTCCCTGAGGGACTCTGTGTTCCGCTCGCCCTCCCCTGGTGGAGGCTGTGCCAACGGGGAGAAGACGGGGCCCTCGGGGAAGCAGGGAGCATCTCCTCCCAGGTTCTGACACCGGCACGTTTGTGTTTCTTCTCTCCAGTCAAGAGAGAGGAGGTGCTGATCGGAGCGGGCGAGTACATGGGCCAGCTGCTGGAGCAGGCCTTCCTGCACTTCTTTGTCACGGCTCGAGTCAACGAGACCAGGGACGTTCTGGCCAAGCAGAAGTCCATTGCGCTGACGGTCCCCAAGGTCGTCATCAAGGTCAGTTGCTGTATCTCAGCCGAGCAGGAAGGCGAGGCTGCTGCTGAGGCCCCCGGCCTTCGTGCTTGTGAATGTGCGTGTGCGAGCGTGTGTCTTGTGTCCTGCTCCCCCTGCAGAGAAGAGGAACTAGGATCCTCCTGTTCTTTGAAAGAAGTGAACTGCCCTATAAATAGATGTGCACATGTAACACTTTTCTCTCCTCTCCAGATTTAAATATATAGATGTGGCTGCAGATATAAATATAGCCTGTGGGTATAAACACACTTGTGGGGGAAGATGGAGATGTGTAAAGGGCACAGATAGAACTCAGTGTCTCCAGAATCAAGTGGGTCAGGCGTGGCCTCAGCAGCTGCCTGGATCCCCTCCCACGTGTGCTGCTGCCCGTGGGGTGCTCACTGCGTACAGCAGAACGCACAGACCGGAACGTCCGCCTGGCGGCCCACGGCGTTTCATTTGTGACACACCTGGCCACCACAGGCCAGAGGCGGACACGGAGGATTCCACCACACGGCTCCCTAGGAAGCTCCCGCACACCTCTTCCCGTCAATTACTCCCCCCGTCACCAGGACAGCCGCTCTTCTGACTTTCCCACGTATTGCCTGTTTGGCTAGTAGTTCATTTTTTAAAATAATTTTTAATTTAGCTGTTAGTCCCTTTTTCTTTTATTTTTATTTATTTTATTTATGTGTGGTTTTGGCCTTGCCACATGGCATGTGGGCTCTTAGTTCAAACCCACAGCTCCTGTATTGGAAGTGGAGACTCTCCACCACTGGGCCGCCAGGGAAGTCCCGCTGGTAGCTGTAACATTTGCCTCTCCATTTTCACCATTTAACATCTGTCTCAGCGGAAACCTCTGCCCAGATGACTTAAAGGCACTTGGCAGAGGGGTGCTGGGCACAGGTGGGAGGAGAAATAAATGTAGCGGCCTGCTATTCCCACGTCTCAGGAGCATCAGCAGCTTCGGCACCCACATCCCGGAGACCCATCCTGCCCTGGGAGCAGAAGCCCGGGCCTCCAGCAGGGTCCTTGGGCGTGACATCTCATGTCAGCCTTGTCCAGGGCTCAGAGACCTTCCCAAGCGATTAAGAGTGATGAGCACAAATCAAGGTGCATTCCTCTAACGTGGTGGGTAATCAAAGTCTTGGAGTCACCTGTATTTTAAAGCCTCTGGAGGGGGCGGGCGGGGAGGGGCAGTGAAGCCCTGTGTCTTACAAATTCCTGCTCTGAGTCACTTGTAAAGCTGGTCACTGTTGTGTAGTGCTCAGAATGGCAGCCTCCCCTGGGTCCATGCCCTGTGGATGGTAATCTATCCAAGGGCTACCCTGCGATGGGTGCCACTAGGCTGAAACTTGGGCTCCCAGAGGCAGAGAACCCTGGACCCTCCTTTTCTAGAAAGGCTGGAATCCTGACACCTCCTTGGTTCTTCCACCTCAGCCCCTTCTTCTGGGCCCGTCACAGCAGCATCCCACCAGAGGCCTGAAGACACAGAACAGAAACGAGGGCTGCAGGCTCTGCAGGCAGAGCAGGAGAATATACAAAACGGAGGGGTGGTGTTGGGGGTCCTCCAGAGGCGCCGCCCCCCCCTGAGAACGGGAACTCGGGGTGCTGTGACCGCGGGGTGCTGTGACCGCGGCCTGCTCACCACGCACGGGGCGCCCCCTCCTGGTGAGTTCTCCCAGAAGCCACGCGGTCCCCTGCAGGCCCCTCCCAGGGGTCGGGGAGGCTTCCCTTCCCGCTCCTGTTCAGAACTCCACCTCCGAACCTTGCCCACCAGAGGCAAGGCCCGCGTGCTCACCTAATTAGGCACCGACAGCTTGTCCCCGTGAAGGACTCAGGAGAGAGACTTCCCAGATGGGAAGTGCTCAAACCGCAGCACAAAATAGAATTTAATTGCACCGCTGATAATAAACTGGGCGTATAAAGGAAGCTGATAACTTTCATCTCTTAGACATTATTAATTGAAGGATTATTGGTGAGTCGTCTTCCGAGTGTACTTAGATGGCAGCTCAATTCCCCAGGGGCAGAACCCGAATCCCTTCTCTTCCAGCTCGAGTGACCTGGGCCGGGATGGTATAGTTGACCAAGAGCTGCAGGGGGTGCTTGTTCTTATATTTGTTTTGTCTTTTATCTCTGTAAGCACATCAGGAATGCAGTTCTTAGAGGAAACTTATTTAGAGGTAGGACTTCCCCGGTGGCTCAGTGGTGAAGAATCCGCCTGCAATGCAGGAGATACAGGTTCAATCCCTGGGTCAGGAAGATTCCCTGGAGGAGGGCGTGGCAACCCGCTCCAGTATTCTTGCCTGGAGAATCCCATGGACAGAGGCACCTGGAGGGCTACAGTCCATAGGGTTGCAAAGCATTGGACACGATTGAGTGACTGAACAGCAACGACAGGGCCACTTGGCTGGACTCGAGCAGGAGAGAGAGGGAAAGCCTGGCCTCCATTCAGGTGTGTTCAGGAAAGGAGGCAGGAGCGTGGTCACGTATGCATTCCCTAACCACTAACCTCACTGACCACATCAGCCCCGAGGATGAGCTCAGCGGGAGCAGGTGAAGACGTGCTCCTGGGTGAGGTGCCTGGCGCCCTGAAAGCCACCAGGGGTCCCTGAGCTGTGAGAGGCCCTGACTGCAGAAATGTGCTGCCTGGCTGGGGTCCCAGAGCCTCCTGCCTTTCTCTTTTCCCTTCAAGCCTGTGCCCAGAGCTCTGTCTTCTGGGCACCCTGGCTCAGCCTCAGGGCTGGAGCTGCCTGAGTGCAAGTTTGCAGCTGTTCTTGGCCTCCCCCTCCTTTCTGGAGCGAATAGAGACCAACCTGGACCACGATGGGGCCCACCTGTCTGGATCCACATCAAGTCAACCAAAGTGCTCAGGCCAGTGGACACGTCCTTGCTGCCTAAGAACCCCATCTCGCATGTGACCATATCTCGCATGTCTCCTGTGACCACAGAGATGGGAACTGGGTTAAATTGTGCTCCCAGTTAACTGTTCCCTGCACCCACCACGCGTGAGTCACAGTGTGTGAGCCTCATATGGAAAACGGCAGGAGAGAGTCATTAAACTTTAATGAGCACATATCTCTTTTCCCAGGCTATCAAAATATTTTGATGAGAAAAATATATTTTATTAAAATCAGATGTAGAATTTTTCTCTGCCTTCCCATGTGTTGATTGTTGTAAGAGGCTTTAAGTCAGGAAAAGATTCTTCAGCATTTTGATGGTTGAAGTGAAAGTCACTCAGTTGTGTCCAACTATTTGTGACCCTATGGACTGACTATACAGTCCAGGGAATTCTCCAGGCCAGAACACTGGAGTGGGTAGCCTTTCCCTTCTCTGGGGGATCTTCCCAACCCAGGGATCGAACCCAAGTCTCCCGCATTGCAGGCGGATTCTCTACCAGCTGAGCCACCAGGGAAGCCCTGATGATCTTGATGGTTAATGAAGGGCTATTTAGGGGAGAGGAGAGGACAACACAGGGATTCAGGTGGCCCACAGGGTGGAGGCTGGTGCGGGACCTGGAGCACTGTGCCAGGGGCTTTCCCCCCGGTCTCAGAGAGCAGAGAAGGGTCCCAAGGTTCATGTCCTCACCCAGGTCAACCAGAGCAAGAATACCTTTTGTAGAGAAGCCCCAGAGCACGGGGCTTGGATGGCCGGGCCCCCTGGGTTCCTCATCCTACCTGGGCAGCTTTGGGTCAGTTCCTCAACACCTCAGCTGTACAATGGTCCAGTAGTATCGCTGACCTGTAGGCTACTGGGAGGGATAATAGAAATAACTCTCACAAAGAGCTGAACACGGTACCTCTGTCATGGTGAATGCCCAGTGGGCTGGCCCAGTGGTAAAGAACCCACCTGCCAAGGTAGGAGACGTAGGTTTGATCCCTGGGAAGATCCGCTGGAGGTGGAAATGGCAACCCACTCCAGTATTCTTGCCTGGGAAATCCCATGGACAGAGGAGCTTGGCGGGCTACAGTCCCTGGGGTCGCCAAGAATCTGACACGACTGAGTGACTGAACAACAATCGTTAATACTCGCCCCGTTATTAATCGTAATCATGTGTAAAACAACGCATTGTCGGGGACTGAATGTGTGCTGTGTCCGAGTGCTCAGCCTGGCCCAGGACCTGGTGGTTGCCGGCAAGAGTCCGCTCCCGCCCCGCCCCATCCTCTCTGCGCTGGGATCCTGTACCGAGAAGTGCTCCAGGCAGCAGGGCCCACGGGCTAGAGGGACAGTAACGCTCGCCTGGCGGCATCGGACCTGCGCCCTGGGTGTTGAGCACGTGCACGGTTACCTGTGGGACCGTCCTGAGAGGGAGGCCCGTCCCGAAGAGTCTGGAGGAGCCTTGGGGAGGGGGGTGGGCGAGGAGAGGTGGTCACACACCTCAGACCTCCTACTAAGACCTCCTCTCAGTATCTGGGCAACGAACCCCTCCCAGTGCCATTGAAAACAGCTCAGGTCCCACCGCCTCCTTAGGATCATCTCGTAGGCACGTCCATCTCATAGGAGCGTCCTGCAGCTGCTGTAGAACATCCTCAAACACCAGCAGAACCTGTTTCCTCCTGTGAATGAGGAACGCGTTTGCCAGGGAAGAGGGGCTCCCTCTCCTAACAAGCACAGAAGCTCGGGGCTGGCTGCTCGCCCAGATGGCTCCTGAATCAAGATGCTTTCTTGGTTTCTCTTAACAACCCCTGTGCTCCCCCTGGGGCCTAACTAACCTGAGGCCACCTGTAGCATCCTCCTCGCCCACCTCCTGCCGGCGCTCCAGAAAGCCCCGAATGTAACCAGAGAAGAGCCAGGGGGCCTGGGGCTGTGGTGGCTGCTGAGGCCGGGACCCCAACATCCCAGTTCATACCCTTTATCCAAACTGGGGGCCCCCTGAGGACTAACGAGTGTCCCCCAGGTGCTGGACGGCCACCAGGCAAACCGTGAGACTCAACTGCCATTTCACTCTGTTCTTGTGAGAGCCCAAATACCTGGAAATTTCCATCAAGGCAAAAAAAGAAAAAAAAAAAAAACAAGAGCAAAACTCTGAGCTCTAATTATTCCCAACCCCAAACCCTAAACCTTCTCCCCTCCCAGCCTCCCAATGTTTCTCCGCGACTCTGTCGGTACGGGTCCCGGTCACCAGGACGCAGCCCTGCCGGCAGGGCGAGGCGGCTGGAGTGGGCTTCCCCGCGTCTCTTTGGAAGGCGCCGGTGGAAGCTGCTGGCTTCTCTCCCATGCGCTTCTCGGCTTCGGCCCCTGAGAACCCAAACCCACGTCACTTCCCACGGGGGAACGTGCGGATGAGAAAGTTCTCCTGGTCACCCTGGCAGCACGGTCTCCCTTTGAACCTCCACAACATTTAGAGTCAAGAAAGGCCGTCTTTCGGATGCTGTGCTGCGCAAGGTATCACGCGGAATCCTCCCAGGAGCCTCGTGAGAAACCGAGGCCCAGAGAAGTCAAGTGACTGGCCTGGGGACGCACAGCAGCGGCCACCGGGCTTCAGATGCTGAGGGCAGCCTGCCTTCCCCTCGGCTTGCCCACCGTGCTCGCTGTCTCTGGCTCCTCCCCGCAGGGGTCTCCTCAGCACTGCCCTGAACCCCCTGTAGAGAGAGACCAAAGTCCATGTGAAGGCCCACCCTGACGGGCTCCGAGCAGGTGAAGCCCAGATCAATATTCTGATTGATCAATATTCTGGGACCCGGGAGGGTCCAGACCAGCCGTGGCTTCACCTGCTCAGGTAGCTGCGTCTCTCTCCATCCTCTGCTGGTCCCGGAGGGTCAGGCCGTCTGCACCCCACGGCCAGGAGCGCGCACCCCCAGGGCCCCACTGTGAGGCGCGCCTCTCCACCTCCCCCTTGGCGTAGGTGTGAGAAGGAAAGTGAGAGTCGCGGGTAATTGGGCTGCCTCAGACGTGTTCCCTCTGCATTCCTGCTTGCTATTTTCTATTCTTAAAAACAAACACGCAGGCAAAGTAGAACATCAAAGATAACGAATCTCGTCTACCTCGTCATACGACCACGCTGTGCTTGAGCTACTAGATCTCCTTTGAAACGATAACTCTATCTTTACCCCACTTAGAGAAGACTGTTATCGTCAAGTAAGACAGCTGTGTCAGAGCCCCAGGGTTACCTTGCCACGTTTGACTCTGGCATAGAGATCTGATTCTTTCCCTGTAAAGTCGGAAAGAAGGAGTTGAGTTGTATACATGTTTTCAAATTTAGTTCAGGATCAAGTTGTAGTCACCGAGCTCCACTGGTCGTTCAGCGACAGCGCAAGCTAATACTGCAAATGACTCTTCAGTGGATTTCAGGAAATAGACTCCTTTCAGCGAAAAAGGAAGTTACTATTTTTGCCTCTCTGCTGTCAGAGATGACAGGGTGTGCAGCGTTTAAAGATGAATGCCCTGGAGTCAGAAAGACCTAGATTCCTATCTGGATCCTGCCGCCATCCAGGGTCTGTAATGTGGGCATTTTGTTTATCTTCAATGTTTCATTTCGTGTCAGTAGAATGAGGATGATGTTACTGCCCTCCGCCAAGTCCACAGAGGGTCACCCAAGATAAAGGGAGCACAGCGGTGAGCAGGGCGCCTGCATCACTGTGCGGACCCTGAACGTGCCGTGAGCTGCTGTCCCTGCCATTACTAGTCAGGGTCGGTGCAGAGTCTCCCTTCCCCCACTTGCTGTGTGACATGAAACAGGTCACTTCACTTCTCTGGGCCTCACTTTCCTCATCTACTTCATAGGGTTGTGAGGATTAAATGAGTTAATGTGAGTAAATCCCTTACATCACCATTGTCTAGGAGGTGGTGGTGGTGGTACTCACTAAGGTGTGTCCAACTCTTGCGATCCCATGGGCAGAGGAATTGGCAGGCTTCAGTCCATGGGATTCTCCAGGCAAGAACACTGGAGTGGGTTGCCAGTTCCTTCTCCAGGAGATCTTCCCAACCCAAGAATCGAACCTGCGTCTCCTGCCTTGTAGGCAGATTCTTTACCAACTGAGCTACAAGGCAAGCCCAGTAGGATGTTCCCTAATTACCGGAATACCCTAAATACGCACTGTTCAGTACGAGAGCCACTGGACACATGTAGCTGCTGAGTACTTGAACTGCGGCTCGTACAAGTGAGGAACTGAGTTTTTACTTAATTTAATTTAAATTCATTTAAACATTTAAATAGCCCCATGGGGCTGGCAGATACCATACTGGACAGTCTTGGAACCGTGGCTGACTGTTGTAAAACCATTTGCATTATTTAGTCTATGCCAATTCAGCTGGGCTAGAGAGAAACAGCCGTGGTGGTGTTGGTGAGTATGATTCACAAACAAGCAACTGCTCGTTACCAGCAGTGATAATGCTCCCCGTAGTGGGAGGAGGGAAAAGTTCATTTTCCAGTGATAAGTCACGGAAGACGTGACTGGCAGCCCCTGAAATAAACACTGTGAGGTGAACTAATAAATCATGTGAATTATATTGACAACTAAGCTCATTCTTTGTCAAACTTTTCCTTCATTTCAGTTTTGATTTTGAATATAGCTATATATATATTGTAAAGCATATACTCCATGGAAGAGATCTGTGATTTCTTAAAAAGCAGTTCCTTCCCAAAAGTGTGTGTGTGTGTGTGTGTGTATGTTAGTAACTTTCTTGTTTACCAAAGAATCGGAATATTGATCTTTATCATGAAAAAAAACAAGGACTCAGTACGTCAATATTGGTGAATGGTAGTTTAACTTGAAAAAGTATCATATTTTATGTCAACATAAAAAAACGGAAATACTTTAAATGGAATATTGGGGAAAATCGGAGCGCAGAAGTGTTTGCTGTCCCTGAGGATGATGTATGTTTCATCCTGTCCCCTGGTCCAAGTAACGGCTGGTCGTCTGTTCAGTGAGTACACGCTGTGCGTGGCGCATCGTGTAAACCAACACATACTTTGAAGATCCTACGTATATTCTCCATTTTCCTCAAAAGGAGGAGGAAATATTGCCTAAGCAGAAGATGGTGATGTTGAATGTTGGGTTTTTAATGTTCAGTTTGGTTTGAGTTTCTAAATTTCATTGTCTTCTCAGCAGTCAGGCCAAGGACATTTAAATTCCAGGGGCAGGAGACAAATGTCAGGAAAGGGATGCTGGATCTTTGTTAATTGCAGAAGAAACTCTCCACGATCTGAGAAGGGCCCCCCTTTCATCGCAGCCTGCTCCCTGCTCCAGTATCAGGGAAGGCTGGGAAGTACTTACTTATGTACCCCTCCAGCAGCTAGTAACAGAGACCATATCTAGGAGCAAACTGATTAGGCACAATACATGAAATTATCTAAGACTTCATATCCTAATCATACTCAGACCTACAGCCCGTCTCTGAAGGCCCAGACACTGGGCCAATCTCTCAAATACTAAATCCCCCTATCTCTGCCATCAGTCACCTGTGACCCACTTTCCACAGCAGAAGGGTCTTCCTGTAGAGCTAGCCTACCCGTATGTAAAGGATCCTTAACCACCAGGCCCCTGAGGGCCACAGACGTCCTGGCCTGTAATGAACCCCCTGAAGCCACATGCAAGGTGTGCATGCATCCTGCATTTGTCACTGTGTTTGTCTGTAGAAGGAAAGGTCAGTAGCTGCTATCAGGTTTCTCTAAGGTTCCTGTAATTGCAGTAGAATGCCATGAAGAAAGCAGATGGCTCCAAAATATTTTTCCTCCAAAATCAAAGTGATCATAGCAAATGCTTTCACCAGTAGTGTCTCTGAAGCAGTTCTACTTTCTTCAATTTAGACAGCTTTTGTAAATGTTATCTTTATCCTCTATTTTTAGAAACCAAAAAGTGTTCTGAGATTTTTTTTTCTTAGGAAAAATATGTTGGATGAACTTGAGAATTAAGCCAAAGATTCTATGTAAAGTATCCCAATAATGGACTTTTATACATCCATCCCTTGTACCATGGGGACTGGCTCCAGGACTCCTGCAGAGACCAAAGCATCCCCAGATGTGCCCAGCTTTGCATTCTGCTGTGCACGCCAGGTTGAGGACCACTCAGGAGACACTGCTTGGCACACAGTCCTTGCTTCGTAGGTGACACCACCTGCTGTCCTCTCCACCGTCATCCACGCCTGCTCCACCCCTGACTCCTCTTTCCAGCTCTCCACCCATCCCACCTTAGGGGGTCGAGATTTGACAGTAATAACCATGGACAATTGGCTATAATTTTCCTTTTTCTTATAGATTTTTAGTTATAGTTTTAGTTATCAATGTGTCCCAAAGAGTAAAGTCATAAGGTTTTACCCTTCATTCTAGAGTCTCCCAGGTTCAACCCCTGGGTTGGGAAGATCCCCTGGAGAAAGGAATGGCAACTCACTCCAGGATCCTTGCCTGAGAATTTCCATGGACAGAGGAGCCTGGCAGGCTACAGTCCATGGGGTCACAGAAGAGCCGTACATGACTGAACGACTAACACTTTCACTATTACTACTCACTAGACTGAGCGACTTCACTTTCACTTTTCACTTTAATGCATTGGAGAAGGAAATGGCAACCCACTCCAGTATTCTTGCCTGCAGAATCCCAGGGACAGAGGAGCCTAGTGGGCTGCCATCTATGGGGTTGCACAGAGTCTGACACAACTGAAGCAACTTAGCAGCAGCAGCAGCAGAGTCAATAAGGGAGAATCTTCTTGGGGCAAAGTCCCTCCTTTTTCTCTCTGTTCTAGCAAGGCTCATTTCCATTTGACTTTTCCTATGTCATGCACTGCTTAAAGAAATAATGTAGTATAATAGCTGGGTTGCTACATGGAAAACTCAAACAACCAATACATTTCCTTTTTAAGCAGTCGATTTAATACAGCACATATTTACTGGACACCAGCTAGATGCTGGAGTTGAAAGTGGGCTAAAACGAAGTGAATAAAGGAAAATACCCCAAGTATTGCTAATCCAAATGATGTAGTTGAGCCTGTACTGTCTTGAGCCAGCCATTGCGTTAGCTGCTTTATATGTATTGTCTCATCCTGATCCTTTCCTAAGAGGGAAGGACTAGTTTTATTATCTTGTTCCCCAGTAATTCAGAGTTTGCACAGATCCATCTGTCTGGCATACCAAGCCCCGAAACCAACAAACAAATGCTCCTAGCCGTTTCCTAGCACCTGGTGTCAGTGCTGGGAAAGCAGATAGTCCCAAGCGTGCAGTATTATACATCGTGAATAGCATAAGGACCGAAATAATACTAATAGCAACCCTAATAATAGTGTTCTACAACAATTACCCCATAGGAACATCCACCTTGTTTCAGAAAACTGAGTCTCAGAAAGGTTGAGACCTTACAAGACCTCACAGCTAGTAAGGCCCGAAGCTGTCATTGAACTCTGGCCGCTTTGCCGCATACCCAGTGCTTCTGTTTTTTAAACTTTTTATTCTGTATTGACATGTAGCCAGTTAACAATGTTGTGATGCTTTCAGGTGAGCAGCGAAGGGGCTTTCAGCCATACATGTACATGACATGTATGTACATACGTGTACGTACATGTCATGTACATGCATCCATTCTCCCCCAAACTCCCTCCCATCCAGGCTGCCACATAGCATTGAGCAGAGCTTCCGGTGCTGTACCGGAGGTCCTTGTTGGTTCTCCATTTTGAATATAGCAGTGCGTACACGTCTGGAACACACCCGGTACATCTGAGGCTTGTGATACGTAAACTCACCCCAAACAGCCTTCTAGCTTCAGATATCCAGACTGGGGAGGAAAAGTCTTTTTTTGCCTATTTTAGCATTCAGATTCCTCTTCTTCAATGATGAGGATTCCCTCCTTGGATGTATTTCTTTCTCAAGTACCTCCAGGAGCGTTTTCTTCCTCTTGAACTCGGGGATCCCTCCCGTCCTGGCAGGAAACCTGAACCCTTTCCAGGAACAGAGTCCACCTGTCCTCCCTGGCCGCAGAAAGCTGTTGCTACCCTGAATGCACTTCCACCTCCTGCTGCCGGGAACAGTCAGTGGCCGAGGTTGATAACCTGAACTCTAATTAGGGTGGTTTTCACAATGAGGAAAAGACTGTGATTCTAATTAGCAATTTTCCGTCTTTTTCTCAACAAGTATCCCCCAGTCAAAGCAATATCCTCATCACATTGGCTCCTTTGCCAAAAAATGGCCACACTGTAAAACAGAAGGAAAAGCAAAGATGGGTAAAGATGTAAGGGTGCAGAAAGAGGCTTTGTGTGCGGCTAACATGCTTCTTTCTTCTCCAACTCACTCCTCAGGTCCGTGGTGCTCAGGTCGTGGGTTCCGACATGGTGGTGACGGTTGAGTTCACCAATCCTTTAAAAGAGACGCTTCGCAATGTCTGGATCCGCCTGGATGGTCCCGGAGTGACGAAACCCTTGAGGAAGATGTTCCGGTGAGCACTGGGGGAGGTGGGGACCTGGGGTAGGACCGTGGGACGTTCCTCTTTCTCCATCTTTTCCCAACTCACATCTAGCCCCGGTGAACATGTCTGAGAAGCTGCTCCCTCCTTATTTACAAGTCTCTGGGGCTTGGGGTGTTGGTTTGACCAGCACCATCAATTCTTAAAACCACTCTAATGAGGTGGGTACTATTATTAGCTCCCTTTGGCAGTGGAGAAACCTGAAGCTTTGAGAGACTGACTGGTTTGTCCCAAGTTGTACAGTGTGTAGAAATAAGTCTGCATCCAGAAGTAGGATGGCTGATTCCAGATCCCCAAAGTCAAGAGTTTTGCAAACTGCCTTGTTCTTCTAGTATTTACAGGGTACCCACTATGAGTCAGGTGTCATGAGTTAGGACCCTGGCAGGAGTCCTTTCTTTCCAACCCTACTCCAAGATCTTACCAATCCGAGCACTCTCTAGAATTGTTGCTTTCAGTAGAAAAAAAAGGTGAGCCTAGAGAATTCTGATGCCGGGAAAGACCCTGATGCTGGGAAAGATCGAAGGTGAAAGGAGAAGGGGGTGGCAGAGGATGAGATGATTAGATAGCATCACCAACTCAATGGGCATGAATTTGAGCAAACTCCAGGAGAGAGTGGAGGACAGAGGAGCCTGGGCTGCTGCAGTCCATGAGGTCACAAAGAGTCAGACACGACTGAACAACAGCGGAGAATTCTAGACTTGGTTTCCTGTTTAGGGGACCAACAGCCGTTCCAGGCCCGTTGCTTGAAGGTCTGCTTTTGGCACACCTCACACCGTCAGACTGTGCCTACAGCTCTCAGCTTCTGTGACTTCTAGTGACAAAGAGTGTCACAGACAAGACAGCCCATTCCATGGTCAGATAGTTCTAGTGGCTGGAAAACAATTCCACCTTTCAGTCCCACCAGTGGGCCTAGTCTGTCACCTGGACCCGTACAGAGAAGAAGGTACATTTGTCTCCCACCTGATGGCTTGCAAATGTCTGCAAACCGCTGTCTGATCTTCCCGCATCTTCTCTACTCCTCCCCAGCTTCATTCCCCTTACCCCTAATGCAGTTTCAACTCCCTCCCTCACGTACATCCTCCAATTTGTCAGGGCTCCTCTTAAAGTGTGACACCCAGAATGGACCCCAATCTCGGAGGTTTATCACTTTCATTTCTACCGCAAATAAGGCCCCGTCAGCATCCATCAGTCCAGCGTATTTCCTGTGGGATGACCTTCTAAGGCACAGAGAAAGAGGGGGAGGTATGTGGAAACCGCCTTACGACCCAGATACGTTAGGAATTTCCCCAGCTCCCTTTGTGGAGGACTCTGAGTCTGTAAGACAAGAGCAAGGCCCTCCTTCACCCTCTCTGAGACATCTTTAAGACGATGTGCCCCCTGAAGACTGCATTTCTGTCGAATCACAGCACTCACAGCTTCTGCATCTGAGCATTTAAGAGGGGCCTGATGCCGGCAGATGCAAGAAACAACAGAGAAAATAGTTTGAGTGCTTTAATTAAAAAAAAAAAACCACAAGCACAAAATATAACAACACTTCTATGCTAATAGGGAAGCTGCCGGGGAAAAAAAAAAAAAAGGAATTAAATTAGAAATCAACTCCAGCTAGCGGAAGAGGTCAGAGGAGCGTGCCCCACTTTCGTCAGAAACGACAGTCTCGCTCACCCGTTCTCACACCTTCCCACTCGACTCAGATGCAAGAATCGCTCAGGCGAAGTGAAACACGTTTCTTCTTCAAAGCAGCCCCCTGCTGGAGCCAATTTTTCCTCCTCCAGCAGTAACCCCACAAGCTTCATCTGAGGGTACCAGAACCTCCTGCCACCTTGACACCGTGGCTGTGCAAGAATCCCACCTTGGTCGCAAGCCAACGCAAGGAAAGAGGCAACCTGTGCATTAGAGGAAAAGGTGGCCCCGCGGCGAGCAGAGGCCCAGCGCTGGCGAGACACCGACTCGGGGGGCTGAGTGTCCAGGGCCGTTAGGGGTGCGTGTGCGCTCAGTCGTGTCTCACTCTTTGCCACCCTGTGGACTGTGGCCCACCAGGCTCCTCTTCCATGGGACTTTCCAGGCAAGAATACTGGAGGGGGTAGCCATGCCCTCCTCCAGGGGATCTTCCCACCCCAGCACTCTAATCCCTGTCTCCTGGGTCTCCTGCGTTGGCAGGCAGATTCTTTCTTCTCACTGAGCCACCTGGGAAGTCCAGGTGCATTGCTTATGGTTAATACCTGACATTGGGGAAGGGTAAAAGGAGCTGAATTGGGGCAAGGACGGAGGAGGCCATTCCCTACATGGTGGACGCAAGGCAGTGTCCCACCCACACTCTGCCTTAGGCTCCATCAGTAATCGCTTCAACACACAGATCTCCAGCACATCAGTAACAGAGCCTGGTCCACAGTCTCTCGTGGGGATACAGGTCCAGAGGGTGGATCTCTGCAAAGCAAGGGAAGCTCTGTTTCTCAGAGACTGCCAGGAATTGGAAATAAGTTAACACAGGAAGTGTTTTATGATCTAGGCTGGGCTTGGGACTTTAGGGAGACCACTGCTTTCCCTGTTTCCTCCTGATTCCTCCTCCTCACACCTTCACAAGCAAGACAGGAGCCAGCCAGCACCCACGTCCATCTTGTCAGACGACTGATACACAGCTGTGTACCCTGTCCTGTGAAAACCTGATCAAAGAGTGGCAGGTCCGTGTAACAACTTGGACCCTTCAAGTGCAATTCTTTGGGACCAACCAGAACCCTTCACAGGGCTGTATTCTTTCCTCAGATACACACCTTGAATAGTCAAGGGAGTGCCCACTCCACTCGGCATCCACACCCCTGCCAGGGCCCTAGGCGGCAGGGAGTCTGGAGCTCCAAGCAGAGGCTCTGGTAGGTGGGTGCTAGCGAGCAGGGAGCTGAACGGGGAATAGGTGGTGCCTTGTCCATGGCCCACTTGGCACAGCTGACTCTACTCCGAGACGATTCACCTTACCGCTCTCTCTGTGCTTCCTCCTGCCATCCTTGGATGCTCAGAGGTGCTGCCCCCTGAGACCCACAGCTGTCAAGTTTCTGCTCTTGATAATTCCAGAACATCAAATAATTCCTCTTCCAGATGCATATTTTTTTTTCTCTTTAAAAAATGATCAGGTTCAGTAAGTTATCTTAAGAGGAAAGTTCCCCGACTTTGGGCTGTGGTTTGAGATTTTGAGTCTCTCAAGTAGGACAGGGGGCTGGACACGAGGAGGACGAGCAAGGCAGTTGCAGCTTACTGTAATCATAATCCCTTAAGCCCGCCTGCGTTCAGGATGATAAATGGCCGGCACATCCTGATAGCTCAGCACATTACTGAGAATCATTTATCACCACACGTATCCCTGGGAATACAGGGCTCTTCCAGTATTACTCCACTCACCCAGATGGGGAGATGATGCTTTTCTTTCTGCATGCAGGCCTTTATCTGTAGGAAAATGCATACTTCGACATGGATGTGTCTCTTTGTGGGTATCTTGGATGATACTCAGGAGCAAGCATGGGTACATGGATGAATACCATTATGGGGGCGAGCTGATGAATTAGAGCAAATAATGAACCCACTCCACTATTCTTGCCTGGGAAATCCCACGAACAGAGGAGCCTGGCGGGCTACAGTCCATGGGGTTGCAAAGAGTCGCATACGACTGAGCGACTAACGTTCAACAATTCATTCAATGAAGTAAAGCTCGGGGGTACAGTTTCTGTTTGAGAGAGTTACCTTCCTTCTGTGGCCGTTGGCCAGATCTTTAAACCAGACAGCTATTTTACAAAATGTTCCTGATGGATCACTTGGGGGAAACAAAGGAAAAGGGAATGAATGAATCAGGGTTTGCTCTTGAGAAACAAATATCTAAAAACCTATATTCGTATTGAAACGCCTATTTAAATTAAGGGTAGAGAACTGTTTCTCTGCATCCAGGCAGGGAGAACCATCCTCAGTTATGTTACAGAGAGCTCAGGCATTGCAAACGATGACCAAAGCTGATGGTAAATAGTAAAACAGTAATTACACGGCAGCAGCAGCATATATCTAATATGTGGCATTTAGCCATATCTTGCCATCGTTCCAAGTGCAACATGAGTACCAGCTCGCTCACCCTCTCCACATCCTCTTCAATATTTCACAGTGCCCACCGTTTACAGGTGAAGAAGCCCATGGTGAGGTCAGTGTGTTTCAAAGCTTCAATCATAAAATCAATTTACCGAGTTGGAAAAATTCTCCCATATGTAGGCTATATGTGTGCACTGGTCACATAATATGGCTTTTCTGTAACTCAGTGAGATCATGTATATAGCCACATTTCTAAAGAACAAATGCCAGATTAATGGAGACACCGAGATTCTCAAAACCAATGCCTAGAGGAGCCCCAGAGAGAGACGCCCCCAAGCCTCAGAGCATTTCCCAGGTCACCGGCCACAGATGACAAACACACAGCAGGAAGGTGCGTGGGCAGGTGACCCACGCTGGGTGAGGCAGGGTCGAGAATAACAGGGCGGGCCAGATCCCAAGCCCAAGAACAGGTCTGTCCCAAGGGGATGGGCCAGAACGAGTGAAGAGCATCACGACCTCAGTATAGGAAGCTGTGGATTCAGATAGAAGTCTGATCCCAGGAGGGACCTTTAGCCCCCACATGAACTGAGAGCATGTTTATGAGGCTACTGCAGAGGCTTGGGGGTTCTCGGCATGGGCCACGTCCACCAGGAGGCAGGCAGATGCATCCAAGCGGAAGGAACCATGACCCATGGGGCTGTGGCTGACCGAGCCTCAGATAGGAGCCCTGATCGGGTGGTGACTGGGAAACCGGCTGACCAGGCCCTTCTGTCTTCCAATCACCATCAAGTGAGAGAAAGAGCGCCAGTGACCCAGACCTTCACAGTGGGAAACGCGATCTGCCTCTCGGGAGTAAAACCTTTCCTGCCTCTTCCATCCTTTCAGGGAAATCCGGCCCAACTCCACCGTGCAGTGGGAAGAGCTGTGTCGGCCCTGGGTCTCCGGCCCCCGGAAGCTGATCGCCAGCCTGACCAGCGACTCCCTGAGGCACGTGTACGGCGAGCTGGACTTGCAGATTCAGAGACGACCTTCGATGTAGACGCACGGGGGGCCGAGCTGGACCCAGGCACCTGGCTCTTGTAGTCTTGGCTGAGGAAGTTCTAATGCAAAAATAGTCAGCTCTTGCTTTAACTTAGCTGTGAAGCCCTGGACAGGACTGGATAGGCTCCCAGAGTGGTGACGGCGTGTATTTCAAAGACACGCTTTTCAGTGTGGCTATTCAATGCGCAAGGTAGTTTTTAATCAGCCCACCTTCCAAAGGATTCTGAGCATTAGCTTTAATTAAGCCCTAATTAGGCTCTCGGAGCTCATAAGAGTAAAAGTCATCATTTATCATCTCAAATGGCTGCAGCTCCAACATCAGAGGACTTCCCTTGCCTGGGGATTTGCTCAATACGTGGCCTCATGTAAAACAGGGCTTCTCATCCCCCTACTCAGCCTTTTGGGGATCACATACTCCCCAAATGGGAGGGAAGGACATGATTTGGGCCCTAGAATTCTATTCCCCTTTCTTGGAATCAGGTTTTAGCCTCCATATCAGAATATTTTCCCCAGGAATTGAGTGCAGCATCATTTTTCTTCTTGGCAAAGCCAGGGAAAGGTCTTCCATCTTGCACCTGCGGCAAAGCGACCGCCTGCCAAATTTCACAGATTTACGTTGTGAGAAGAGGTGGCTCCATATTAACAAATTGCATTTGCGGGGAACTTAATCCCCGAAGACGAGATACGAAAGCAGGTGCAATCTCAGATCTATTAAATAATGTAGTTTTATAGTGCTTTTTTTAGGAGGCGTCACACCATGGCCCGAACGGGAGGAACCAACGGCCCTGACTTTAACCCTTTGGGGGCTGTAGTATTAGAAATTAACCAGACCGACTTAAGACAGTGGGGATGAGGAATTAACCTCCTTTATTAGTGATTGTACTTCACCTGTCTCCCTGGAAGCATCTCTTTGGCACAATGACCCAGGTCCAGGTACAGTTTTAGAGACAGAATAAACCCAACAAGTTGGAGAAGCCGGCAGATTTAGTGACCAGATGTGGAAGGGCAGCCACTACTTCTCTCATGCTTCACATCCCCCGTGTTGAGACCTCAGCTCAGCACACAAGTGCTAGAAGCTGATACAGACTCCACCCTGCAAACAGCCAGTGCGACTGTACAGCCGATGGCAGAGGACACGGATATCACTGGAATTCGGCTCTAAGGTTCCAACAGGCAAGGCGACCATATATTTATCTGCAAGGCTGATTTTTTTGTCCAAATTACCAAACCGATATGCCTAGAGTGTGATTTAGGTCGGTAAATTGTGCTTCTTAGCAGAAGAAAGGAAAGACGAATAGTGAGGAGGAAGCAGGGGGAACGCCAGAATGGAATTGTGTGTGGTCTCTACAACCACATTTCTAGGCCTTTGAGACGGCTCCTGAGCCTTCGGCACTGGAATCCATGAGGGTTAGCCAGTCCCCTTCACAGACGCCTCGTACCTAACTCTACTAAGTAATCTCCCAGCATTTGCCAAGGCTTCCAATGCTCAGTTCTAAAATGAAATGCATTTTGCTGGACTGTTAAACCGGCTTACTGTAGTATATTCTTATTAACTAGAATGTAATCAAAGCTTAAAATAAAGCTAATCTGATTGTATTTGCACCTGTATAGAAGTGAAGGCTTTTGCTTTTCAATACAACATACTACTAACCACGGCTGCTTGAGAAACCACCCTTCCTTGGCAGCAGGTGGTTCACCCTGGAGAGTGAAACAAGCATCTCTCCTTGAGGGAAAATAACTCAAATGGGTAATGACGTTACACTTAGCCTTCCTCGTGGCTCTCTCTACATTTTATTAACCTCACTCAACTAAGGAGGAAGTTTGGTTCAAAAATCAGCTTCCAGAAACTTCAAAATCTGTGCAGACACTTTTTTCATGAGTAATCTCATGAATCATTATGATGACTCAGTGGACAAGCCAGCATGAACACCTATCATGACGAACACCTTTTGTCGTCTTAGAACAGAGATGGAAACTATATGAAAAATATGTATAGGAGGTCCCAGATTCATGGCTGACATCACTGAGCAACTGCATCTTAGGGCCTCGCAATCCTTCTCCACGCAGAACTCCAACCAGCTGTTACAAACTGATATGGAGTTGGCATTCAGAATAAAACCTATTCTACCTACGTTTGAGTCAGCCCACGCCCATTGACAGCTGAGACTCTAGACTGTGCAATGATGCCACGGCTCTAAAAAATCACAGTTTAGCACTGGTAACAAACAACGTGGGCTTCCACGCTGGCTCAGTGGTAAAGAAGCCACCTGCCAATGCAGGAGGTGCAGAAGGCTTAGGTTCTCTCCCTGGGTCAGGAAGATCCCCTGGAAAAGGAAAGGGCAACCCACTCCGGTATTCTTGCCTGGAGAATCCCATGGACAGAGGAGCCTGGTGGGCAACATCCATGGGGTCGAAAAGAATCGGACACGACTGAGCGACCAAACAACAACAAACAGCAACATCCCAGGCAGCAGCAGAGACTCTGAAGTCCAGCTTTCACCTGTGCAGGCCCTCTATGCTTTGAACAAATCCTTATGTGTGTTTATAGGTGTTAATCTTTGATGACTAAAGAGGGGTAACAATACTTTTATGTCCACAAGGTTCTTCTGGGGATATTTCAAGCAAGACATAACAACACATGCAAAGAGATAGATAATAGATAGATATATAGACAGATGATAGAGAGAGATGACCGTTGAGCAAGAGAGGAAGAGATGAAAGAGATTGTATAAATATGTGTATTTCAAATAATTTTACTCTATCAACCCTTTAAAATAAATAATCATTTCCAATCTTTGATGAAGAAACTAAAGGGACCTGGTAGCCACACATCAGGGTAAATCAAGTGGGTAGGAGTTGAAAGGAAGTCAGTCTCTGCTTTGCTGTGCATTCTTTAAATCTCATTATGTCTCTCAGAGTTTAAAGAACGCTGAATTAAAACCAACTCAAGACTCTTCGAGAGCTTCCCTTGTGGCTCAGCTGGTAAAGAATCTGCCTGCAATACGGGAGAACTGGGTTTGATCCCTGGGTTGGAAGATCCCCTGGAGAAGGGAAAGGCTACCCACTCCTGTATTCTGGCCTGGAGAATTCTGTGAACTGTAGAGTCCATGGAGTCACAAAGAGTTGGACATGACTGAGCAACTTTCACTTTATTTTCAAGACTCTTTGAAGAGGTGCAGTATCAGTTCAGTTCTGTTCAGATCAGTCACTCAGTCATGTCCGACTCTTTGCGACCCCATGGATCCCAGCACGCCAGGCCTCCCTGTCCATCACCAACTCCCGGAGTTCACTGAGACTCATGTCCATCGAGTCAGTGATGCCATCCAGCCATCTCATTCTCTGTCATCCCCTTCTCCTCCTGCCCCCAATCCCTCCCAGCATCAGAGTCTTTGCCAATGAGTCAACTCTTTGCATGAGGTGGCGAAGTACTGGAGTTTCAGCTTTAGCATCATTCCTTCCAAAGAAATCCCAGGGCTGATCTCCTTCAGAATGGACTGGTTGCATCTCCTTGCAGCTCAAGGGACTCTCAAGAGTCTTCTCCAACACCACAGTTCAAAAGCATCAATTCTTCGGCGCTCAGCCTTCTTCACAGTCCAACTCTCACATCCATACATGACCACAGGAAAAACCATAGCCTTGACTAGACAAACCTTTGTTGGCAAAGTAATGTCTCTGCTTTTCAATATGCTATCTAGGTTGGTCATAACTTTCCTTCCAAGGAGTAAGCGTCTTTTAATTTCATGGCTGCTGTCACCATCTGCAGTGATTTTGGAGCCCCAAAAAATAAAGTCTGCCACTGTTTCCACTGTTTCCCCATCTATTTCCCATGAAGTGATGGGACCGGATGCCATGATCTTCATTTTCTGAATGTTGAGCTTTAAGCCAACTTTTTCACTCTCCACTTTCACTTTCATCAAGAGGCTTTTGAGTTGCTCTTCACTTTCTGCCATAAGGGTGGTATCATCTGCATATCTGAGGTTATTGATATTTCTCCCGGCAATCTTGATTCTAGCTTGTGCTTCTTCCAGCCCAGCATTTCTCATGATGTACTCTGCATAGAAGTTAAATAAACAGGGTGACAATATACAGCCTTGACGTACTCCTTTTCCTATTTGGAACCGGTCTGTTGTTCCATGTCCAGTTCTAACTGTTGCTTCCTGACCTGCATACAAATTTCTCAAGAGGCAGATCAGGTGGTCTGGTATTCCCATCTCTTTCAGAATTGTCCACAGTACGGTATAGAATATACTATACTATATATATAGTATGCAGTATAGGTGCAGTATAGTAACAAAACTTATACAGATTTATGATAGGAATATGAAGGAAAATGGAGTTTGTGCTAGACTCATTGGCAATCAAAAGTCATAAAATTCCACATATAAGTTCATCATTTATGAATATCCTTCCAATGTTATTTTTAAAAAGTAATAGTCCACACAATCACTTATTCAGCTTTTCTACCCCCTCCATTCTCTCAATATCCAGCCAGCCTTCCAACCATCTATCCATCCTTTATTCCAGCCATTTGTTTAACCATCCATTATTCATTAATTAATGATTGTATGCAAGCATGAATTCAACAAGTATTTATTGACCATTAAGCATCATAGTAGAGATTCAAAGATAAAAAGTTTCTGCTCCCTGTTCACAAGCCAGATGCAGAGCCAGATATATAAATAAAGTATGCATAAAGTATGTATTTATAAATCTGCAATTAGATGGGGATAGGTATGTTAATAGAGGTATGTCCAGAGTACCATGGAAATAAAAAGAAAAAGATGCCTGGAAAAGCCCCCCGTAATTCTCCAACCATACTGGAGGGAAGATTTAAGGTGCATCTTGAAGAAGAGACTGGGAGGTAAGGTGGAGAACATCTGACAGAGACGAGCTCGCGTAGGGGAGAGAAAGGCCAGCCCTCCCGGGCAACTGCAGCTGCTGCGGCCTGAGGACATGGTGAGTATTCAGCAAGGAGGGGCGGCTCTTCGTAGTCCCCATCAGAATGATTCGTGGGATCATTCATTGAAAGTATCTATGGAGACTTTAGCCACAGAAGTGCAGGTATGAGTCAGAGCTGGAGCACTTCCAGGAACAAGAATTTGTTTCTTCTAGGCTGTGTGGTGGAGAAAGGCTAAAAGTGGCTGCTGATTTAAAAACTGGATCCAGAACTGAAAACTATAGGCAGATCCAGGAGGGACAAGAGAGTAGTGTGCCTAACTAAGGGGTTGAGTCTCAGGATAGATGATCAGGGTGGGCCTATGGTTGGTTCAGGGACCGGAAATGAAATGTTTTAGGGCCCAGGAGAAGACTCCTTAGAGTCCCTTGGCCTGCAAGGAGATCAAAGCAATTAATCCTAAAGGAAATCAGTCCTGAATATTCATTGGAAGGACTGATGCTTAAGCCAAAGCTCCAGTGCCTTGACCACCTGATGTGAAGAACTGACTCTTTGGAAAAGACCCTGATGCTGGGAAAGATTGAAGGCAGGAGGAGAAGGGGGCAGCAGATGATGAGGTGGTTAGATAGTATCACTGACGCGACGGACATGAATATAAGCAAGCTCTGGAGATAGTGAAGGACAGGGAAGCCTGGTGAGCTGCAGCCCATGGGGTCACAAAGAGTTGGACACAACTCAGTGATCTAACAACAAGTTCCCAGGAGATAAAGTAGGAGAGGAAGCAGGCCAGGGGAGCCATCTCTCACACAAACAGATACCAGTGGGGGACAGACAAGCTCCCAGAAACTCAACTTGGAGAATCCAACTACCATGGGCAGGGACTGCTAAAGACCCAGGAGCTTATTCCTAGCGCTGTGCTCATCTCTCTCTTACAGGCAAAGCTCTCCACCTCATTTGGACTTGGTTTTGCCTTTATAAATCTCTACAGAAGCATGAAAACAAGAAACCCACAACACATAAATAAATGAGAAGAAAGACAAAGCACCTCAGTTGCAACAAGAAAAGTTACTAGGAGACTGTGTTTACCTCTTGTCAAGAGCTCGAGAGCATTTTTTAGCTTTAAAGACAATGGACATTTTTAGAAGATGGTTGGTAAGCGTGCTGCTAATACAATTCGTGAACTCCCGTTAATTTTCAAGCTAATCATGGTTCTAGGACTTCAGTAATTACCTAAGCAATGTTTTACCACCCCCAAACTAATTCAAACGTAAGAGGTACTAATGAGTACTTCCTATTACTAAAGCATGTGCCTAGAATACCCAAGAAAGGGTTCTTTCCTCTTCTTTCTGGTTTAAAAAAGTTTGGACAGTGGAAAGTACTACACGATGAAATTACAATCAGACTTAGAATTCCTTATGTTAAAGCAGTGAACTATGAATAGCCATAAGATCACTGCCGCTCCTTTCATCAAAGCTGGTCGTCTTTCCTTCTCTCCCCTTGATTCTAGGCTAGCTCTCTGGTGCTCTGACCAATGGAGTGTGGTAGTAAGAGCTCTGTTGGTTCTCAGACCCAGGGAGATGGGCAGCTTTCACTGATTGTCTCTTGAAATCCTTTCCACAGAAGTTGTGAGCTTCTGTATAAAAGCTCAGCTTCTTTGGGACTGCCGAACTGGAGAAGCCACAAGCAGATGTTTCTGTCAACTGTCCTAGCTGGATTCAGCTTCCAGGTCCTTCCATCAAGGCCCTAGACATGAAAACAAAGGCATCATAGCCTAAAAGGAAGACATAAAGGAATCGGCAATATTTAACCTGTTAGACCTGGGAGGACACATGCTAGATCTCCTCAAATATACAGAGGTTGTTAACAACACACTGTGCAACTCTACACAATTTTCAGGTAGAAAAGATGAAGTTCCAGCACCGAGCATTTCCTTCCAGCAGGAAGGGCGTTGATTGCTCTCCTTTCTGAGACTGTTGGACTGTGCTCTGCTTATGTGATGCTGCATTGCAGGTGCCCTGGACCTTCAAGCTATGGTTTTCTAGGCCCTTCCTCACCCTCATCCCATCAGCATTTGGTTGGATGCCATTAGGGATAACTTGAAGTTGAGAGAGAAGTCACGACGGTGAGGATGGCTTTGTTCTTTCTCAAAAACTTGAGAAATAAGACGATTCCACGGAGAACCTCAACGAGACGTCAGTTCCCTATCACCTCCGAACCCATCTTTCCCATGAAGCACCAGGGACAGTTAGTAGCCTGATCATGAAACTACATGCCATTTTTTCCCCTTGAACACTCAAAAATGCCTTGATTTGCACACAGATCTGTACTGATTTATCTCTAACCACGTGGAATAAAGTAACTCATTTTTCTGTTAGCTATGTGCTTAGTTGCTCAGTCGTGTCCCACCGTTTACGGCCAGGCTCCTCCACCCATGGAATTTTCCAGGCAAGAATACTGGAGAGGGTTGCCATTTCCTATTCCAGCTATACCTAAACCCCAAATTTGTGGCCACTGTTACAGGTTTAAGTCCAGTAACAGCTTAAAACCTGGAGTATCTGGTCCAAGATGAGCTGGAAATTATCCATGAAGAAAGGGATGTCCCTCTCTTGCCACAGCTGATGTAGGTGGCTCTGGACCGTTCTTGCCTCCCAGAGCTGTGTCCTGAGGACTCCACCAGTGGTCACAGTGAGTGGCCTTCCTCCTGCCCAGACTCTTGTGTGCAAAGGCCTTTGCGCCATAGCTGGGTGCCGGGTTTTTGCGCAGAATCTTGCATCAAAGCACCATCCAAAACCCAGCCATTTCCAGGTGACTCCTCAGGGTCCCTGGCGGGACAGTCTGGGAGGTCCTGGCCACGTTCCCCAGCCCCACACACGACCACTTCCTCAGAAAGCAGAGGACATCGCTGCCTCTCTGTGTATACCTTTCCCCAGAAAAGATTCCTAAACTTATCAGAGCATGCCCTTATGTTACAAACCATGGCATTAATGTGGATTTTGACTATTTTCCTACCATAATGACATGCTTAGTCTCCTACTTTGGATGATTTTTCATCATTTGCTTTTCCTTTACATTTTGTGGAGGGGCTTCCCTGATGTCTCAACGGGTAAAGAATCTGCCTCCAGTGCAGGAGACACAGGAGACGCAGTTTCAATCCCTAGGTTGGAAAGATTCCCCTGGAGAAGGAAACGGGGCAACCCACTCCAGTATTCTTGCCCGAAAAAATCCCAGGGAACGAGGAACCCGACAGGCTGAAGCCCAAAAGGTCACAAAGAGTCCGACACGACCGACACTTTGACTTTTAATGTGCTCCTGCTTTTAGTGATACTTTATCATTTGCCTCTCCTTTACTGTTTTCTGGGGCTAGTTTCTCGTGGCTTACATTGCCCTATTTCGAATTTGAACATTTGTATTTTGCAGGGTTTTGTGTTTTTTTAAGTCTTTATTGAATTTGTTACAATATTGCTTCTGTTTCGGCTTTGTGGCCACAAGGCACCCCACCCGGGGATCAAACGCACACCTGCTGCGTTGGAAGTGAAGTCTTACCACTGGATCACCAGGGCAGTCCCCTCTCCCGGGGACTGTTCAGTGACAGGTTCACACTCCCACCGAGTGTTTCGGTGCCCAGACGAGGCCTGTCCAGGCTGAAATGCCCGCAGTGTTTGACCACCGCTGCCAAACTTGATTTTCTGTGCACTGCTTTTATTAAGGCTGAGCTCATGAGTGTAATTCTTTTTCTTGGCTATAACCGTGAATTCACAAAATATGACTCTAATAAAGAAATCTGCTTTTACGCAGATCATTAAAAGAAATGCTAGATATCTTCGATAATATCCCAATTAGCTTTATCGCATATACAATGCTAAAAACTCATATAGATCAACAAAATGTTATTACTGATATAAAATTGAAAAACAGGTAGAATGTGAGAACAGCACTGTCTGTGATGAGAAACAATAGGCTTCCAGGATCTCCTGACCAGCAGTGTTAAGCAGAAAATGAAGGCCATTATCTGGGAAATTTAAGCTTAAAATAAAAAGCCCAAGCTCACTTAAATAGCCTAAATATTGAAAGCATAATATAAAAGTGTTCTACTTCAACCAGTTCTCTCCGTTAATCCTGGTTATCCCCTAAGAAATCTAATTTAAGGACAGCCATAGCACCTCTGCATTCTCAGCAGCGCTTAATATTTTGTTCCATTAGTGCTAACCGCACATAAAATGATAATGCATAATGAAGCCCTGGCTATATATTGCTTTTTGAAAATTAAAACATCAGATAATTAGGTATGCAAAAGGTTACCTTTGCTGTTATTATTCTTCCTATTAGTATTACTATTAATAAAAAATGCCATTAAAATCTCACGGCACACCTGGCCCTGTGCTGAACCAAAATGCAGCAGAGTCCTGCCGAAACAGTGAGATGAGAGCCCGGCCCTGGGTACCGCTGGCCCCTTGGAAAGCTTTGGGCAGCGTCTCCTGAATCTTAATACACGCCATGACCTGGCAATGCCATCCGTAGGTACATACTGAACAGAGACAGGATGCGTATAGTCACCAAAAGATGAGTGCTCAAAAATGCCCACAGCAGCCACAGAACCAGATAACTTCAGCAGGCCAGGCAAGGCTTAGCTGGGCGCTTCGGCTCAGGACTGGCTGCCGTCAAAGTCAGCCAGGGCTCAGGTCTTATCCGAAGGCTCAGCCCAGAGGCTCTGGTTTCGAGCTCATGTGGGCGCCCCTCACAGATGCCGGCCTGTGGACCTTAGTTCCTCGCTGGCCGTTGGCCTCCTCTGGCTTCTCATTACGTTGGGCCATCTGCAGGGAAGCTCACACCTGGACGTCTGGCTTCCACAGTGACGAGAACACGAGAGAGCAAGGCAGAAGTCCGACTCTCCTTGGAACCTAACCTCTGAAGAGACACCCACCATTTCTGTAGAAATGTCACATCTGTAAAAAGCAATTCACTGGGTCTAGCCGAAGGTCAAGGGGAGGGAATCCCACAGAAAGTAACTATCGGAAGGTAAGGATCACTGGGGCCATCTTATGCTATAATATAATCTATGATAAAAAAATAAAAACCTATTCTTAGAACTGCCAAGTGGAGTCACAGGGCCTGAAATACACAAGGTTTTTTGGTTTCATGCTGTCTTTTTTCTTTGGCCTAAGAAGCTGTCCATGAATACTTCTTACATTCTAATTCAGTTTTTTAGGTTTTTTTGTTTTTTTTTTTTCCTGCTTAATGGAAGACTTCAAGCTTCCAGATTTACTTCTTGACAGACCACTATCTGATCAGACCCAAATAAACATCTTTTTTTTTTTTAATTTAATTTTTAACTTTCTTTGGCCATACCATGCAGCATGCAGGATATTAGTTCCCCAACTAGAGACTGAACCCACGCCCCCTGCAGTAGAAGCATGAACCACTGGACCGCCAGGGAAGTCCCTCAAATGAGCACCTTTAACCTGCTCACTCATCTCCTTCTCTAGCTGCAAAGGCAAGATCTGGATGGCAGAGACAGGGGGAGTTGCTGTTTTCACTTCGATCTCACATTACAGACACAGCTTAGAAAA